>NW_017306393.1:89128-114611 GCF_000935625.1 Nanorana parkeri
TCCCTCTCCGCCCCTTCCTGCAGGATGCCCCCCCTCTTCTCCTCTTCCTGCAGGGTGCCTCCCCTCTTCTCCTCTTGCTGCAGGATGTCCCTCCTCTTCTCCTCTTGCTGCAGGATGTCCCCCCTCTTCTCCTCTTCCTGCAGGATGCCCCCCCTCTTCTCCTCTTCCTGCAGGGTGACCCCCTGTCCTTCACAGTATTATTGGCTATATAAATCTCTGAATACTCTGTTCTGTTGGATCCGTGTTACCTTGTTATGAACACGGACCTGATGTTGGCAGTAAGTATATATTGTCCCCCATTATCACAATGTTTTATATAAATGCTACACTGAATTCTACCCTCTCTGTCTTCTCTTCTCTGACCGATGTGCCACAACTACTACGTGGCTGCATGCCCTTCCACTCTCTTATCATCAAAGGTGTAAAAAACATTGACTTTGACCTCCAGACTCAAACATGATGAGAGAGAAGAAAGGAGAGAGAGGAGAGAGGGGAGAGGGGGAGGGGTGAGAGAGAAGAGAGGAGGGGGAGAGATAGGTGAGAGGGGAGAGATAGGTGAGAGGGGAGAGATAGGTGAGAGGGGAGAGAGGGGGGAGAAGAGAGATGAGAGAAAGAAGGAGAGAGAGAAGAGAGGAAAAATGAGGGAGGAGAGAGAGAACGAGAGAGAGAGAAGAGAAAGTAAGAGATGAGAGAGAGAGAGGGGTAGAGGAGAGAGAGGGAAGAGGAGAGGAAAGGAGAGTAAGAGGGAGAGAGAGAAGACAGGAAAAATGAGAGAGGAGAGAACAAGAGAGAGAAAAGAGAGGGTAGAGAGGAGAGAGAAGAAAGAGGGAGGGGAGAGAGAGGAGAGAGGAGAGGAAAGAGGAGAGAGAGGAGAGGAGAGGGGAGAGAGAAGGAAGAGAGAGGAGAGGGGAGAGGAGAGAGAAGGAATAGAGAGGAAAGAGGTAGGGAAGAGGAGGGGGGAGAGGGAGGGAAGAGGAGAGAGAGGGGGGGAGAGAGAAAGGGGAGAGGAGAGAGAGAGACAGAGAGAGAGAGAGAGGAGAGAGACACAGAGAGAGAGAGAGAGAGAGGGAGGGAAGAGGAGAGAGAGGGGGGGAGAGAGAAAGGGGAGAGGAGAGAGAGAGACAGAGAGAGAGAGAGAGAGAGGAAAGAGGAATTAAAAATTATTACTCATGGGATTTTACGATCCCGATCTGCTGATGTGGTGTTTGGAGCATTCATCATAACACAATACCTGTCTGTCACAGGTTACGAGATTAGATGTTTGTTTTCTACCAGTGACACATGAAGGAATTTTCCAGTCATCATCTAACCGGTTGGACTTGATGTTTGGCCACTCCTAAGCAATCATTGGCAGATGGAATCTGTAACGAGCCCCTTGCTCGCTCGGTTCCACTCTCCCGGCACTCCTCAGATTTCAGACCGCAGCGTCTGATATTTCGGTCGTCTGATAATTCGGGGTTGGAACTACAGCTCTGTGTTGTTCGTATCCAGTGGTGATAGCTCAGAACAAACACCAGGCCGGCTGTATGTAAGTTCAAACAGGAATCTCCTTTATTGGATGCACACACACACTTTTATAAACAACAGTTTGAAGGTGGCCCAACCGACCACCTTCCTATTGGTCAACTGCAAAGTATCCTCCAGTCCTCACCCAGGTCCTCTTGGCCATGCAAATGAGGACTTGAAACAGGGTAAACAGGGATTGGTCTGATAGCTTGAATGGGAGGGCTGATATGTGTACCATTGTCATTAACATTGGGTTTCCAGAACCGGTATTGAATTGTGAAATTGGACGGCTGCAGGGCCAGGCTTCCCCGCAACAGCCGTCTATGGGCCCTGGACACCCAGTTCAACCCACAAGGGGGGGGGGGGGGGTCTCTATAGTCCTAGGTCCATAGTCTCTAGGAAGGAGGCTCCTCCAGCAGCCCCAGTGACGGTTCAGTCCGTCACATTGGAATCCAAAATAGATAGAAACGCAACACGACTTAAAGAGACCTTGTCACGTTTTAAAAATGTATTTAAAGCTGAACTCTGGGCAAAAACTTCATTTAAATATATTCTTCAATAGCCACAAAGGATAGAAATCCTGTGCAGAGAGCAGAGCTATAGCAGGGGCCAAGCAGGCCCCACCCACTACAAACCAGACCAGTCACCCTGCACAAGGAGAGAGAGAGCAGCAGTGACTGGTCTTTATTACAGGAGGGGGAGGAGACAAGACCAGTCAACCTGAACAAGGAGAGAGAGCAGCACTGAGCGGTCTTTATTACAGGAAGGGGGTGGAGACAAGACCAGTCACCCTGCACAAGGAGAGAGAGCAGCAGTGACCGGTCTTTATTACAGGAGGGGGCGGAGACAAGACCAGTCAACCTGAACAAGGAGAGAGAGCAGCACTGAGCGGTCTTTTTTACAGGAAGCTCCACGTTTCACACTGGATGACTTCACAAATCTGGAAGAAACATACAAAGCTCACCAAGGGGGTCTATTTATAAACAATCCGGAAAGCCATTCGCCCTGCAAAACTCTGTTAATGTTTATTCTTTGTTCATAGAGGCAAAACCGAAGGTTTATAGTACATTTTCAGGTTGAATATAATGTGATATAATACTGCAATATGGGCACTAGATGGAGCTGAGGAGCATACTGAGGAAATACTCTGCTGCAGCATAGGAGTACCTAGGCACAGGAAGTGCACTGCTATTTCCAGTGGGATTTGAGGACAAGAGGGAATCTTTTTCAGGGTGCTTCTTAGTGTAATATTTCTAGATGTTCCCTCTTTGAGTTCGGTCAACTTTAGACCCTTTACGTCCTGTCCTCTATCTTTCGGAGATATCACAGTCTTCTCAGTGCAATAATATGTGACGTGATCTAGCGGTTGGGTTTTATCAGCCCAGGAGGTAGGACTTGGCTTTATCATGGGAGAGAAGTGATAGTCACAACTCCATTCTGGCAATGAAGACAAAGCAGCGTGCTGTAGATACAATGTAACGTTTCTGTGCTTTTGTTTTTTTTTACTCTTTTAGCCCCACAACAGAAACCGGTCACCTGCATTAAAGATGGAGGAAACACTGCTAATATTCCTTTTTCTATTCCAATACAGTAAGTTTATCATATTTTCTCTTCTTAAAGCTCAGACAGAGGGGCGAAGCATTGATCTGGTATGGGCTAGGTGTATTATGGTAAACCCTGGCAGAAGGGACCCTGGTAGGAAGGATGGCTCCCATCATAGCAAGGTGGGAAGAAGGAACCCTGGTAGGAAGGATGGCTCCCATCATAGCAAGGCGGGAAGAAGGGACCCTGGTAGGAAGGATGGCTCCCATCATAGCAAGGTGGGAAGAAGAGACCCAAGTAAGAAAGATGGTTCCCATCATAGTAAGGCGGGAAGTAGGGACCCAAGTAAGAAGGATGGTTCCCATCATAGCAAGGAGGGAAGTAGGGACCCTAATAGGAAGGATGGCTCGCATCATAGCAAGGTGGGAAGAAGGGACCCTGGTAGGAAGGATGGTTCCCATCATAGCAAGGCGGGAAGAAGGGACCTTGGTAGGAAGGGTGGCTCCCATCATTGCAAGCTGGGAAAAAGGGACCCTGGTAGGAAGGATGGCTCCCATCATAGCAAGATGGGAAGAAGGGACCCTGGTAGGAAGGATGGCTCCCATCATAGCAAGCTGGGAAAAAGGGACCCTGGTAGGAAGGATGGCTCCCATCATAGCAAGGCGGGAAGAAGGGACCCTGGTATGAAGGATGGCTCCCATCATAGCAAGGTGGGAAGAAGGGACCCAAGTAAGAAGGATGGTTTCCATCATAGCAAGGCGGGAAGAAGGGACCTTGGTAGGAAGGATGGCTCCCATCATAGCAAGGCGGGAAGAAGGGACCCAAGTAAGTAGGATGGTTCCCATCATAGCAAGAAGGGAAGTAGGGACCCTAATAGGAAGGATGGCTCCCATCATAGTAAGGTGGGACAAAGGGATCCTGGAAGGAAGGATAGCTCCCATCATAGCAAGGTGGGAAGAAGGGACCCTTGTACGAAAGAATAGCAAGGTGGGAAGAAGCAAACCTTGTATAAGTATTGGCTCCTAATCATAACAATGGCAAGAATGGACCCTAATAGGAAGGATGGCTCCCATCATAGCAAGGTGGGAAGAAGCAAACCTTGTATAAGTATTGGCTCCTAATCATAACAATGGCAAGAATGAACCCTAATAGGAAGGATGGCTCCCATGATGCCAAGGTGGAAGGCCACTTCTACTGGCCATGACTCACCAACTGAAGGCCATGTGTACTTTTTGGCTAAAGATTAGGTTGGGTTTTATCAGCCCAGGAGGTAGGACTTGGCTTTATCATGGGAGAGAAGTGATAGTCACAACTCCATTCTGGCAATGAAGACAAAGCAGCGTGCTGTAGATACAATGTAACGTTTCTGTGCTTTTGTTTTTTTTTACTCTTTTAGCCCCACAACAGAAACCGGTCACCTGCATTAAAGATGGAGGAAACACTGCTAATATTCCTTTTTCTATTCCAATACAGTAAGTTTATCATATTTTCTCTTCTTAAAGCTCAGACAGAGGGGCGAAGCATTGATCTGGTATGGGCTAGGTGTATTATGGTAAACCCTGGCAGAAGGGACCCTGGTAGGAAGGATGGCTCCCATCATAGCAAGGTGGGAAGAAGGAACCCTGGTAGGAAGGATGGCTCCCATCATAGCAAGGCGGGAAGAAGGGACCCTGGTAGGAAGGATGGCTCCCATCATAGCAAGGTGGGAAGAAGAGACCCAAGTAAGAAAGATGGTTCCCATCATAGTAAGGCGGGAAGTAGGGACCCAAGTAAGAAGGATGGTTCCCATCATAGCAAGGAGGGAAGTAGGGACCCTAATAGGAAGGATGGCTCGCATCATAGCAAGGTGGGAAGAAGGGACCCTGGTAGGAAGGATGGTTCCCATCATAGCAAGGCGGGAAGAAGGGACCTTGGTAGGAAGGGTGGCTCCCATCATTGCAAGCTGGGAAAAAGGGACCCTGGTAGGAAGGATGGCTCCCATCATAGCAAGACGGGAAGAAGGGACCCTGGTAGGAAGGATGGCTCCCATCATAGCAAGATGGGAAGAAGGGACCCTGGTAGGAAGGATGGCTCCCATCATAGCAAGCTGGGAAAAAGGGACCCTGGTAGGAAGGATGGCTCCCATCATAGCAAGGCGGGAAGAAGGGACCCTGGTATGAAGGATGGCTCCCATCATAGCAAGGTGGGAAGAAGGGACCCAAGTAAGAAGGATGGTTTCCATCATAGCAAGGCGGGAAGAAGGGACCCTGGTATGAAGGATGGCTCCCATCATAGCAAGGTGGGAAGAAGGGACCCAAGTAAGAAGGATGGTTTCCATCATAGCAAGGCGGGAAGAAGGGACCTTGGTAGGAAGGATGGCTCCCATCATAGCAAGGCGGGAAGAAGGGACCCAAGTAAGTAGGATGGTTCCCATCATAGCAAGAAGGGAAGTAGGGACCCTAATAGGAAGGATGGCTCCCATCATAGTAAGGTGGGACAAAGGGATCCTGGAAGGAAGGATAGCTCCCATCATAGCAAGGTGGGAAGAAGGGACCCTTGTACGAAAGAATAGCAAGGTGGGAAGAAGCAAACCTTGTATAAGTATTGGCTCCTAATCATAACAATGGCAAGAATGGACCCTAATAGGAAGGATGGCTCCCATCATAGCAAGGTGGGAAGAAGAAAACCTTGTATAAGTATTGGCTCCTAATCATAACAATGGAAAGAATGAACCCTAATAGGAAGGATGGATCCCATGATGCCAAGGTGGAAGGACACTTCTACTCGCCATGAATCAGCAACTGAAGGAATTAAAAAAAAAAAAAAAAACCTTTAAAAAATGTGTGAAAAATTACAAACCAGTAATGGAATTTTAACAAAAAGTTTGGATGATCACCAAATCAGAGTTCCTAAAGAACTACAATGTATCATTTTATCCAGGGAATTGAACTTTAAAACCAGAAGTCTCTGGTGTGTTCACATTCCCACTTATATCTTTTTGAGAACGTTGCTGGTGGGGGTCACCTCATCATGTAATGATATAGAAAATTCCACCAGGCAGAGAAGGGGCGATCTCAAGGGTTTGATGGCGGTGGGTGCAGATCTCTTGGTGCCGGAGAGGTACAAGAAGCCAACTGGTGTAAAAATGTTCCAGAACCTCCCGGGAAATGATAACACGTGTTTCTATTGTTGGCTAGGTGTCACTGCTGGAAACTCAGATGACAAAAGTTTCATATTTGCTCACGAGATGGACGACGTAATCCTACCGCTCGCCGAACACCTACTGCATCAAATAGACCTTATTATATGGAATAAAGGAGAAGAACGTATCGCCACATATTATGGAAATAGATCTGTACACTGTGTGGACCCCGGATACAAAGAAATATTAAACATCACTCACGATGGTTCACTGATACTAAAAGCTCGGAGCTGGAAAGACGATGAAGAATATTCAGCAAATATAACACTGAATGATAACAGTCAATCTTCAAAATATTATTGTGTCAAAGTTCACAGTAAGTTGCTCAAGTTTTCTATTTCTGGACCAATAATTTCTGAAATGTCTTGTTGATTGATGTGTTGGGTAAGACGGGAACATTTCCTATCAGTTGAAGGCAATTCAAACTGAGTATATGATGAAAAAACTCTACTTTTAGTAGCTAAATGTATAGGCAAATCTCTACTTGTTCCATAAAAGTTGTCCTTGGCTCCTTCCCTCTCACCTTCTGGGTGTCTATATTTATCACTGAGGCTGCATTTCATATCAAGGACCCAAAAGGAGAAGAGGTGAGGCTAAGCTTGAGTTTTATGGGAAAAGTGAGATATGTCATTTCAGATTTCTAGATCTACTGATGGCTTCCAGAAGAGGTTTTTCCTGAAAGAAACCTCAGTCTTTACATGCTCAGTTTTAATTGTCCAAGTGTATGACAGGTTCACCTACTGAAGAGATGAGAACTCTGCCCAACATCTCTGAAGCTCACCACTGAATCTACACAAGTTTTGTGGCTTTGCAGTGTGATGATAACATGTTCCTACAACCTCGGTGCTTACACTTCATACATGTAACAATCCACCCCCCTCCCTTCACCATGACAGAGTCTATTTAAGGAAGCACTGTCACCTTCTCATTTTGGACAAATAACATTGCCTCCTAAAAACTCAATCTCCCCTCCAAACAGCAACCTGCCACCTCGTCACTGCAGGAGTCTATCCTTGGTAAGCTCCAATGTTGGTCTCTACTTGGGTGGATGTCAGCAGTTCTGCCACTAGGTGACAGTTTTCAGGCAAGGCCATTGACAGCCTTGTTTTATTTTCCATAGTATAACATAAGTAACAAATTCTGCAAGGATAGTAGGAACCCCTCATAATGGGCACAGCAGGTGTACAGACCCCGAACTCAGCACAGGGATGGTGGGAGCACCTCATAATGGGCACAGCAGGTGTACAGACCCGGGAACTCAGCACAGGGATGGTGGGAGCCCCTCATAATGGGCACAGCGGGTGTACAGACCTGGGAACTCAGCACAGGGATGGTGGGGGCCCCTAAATGACATTGCTGAAAACATTCTTAATGCTTTTTTTCTCTTCCCCCGTAGATATTAAGTTCATCCCACATGATATGGGTAAGTGTTATTCTTGTATTTTCGTGTTTAATTATCTGATTCCTGTGTAGCTTGATAACGAGCAAACATTATATAGTCCACACCATGGGGTTGCTCTGGATGGAGTAGGAGGCACACTGGAGCTCCATGCTTCCATAGTGTCCTAGTATCCCACCACCATGTGAGCTCCCCATTTCCACCCTTGTTCATCATCCCTTACCTGTATGCTCTGTACCTATGGCTTACTCTACCTGCTTTGAAACTTACCTGTTATGGCCCCATTCCTGCTATCCTTACTTACTCTGTATTCTTATCTTATCCTGCTCCACTTGGTTCCCCTGCTTGTCCCTTCTCTCCAGTTTCGTCATTTGCATATAGCTAGTTTCGAGGCCATGCAGGGTCCATTCATCAGTCATATTGTACTATGTCTGATGAACAGACCCTACATGGTCTTGAAACGTTACTATTTGTTTGACTCTGTACTTGAAAGTCAATAAAGGAATTTTTGGATGAAGATCCTTGGTGTGCTGGTGACATACTTTATCCCACTGGAACATAACTCTTCACCTCCTTTTCTGGTGTCACTTCCAGTCCCTGGTCAAAATGGTCCCCAGGAAAAATAGTGTGAGTGTATTTTCCCAATGGGGACACAAAGAGCAAAAAAAACATTGATGGGTTTTAACACTTCGTGCTCTGTGCAAAACTAATTCTGGCTTCCAATCGCCCAAAGGATACACTTCAAAATATTAACAACCACTTACAAAGCCATTAACAACTCCCCCCCGTCTATATCTCAAACCTTGTCTCTAAGTATCACCCTAACCGTCCCCTACACTCCTCCCAAGACGTCTTGCTCTCTAGCTCCCTTGTCAACTCCTCCCATGCTCGCCTCCAGGACTTCAATATAGTCTCCCCCATTCTGTGTAACTCTTTACCCCAACCTGTCCGTCTATCTCGTACTCTGACTACCTATAGGTGTTCCCTTAAGACTCATCTCTTCAGGGAAGCTTATCCGACCTCAACCTAACCACCGAAATATTAATTTCTCAAACAATTCATCCCCACACAGCTACCTCCTCGTGTATCACTGGCCCCTCCCTTTTAGACTGTAAGCCCTCAGGGGCAGAGCCCTCCTTACCATCTTGTCTTGAATTGTATTGTGATTGTAATGTCTTCCTTATATTGTAAAGCGTTGCGCAAGCTGTTGGCGCTATATAAATCCTGTATAATAATAATTATTTTGTGATCAACCTATGAGGATAGATATACAGGAGCTGTACCTGCTGAGCTTTGGGATTGTGATTTTGTCCAAGATTCACTACTTTGTAAATGACAGCCGTTGAAGGAACATGCATCCAGGCTGAGATATCTGATCTTCTGCCTACTTGTTCCAGGTCACTGGCCACTTGGTTGGTAGGTCACAATGTGCGTGACAGCTCCAGAACCTGCACCTTGAAACAGGAGCTGTACCTTCTGAGCTTTGGGGTTGTCATTTTGTCCAAGATTCCCTTCTTTGTAAATGACAGCCTTTGAAGGAGCATGCATCCAGGCTGAGATATCTGATCTTCTGCCTACTTGCTCCAGGTCACTGGCCACTTGGTTGGTAGGTCACAATGTGGGTGAAAGCTCCAGAACCTGCACCTTGAAACACAAGTCAACAATAGCAGCCCTGTATTTCCATCCTGATGGGCTCCCTTTGAAGGATATTATGTTCATTTTAAGCAGATATTTGTAATAACCAATGTGTGTTATGCATCTTCCTTTGAAGGCCCGACAATTGTGCGTGCTACAGTTGGAGAAGAATTGATTCTTCCATGGGCAGCTGATATTAACAAGAATGACATTGAAGAGATTGATTGGCTCACAGATAAATGGAATTACTTTGCTGTGACAAAAGTAGGAGGAGATATCAGAATTCTAGAGACTGATTATGATGGATGTTTGGCCAGCTCATCCAATGGTTCCCTAATCTTCAAAAGAGTAACAAAGAGACACGAAGGCAATTACAGAGCGTGCATCTTTTCACATAACGGAAAAATAGTGGAGCAAAATTACCAGGTCCGCATCAAGGGTGAGTTTTCTGGGAAGCCTGTTGAGTACGAACATGTAGTTGCACATTAATTAATTTTTCTGGGTCACCAATTGAGAACCTGGTGTCACCTCCCTGCCAACAGCCCCCTCATTGGACAGTCCATCAGCGTCATCATCACTGTCCAATGAACAGAAAGCTGGACAAGGAAACAGGAATGATAACTGGAAAGTTGCAGAGTGATCCTTCTAAAAAGCACAAATATTAGACATTTATATCCTCTATAACCCATGTGTATGGGCATGGAATGGAGAAGTTGTGCCACTGCTTGGGGTTGGTCATGGTCACAACTTGAAGGACCAGATCATGAGCATTTATTCTCATGGTGATCATTTAAATATAAACAGGCTTGGTGAACGTATTCACTTACAGCATATAATGAGATGGTGTTTAATGCATGAATTTGGCATTTGGGACACGGTGGATTTTTATAACATTGATGATATGAACTCAAATTGAGATTTGATGTCCTTGACTCTTTATAAAATTACCTTGCTGATCAAATTCCTAATGCTTCTTCTCTTCCTCCATAGATTATGAGTATGATGAACAAAGTGCAGGTATGTGTTTATTCTTGTATTTTCATTTTTAATTATTTGATTCACGTGTAGCTCGATAATGAGCAGACATTATATAGTCCCCGCCATGGGGTTCCTCTGGTTGGAGTAGGAGGCACAACGGTGCCCCATTTTTTTTAATAGTGTCCCACTGAGCCTGAAACTTACAACCATGTGAGTTGCCCATCTCCACCTTTGTCCTTCCCTGCCTTGTCCATGTGCTACACCTGATCTCTTATGACAGATTAAAGGGCTTCTTCATAGACAGAACTTTCACCCATGATTCACACATTTTTAACTGGATTTTATAAAATGACCTTGCTGATCAGATTTCTAATGCTTGTTCTCTTCCTCCATAGTGTATGAGCATGATCGACAAAGTGCAGGTAATTGCTGCTATTTCTTGTATTTTCATTTTTAATTATTTGATTCACGTGTAGCTCGATAATGAGCAGACATTATATAGTCCCCACCATGGGGTTCCTCTGCTGGAAGTAGGAGGCACACCAGTGCCCCATTTTTTCATAGTGTCCAACTGAGCCTGAAACTTATAACAATGTGAGCTCCCCATCTCCACCCTTGTCCATCCCTGCCTTCTATATGTGCTACACCTCATGACAGATTAAAGGCTTTCTTCATAGATACAACCAGGGCAGCCATCAGAAATGTTGGTGCCCTTTACACGGCTTTAGGCATAGGACTTAGTGACGCGCTGGACGCAGGGCTTAGTGACGTGCTGGACGCAGGGCTTAGTGACGCGCTGGACGCAGGGCTTAGTGACGCACTGGACGCAGGGCTTAGTGACGTGCTGGACGCAGGGCTTAGTGACGCGCTGGACGCAGGGCTTAGTGACGCACTGGACGCAGGGCTTAGTGACGTGCTGGACGCAGGGCTTAGTGACGCGCTGGACGCAGGGCTTAGTGGCGCACTGGATGCAGGGCTTAGTGACGTGCTGGACGCAGGGCTTAGTGACGCGCTGGACGCAGGGCTTAGTGACGCGCTGGACGCAGGGCTTAGTGACGCGCTGGACGCAGGGCTTAGTGACGCGCTGGACGCAGGGATTAGTGACGCGCTGGACGCAGGGCTTAGTGACGCGCTGGACGCAGGGATTAGTGACGCGCTGGACGCAGGGCTTAGTGACGCGCTGGACGCAGGGCTTAGTGACGCGCTGGACGCAGGGCTTAGTGACGCGCTGGACGCAGGGCTTAGTGACGCGCTGGACGCAGGGCTTAGTGACGCGCTGGACGCAGGGCTTAGTGACGCGCTGGACGCAGGGCTTAGTGACGCGCTGGACGCAGGGCTTAGTGACGCGCTGGACGCAGGGCTTAGTGACGCGCTGGACGCAGGGCTTAGTGACGCGCTGGACGCAGGGCTTAGTGACGCGCTGGACGCAGGGCTTAGTGACGCGCTGGACGCAGGGCTTAGTGACGCGCTGGACGCAGGGCTTAGTGACGCGCTGGACGCAGGGCTTAGTGACGCGCTGGACGCAGGGCTTAGTGACGCGCTGGACGCAGGGCTTAGTGACGCGCTGGACGCAGGGCTTAGTGACGCGCTGGACGCAGGGCTTAGTGACGCGCTGGACGCAGGGCTTAGTGACGCGCTGGACGCAGGGCTTAGTGACGCGCTGGACGCAGGGCTTAGTGACGCGCTGGACGCAGGGCTTAGTGACGCGCTGGACGCAGGGCTTAGTGACGCGCTGGACGCAGGGCTTAGTGACGCGCTGGACGCAGGGCTTAGTGACGCGCTGGACGCAGGGCTTAGTGACGCGCTGGACGCAGGGCTTAGTGACGCGCTGGACGCAGGGCTTAGTGACGCGCTGGACGCAGGGCTTAGTGACGCGCTGGACGCAGGGCTTAGTGACGCGCTGGACGCAGGGCTTAGTGACGCGCTGGACGCAGGGCTTAGTGACGCGCTGGACGCAGGGCTTAGTGACGCGCTGGACGCAGGGCTTAGTGACGCGCTGGACGCAGGGCTTAGTGACGCGCTGGACGCAGGGCTTAGTGACGCGCTGGACGCAGGGCTTAGTGACGCGCTGGACGCAGGGCTTAGTGACGCGCTGGACGCAGGGCTTAGTGACGCGCTGGACGCAGGGCTTAGTGACGCGCTGGACGCAGGGCTTAGTGACGCGCTGGACGCAGGGCTTAGTGACGCGCTGGACGCAGGGATTAGTGACGCGCTGGACGCAGGGATTAGTGACGCGCTGGACGCAGGGCTTAGTGACGCGCTGGACGCAGGGATTAGTGACGCGCTGGACGCAGGGATTAGTGACGCGCTGGACACAGGACCCACCTGAGAGTGACCCTGCAGAGCCCACCATAGATGCTGCACAGCCCATCTGAGACTGTCTATGGTGGGCTCTGAAGGGGTCTCAGGTGGACTGGTCAGGGCTGCATCCCCCTCCCTCCCTCCTAGCTCCTCTTACCTGCACACCAGGCCTCCTGTGCCGCCGGAATGGCACCATAACGCGCGGTATGGCAATGCTGTGCGTTCCATTTCAGTGCGACTTGGGCCGCAACTTAATGACCAAGGACAAATGTGGGTCCTGAGGTTACACAGGTTGAGAACCACTGCTTTAAAACATTCGAAAGAGGCAATATATTGTAATTAGAGATAAACAAATCAAATGTACGTGGCTGCCTACATGGACAGTGTATGTCAGGAACATGCTGGACAGCCAGGACACCGGTTGGTGGCACTGTGGATTGAAAGCAGTCATGTCCCATCATTGGACAGTCCATCAGCTTCATCAATGCCAATGAATGGGGAGCTGAGACAGAAAATGGTAATGCCAAGCAGGAGTGATTCCCCCTGAATAGCAAAGGGGTGTATTACAGGAATATCTGACCAAAATTGCAAATTTGTTTTGCCAGATAAGTCAATAAATACATATGTGTTCAACTATGTATGTTGATGTTTGCCTGTGGTTCCACTTTAAGTAAAATGTAATGAACCATCTGACTATAGTTGCATTATTTACTGGATATCATTGATAGCTCGCTAGCTACTAGCCTTGCTCTATATAACTAGGCTGTTCTATTGAGGTTTTTTTAGAAAAACGAATGGTCCGTCTCCCCGACCCTTCTACAGCAAGGCAAAGCTGCCATTTAGGATTCCAAATTCTTCTTATTCTTATATAAAGAGAAAAGTAACAATGACCATATAGACAGGGCCGGATTTACTCTCTCTGCTGCCCCAAGGCCAGGTTCCTCAATGCGCCCCCCTTACCCATCAACTCTCCCCCCAATGGAGGATGACAGACCTGCAGGCTGCATACAACTGATCCTGGTGACATCGCCGGGATCACTTGTACAAAACAAGTGGCGGCTTCCCCGCTGTACATTTAGCTCTGCTTGCCCAAAGCCGGGGTAAATGTATAAAACAACTACCCGCCTGGCGCCAGGAACTGCATGTCCCGTGCTTCGGGAGATAGGAATTTCACACCACTGCTGCCCCTCTATTCCCTGCTTCCCCGAGGCCGGGCCTTGTGGGAAATCTGGCCCTGATGACAGGTATGTTTATCCTGTTGATGGGCTTTAATGCGTTGCGGGAATGGGAGTGTACCCCTGTACTCATTCCCTTGGGAGGGGGCCGATATCTGGTCAACTCCTTATTATAAAGGGGACTTCCAGATACCACTATAAGCCCCCCCCACACATCTCCTTTCTGGTGCACACAAAGGTGCACTCCAACATGAGTTCCTCCGGCCCTGCATATAAATGCAACAGCTATGCCAAGGCCAAAGTGGGCAAATGCCGAAATAAGAGATGATTCCAAATGCATTAAAATAATGATTACAAGTATTAAAGTAATTAAAATGATTTAAAATGTGGTGTGGAAGGTTCCCCGTCCCATGTGATGTTTAAAAGCTGGTTAAAACTGTAAGAAACCATTTCTGGAAACAGCTGCTGGTGTTCCTTGATCCTTCTGGTGGAACTGATGGACTTGTCAAGCCTCCTTACTGAATTGCGATGGGTTATATCTGCTGACTGGTGACCGTCAGTAACCTACAAAGCAAGTAAGGAGGATAAAGAAGAAAGCCTTCAAAACACACATTTCGTCTGCTGTATCAGACAAATTTTTTCTTACAGATGTATTTTATATGTCAATTATGTGTTTTGTAAAAAATATGATTTCAAGAATATATTTATCTAACAGATCGCCCTTCGGAGAACACCAATAAGAGGGATCTCCTCATCCTCGTTGCCTTGGTTGCAATAACCATTGTTTGCTTCATTATATTAATGTTTCTTCTTTATTTAAGAAGCAAGGTAAGTTGGATCAGCAACCATTCTCTTTACTCGTTTCATATTGTAAGAATGATCAGCCTGCTGCGGAATTATAATTTATATATTTTTCAGTATCTATCATTGACTGTAAACCAATGACAAATTGACCAGTTGCAAAACCTTGACATACAAAGCTCAGCCTATGAGGAAAACCTGTATAGGCAGAGTTTTCCCTTTAGTAGCAACAGTGCGTCAAAGCCATTGGAAGACCCAGAAAAGAAGGAAAAGTCACCCAGACCCAAAGGAAAGGTCACATTTTGCCCAGCCATTTCCATAGACAGAGCCTCCCAATTGGTCTTTTAAAGGATAAATAGACTTTAAAACATCGGGCACTTATCGTTTTTTGCCCCCAACCCTGACCTAAACAAAATCACCTTCAACCTCCCCCCCAACCCCCCATCCAGATCTGTACTTACTGAGATCCGACGGGCACGGTTCCTTAATTGTATACATCCAGCAGTGCAATGCTCCCTCTGCTGCCCGCATCTACACATTACAGCCCCATAGTCTTCTATCTTATCGTCTTTCAGCGAGGAGATGGATGTGGCCCAGCAGAGGAAGACTTGTAGCGCTGGATATCAACAAACACCCATGCTTGGATTATGATAAGTATAGATCTGTGGAGGGTGGGATCATTTGAATTGGGGGGTGGGGGGGTCTAAAAGAATAGGTGACCATTGTGCACTTTCTTGTAAAAAGGTTCTCAATGACCAATGGGGAAATAGAAGCAGGAGGGCCGCAACACCATGAGCATGCTCCACTGCAATAAATTAACAATCTGACCTTGACTCTGCCAAAGTCAAAGCCACTGGCCCAGAATGTTACAGCAAGAGGGTCAATAAAACAGCCAGGCAACTAGTATTTTCAGAAGAAATTTAAAGCTGACCTCTGGCCAGATCCTCATTTCCCCATTGTACAGTACAGTCAGCGCCGAATGTCCGGCACTGAACCTGGAGTACACAGATCACAGCAGGTCGCTCGCTCTGCAGTTCCTCCATTCCAAAAACGCCTTGCATTCTTTTCAATGCGTGTGTAACCCCATCTCCTTCTGTGATGTGCCTTCTAGACATTTGGTGATAGCCGGGGCTGTAGTCAGCCTGGCTGGATGTATAGTGGCAGTTATCTGGTTAAATCCAGGTGCCTGCCATTGCCTGTACCCCCCTGGGCAAAGTGTGACTCTGCCATATTGTGGGACAGCCAATGAGAGGCACTGTAGTGTATGTACAGTACAGCGGCCAATCACTGGGTTTCTCTCAGCCAGTGGTGCATGCTGGGATAGGGTACCATGGATTAGGGCTGGGTGCTGTTCAGCCTGCCCCCCAGGCTAGGCCTGAGGGTGGGCATAGGCTGGTGTGAGGGAAATGTTTCCCTAAGGCCTCCAACATGGAGGAGGTCTGTTTGCTGTTAGAGGAAGAGATCCAGGACCAAAGATGGCCTGCAATCCTAGGAAGTGGGTTCAGTGACATTAAATCATTGCATCAGGGTAGAGCTGTGGGTTTAAAACAAAGCACACTTATTCTTTTTTGCTTTTCTCCCCCGACCTAACAAATTCCACCCTCACCCTCGGAAGATGGACCTCAACCCAACATCCAAGGTTTCTGGAGATTCTTTACATCCCCTCCCTCTCTCTCTTGGCCATGCCTATACAGTAGGGCCATGTAGACTTCAATGGGGCTGGTCTACCTCTGTCTCCAGCTGGGTGGATTAGTCCCATAGACTTCTAAGGAGTTCTACTCTGTAGGTGTGGCCAGAAGCGAGAGGACTTGCAAGGCGGGATGTCAAGGATCTTGGTAAGTAAGCACCTGGTGAGGTGGAAGTCGGGATCTGTTAGGTCAGGGGAAGGGGGCAAAAAGTATAAGTGCACTTTGTCGGAATGGGCACTTATTCTTTAAATTGCTCTTTCCCATGTAAATACACATTGTATAAATATCTCTACATGTGATTCCTCATCATACTAAGAAAACCTCCAATGGATTTGTATGCGATATTAATATATATATATATATATACACACATTAATAGCTGGGCTTTATTTTCCACAATGGCACTTGTAATCTGATGCCAAGGGCAATGAAAGTTATAGGCAACTCTTGACAATTAAAAGGAAACGTTGAGTTAGGCCCAGTCTCTCTTATGTTCGGAGCCTCCCTGTTGGTCTTTTCATCTAACCGGGGGCCTCATTGACCAATGGGAAGATGAAATAGAAAGGAACACGATACACAAGCAGGGCCGTATTTCCCACAAGGCCAACCAAGGCCCTTGCCTCGGGGCAGCAGGGAGTAGAAGGGCAGCAGGGGTGTGGAATTCCTACCTCCCGATGCCCGGGCGGTTAGTTAATTGTTTTCTACATTTAGCCCGGCTTTGGGAAAGCTGAGCTAAATGTACAGCAGGGAAGCCACCGCTTGTTTTGTACAAGTGATCTCTGCGACATTGTCTGCAGCCTGCAGGTCTGCCATTCTCCATTGGGGGGGGGGGGGTTTGGCGGGGGGGGGGGAGCATTGGGGAACCTGGCCTTGGGGCAGCAGAGAGAGTAAATCCGGCCCTGAACTGAACACAAGCAGGCTCCATTGCAATGAATGAACCTATGACTTTGACCCTCCTGATAAGCATATTTAAAGTCACTGACCCAGCAAATTGAAGCAAGAAGGCCAACATAACAACCAGGCAACTAGCAGTATAAGAAGGTTAATACTGGCTGCCCATGCACCGCATTGATAATCTCTTGCCTTCCAAATATACAGTATATCTATTTATATGGGATTTTTCCATGAACTTTTACATTTGTTTTTTAGGGAAGGAAAGATAAACCTTCAACCTCTCTGGTAAGAGAAATGACATTATCAATATCTATTGTACTATTTTACTCTTTACCATTGCGTATGTTTCATAATAATGAGCCTAAAGTGTAAGACAACATTGTAAGGAGCCTTGTAACCCAAAACCCAATTAAAACAAAATTCACCCTAGCTGTCTAGTCTGAATTTGATAAAAGACAACAGTGGGTTGGTTGGGTTGAGTTGCTTGTAAATGCATTCTTATCTTTGAGACAGTGTTGCTCATGGCAAGCAGGACCGATCTGTCCTTGTTTGCATCTCCTCTCATATTATATTGTCAAAGCCCAGCTGCACCCTTCTCCTTTCAGGCCCCCCAGTCCTTCCCATGGAAGCCCCCTCCTCATTTTTTTTCAGATATCCTCAGGCTGCTCCCGTGACATTGAAGGCTTCTTCTCTTCTTCTTTGTCTCTTCTATGGCCCTAAACGGTCTTCACTGATGCGAGGAGCGGCACTGAAGTGATGACGCCAGTGCTACTTACTGCATCACTGTATGCGAGTGCAGGGCTGAATGATGAGGCCCCTTAAAGAAGTGGGCCTATCTGGCATCACAGAGCACTAGTGCAGAGAAGCCATCACTGCCTAAGTTCCTTGTCAAACCTTTGAGAAATTAAAAGATAAAGGTTCCAATTGCTGCAGAATCCAGCTTTGTTGTCATCCTGGGATGGACCTCTTCCTTTTTGTTTGCATCCTCTCAGCAAGACCAAACCGACTGCAGACTTGGAAGTCAACTTTTTGCCCATAACTCGTGCTCGCTGCTGGGCTGTGATCACTCAAACAACCGTAAGCAACCTTTATGGCTTTGGACCATCATATTGTGCTGTGAGAGAGGAGCTTCTTGCACGATAAGCCTCATACCTAACAGTGTCTGAAAGAACATTCCATATTACTACATAGTAATTCCAATGTTACTTCATCACCAGGTGCTCTTGTCTTGTCTGCATGATACCCAAAAAAGCTTATTTGTTATGTAAACCAATGATATTTATAACAGTACATATTGTTCTATTCTTCTAGGAGGAAGTTAGAATTTATCTCCCAGAAGAAAGCCATAAAAACCAAGAGAAGTCATGACGCACATCATGTTTAGAATTCCTGATTGCCAAACATTATCCTGCTGCCTGTGCTGTACATTTTTCACCATCCTCCTATGTGAGCTGGAATTCCCCCCGACTGTACCCTTACTTTGACGTAGTGGTGGGGCTTGAGTGGTCAGAAGATCCAGAGAGCCATACTGGCGATAACAATGCTATCTGTAGGGTCACCCATGCAGGCAGGTCACTGGTGATGATCCAGACAAAAAAGGGTACGCTTCAGGCAGGGGTGATGCTTTCATTTTATATTCCATCGGATACAATTCCAGCTGTGTCTGGCCATCTTAAGAGCCCTCACCCTCTGTAGTACATGTACTACCCTCCCTTCTTCTTCTACTTCTTCTTCTTCTTCTATCACTTTGTACAGCATTGGTAGCAGATGATTTCACTATACGAACCAACTAGAACAATAATAATAATGAATTCCATCACTGATGACATCAGAAAAGGGCGCAAATGCCCACAATGATACCTAAATTTGGGCCTACAAAGAAGATTGATGCAAGTAGACAGAGACAATGATAGGTCTTTGCTCACTTGTATTGTTCTACTGATACCCACTCAACTCTCCTTGCCTAACCTGGAAAAACCTCCATCATAAAAAGAGCCACGTGCAATATAATAAACTGGAAAGACTTTCTCAGGTTACCTCTGAGCTGAAGGTTACTCCATGAAAAGCCACCAACAACCAGCAGCTTCAAATCCTGCTGATGACTATAATGTGGAGTGGTGAAGTCTCCTTAATGTTGATGTCCAAACAGGCCTTAGTGGTGATCACCAATGTAGAACATCCTTGGGAACATTGCTGGATTTAAGGTGAACCCACTTCAGTACCTACAAAGCCTATGCAGCAATACAGACCTAATCAGACCATTATATGAAGCACGGGTCTTGTACATTGATCTTTTATGCAAAAATTGAATCCCAGCTGTAGCCATTTTGTTGTTTTGGATAGAATGGGAGAGTGTTTCAGTTTCTGTATGGTTTTGATTTTTGTGTGTGTGATTGTACTGAAGAGATTTCCTCTCACTTCCTGTCCCCTGTGTGACTCCCGTATAAGAAATGGGCGGTGTGGAACCGCAGCAGGACAGCAAGGCGGAAAGTAATTAAAACATCATCTGAAGGTTTACGCCTTCAACCCTCCACTAAAAATCTGGATACAAAAAAGTGTCCAGCAAGCTTTATTGCAAGTGATGAAAACTCACAAAGCCACCACCGGACCCTCTTCTACTCCTTCAATGTGTTTCTCCCCAATAGGAGCTTCCTTCATACCTAGTAGGTATCCCAGTAGGTATGTGCCTATGGATGATGGACAATGGACTGCTCGGTGAAGTAATAATACTTTATGTATGTTGCAAACTCACAAAAACACCACTGTACCCTCTCCTACTCCTTCAATGTGTTTCTCCCCAATAGGAGCTTCCTTTGTGACTAATAGGTATCACCAGTAGGTATGTGCCCATGGATGATGGACAATTGGCAAGACTGCTTGGAGAGGTAATATCTTTATGTATGTTTATTAAAAATGTGCTTTTGCTTGTGCCCCCTTTGGAGAAATGTATCATCACTTCCTGTCCTGGCAGGAAGTGAGGGTAAATGTCCCTCAATAGGCACACAGACAGTAATAACACCCTACATATTTACATAGGTCTCAAAAAAGACATAAGTAGATCGAATTCAACCAACAGAGAGAAAAAATTATTAAAATAAGTAGAAATCCATCATAGAGAGAACCCCGTGCCCAGAGTCACCCACAGCTGATCCAGAGGAAGGGGAAAAAAAACCCTAAAAAGCACGGTCCAATTTGCCCCAATAGGGGGAAAAAATTCCTTCTTGATCTCCAATGGGAACGGTATTCCCAGGATCGGCAATCTCTCTCGTTATTAAAATGTAAATATACAGTTTTGGATATTGATAATATTATATAATGATTTATATTGATAAGAAAAACAATTAACTGAGCTGTCTAGAACTCGCCCCTAAGGGAGCGTTTCCCCATTTTCACATCTCTTACTGTGAAGAAGCCTTTCTGTATGGGAATGTTAAACTTATTTTCTTCATTTGCATTGACCTTAAAAGAGAACTATGGGCCAACCTTTTTTTTGGCCCTAGTTCTCTTTAGGGTCACAGGTGAACCAAACTCAGCATATAGTGGGCTACTGGCCGCTATATACTGACAGAGCAGAGAGGCTCTGAGGCCGGGAAAGATCCTGACAATATTGTTGGGATCTACCCCGCTGCATGATTGACAGCTGGCTCTGCCTTTCTAAAGCCAGAGACAGCTGTACCCACCCCCTCCCCTGTCTGTCCCTCCAATGAGTGCTGGAGGAAGAGAGAGAGAGGAGGGGCGAATCCCTGCAGGGAGCGGAGACTGACAGTCAACGCTCTCTGCGGAGAGAAGATTGGGAACTGAGCGATCAGCAGTACGGGATCACTCAGTTCTCAATCAATAGAGCCGACTTGTGACAGCTGCAGTGCCACACGTTGGCACTTGTTATGGGGATGAGTTTATTTCACTCACCCCATAATTTTCCTTCTAAAGTGAATAACTTTGTATCAAGTTTATTGTATCGAGTAATATTTATATATTGATCGCTTCATCTCAAAAGAAATTGACTTCAGTTCACCGGGTCTGTCCCCATAGCTGTGCTCCTCCATGGTATTTATCAGCTTAATTGATTGGGATATACCCCTATGTGAAATATACAATATATTGATCAATATTATTATCTGATAAAAAGGTTCGTACTGGCCTATAAATTGTACATATAGCTCTATTTTTTTATACTGACTTGCAATAAAGAGAAACATATTATATGACCCCTGTGTGTTACATGTAGAGGAAATGTATTCATGAAATGATCTCATGTCAATATTTCACTATAGTTTCTGCAAACCTGCCGAGCTTCATGATATTTCATAACTTGCATGTGTTTGTTCTGGAAGGGCACTCAATTATGTGTTAGCATTAGGGTCAGTGTTAAAGTTAGGGTCAGTGTTAGCAGTAGGGTCAGTGTTAGAGCCAGTGTTCATGTAAGCGGTAGGGTCAGTGTTAGAGCCAGTGTTCATGTAAGCGGTAGGGTCAGTGTTAGTGTTCATGTAAGCGGTAGGGTCAGTGTTAGTGTTCATGTAAGCGGTAGGGTCAGTGTTAGTGTTCATGTAAGTGGTAGGGTCAGTGTTAGTGTTCATGTAAGCGGTAGGGTCACTGTTAGAGCCAGTGTTCATGTAAGCGGTAGGGTCACTGTTAGAGCCAGTGTTCATGTAAGCGGGTGGGTCAGTGTTAGTGTTGATGTAAGTGGTAGGGTCAGTGTTAGTGTTCATGTAAGCAGTAGGGTCACTGTTAGTGTTCATATAAGCGGTAGGGTCAGTGTTAGTGGTGGTTGTCCCTCATCATTGACACCACAAGGCCAACCAAGGCCCGGCCTTGCGGCAGCAGGGGTGTGGAATTCCTATCTCCCGATGCACGAGCGGGTAGTTGTTTTCTACAGGAGGGGCTTTGACAGGTAGGGGGGCGCATTGAGGAACCTGGCCTTGGAGCAGCAGAGGGAGAGTGAATCCGGCCCTGATTGACACAAGGGTACTTTGCATGGCTGGGAGGCTTTACCCCCCTCCTAGAAGGCAGCCCCCAAGGTTTAAAGACATGTGGCCTGGTATGGTGCAGGAAAAGGGGCCACTTGCTTACCCCCACCCCTCCTCCATCTGTCATTTTTGCAGTGGCCACAATGGAGCCATTTATACACTTCTAACCATAAGGCTGAGCCTTCAGAAGTAAACAAAGCTTCTGATTGGCTCCCTCATTCATATAAAAGTCACTGACGGGCAAGGGCATCGTGGATTAGCTGTTTTATTACAAGAATTAACATTTGGGCCGCAGTAAGACAGTTTTATTGAAGGTTTAAAGAGAACCTGTACTGAGTGTAAACACCTGACCTGCGGAGTTCCAAGCTCCATCATTCACACTGGGTGAAAGTCACAGACTTTGTGCTTCAGATCAACAAAAACAACAAAACATGAATGGAATTCTTAGACTGGAAATGTATTAGAATCAGATAGTATTGAATAATATAATAATTATAATCAAACACATTAAACAAAGTACGCATAGTCGCAAAATGCGAATGGTGGTTTTTCTGTATCGTGGCTCAGTAGTCTTGGTGGTTTCTACTCTCTGACCAATATTCCTCAATGCTCCCTCTGCCAGGATGTCCTGGTGAGCCTGCAAAACATCACCATGAAAATATATGAGTTAGGGTTGTCAGCGAGCTCATCATGTGCTCAGGCAGGCGTGAGTTTCCAGCGGCAATGCATTCTTTACATGTGTTGTAGTGCTGCTGAACAAAAAGTCAGCAATGCGTGGAGGTCCAACCACACTCAGAAGTCCAGAAGAGATTTCTTGGTGGAAAAGAGCATTTGGATAAAATATTCCAACTTTCATCAGACTGGTGATAAATAAGGTATTCTGAAAGTGATTCTTTCCATCCAAGAACATAATGTGCACCGGGATCACTTGGAACAGATCTCCAACCTCCCCCCCTCACCACTTTTCTAGAAGCTCACGCCACCTTGTAACCTCAATCTACATTCCTACAACTTCCAACCATCTCTTACTCTTCCACCATACCCCAATCTATTGTCTGCACTCTTCTCCTCGGTCCCTTGCTCCCTTCCCCTCAACACTGTTCTAGAAGCTCACACCACCTTGTAACCTCAATACATAATCTCAATCTACATTCCTCCAACCATCTCTTACTCTTTCACAGTACCCCGCTCTACTCTCTATACTCTTCTACTCTGCCTCACTTCCTTCCCCTCAACACTTTTTCTAGAAGCTCACACCTTG
The DNA here is from genome assembly GCF_000935625.1 of Nanorana parkeri. Classification (NCBI taxonomy): domain Eukaryota; kingdom Metazoa; phylum Chordata; class Amphibia; order Anura; family Dicroglossidae; genus Nanorana; species Nanorana parkeri. The sequence goes on from NW_017306393.1 coordinate 112,457, forward strand.
TCACCACAATAGATATCTCCCTTCCGACAACCTCCAACCATCTCTTAATCTTCCACCCTACCACACATTATTGTCTGCACTCTTCTCCTCTGTCCCTCGCTCCCTTCCCCTCAACACTTTTCAAGAAGCTCACACCTGGTCACCTCAATAGATATCTACATGCTTATAACCTCCAGGCATCTCTTACTCTTCTTACCTACCCCGCTCTACTCTCTACATTCTCCTCCTCGGTCCCTCACTCCCTTCCCCTCACCACTTTTCTAGAAGCACACACCTTGTCTCCACAATAGATAACCTCAATCTACATTCCTCCAACCATCTCTTACTCTACCACGCTACACCACATTATTGTCTGCACTCTTCTCCTCTGTCCCTCGCTCCCTTCCTCTCAACACTTTTCAAGAAGCTCACACCACCTTGTAACCTCAATAGATAACCTCAATCTACATTCCTCCAACCTCCAACCATCTCTTACTCTTCCACAATACCCCGCTCTTTTGTCTGCACTTTTCTCCTCTGTCCCTCGCTCCCTTCCCTTCAACACTTTTCTAGAAGCTCCCACCTTGTCACCACAATAGATATCTACACGCTTATAACCTCCAAGCATCTCTTACTCTTCCATCCTTCTCCACCCTTTGCACTTTCCTCCTGTGTCCCTCGGTCTCTTCCCCTCAACACTTTTCTAGAAGCTCACACCACCTTGTAACCTCAATAGATATATATATTCCTACAACCATCTGTTTCTGTCTCATTCTTTCTACCCCGCTCTATTCTCTGCAATCTCCTCCTCCATAAGTTGCTCCCTTCCCCATGTCTCTTTTCCTGGGACCAGAAGTAGAGCGCTCGCCGCTCATGGACTGGAAGCCATGTGCTAACAGGACAGCTACAACGGAGGCAAGTCTTAGGAGACATTTCATTGAGCTCTCCTTTAAAGGAGAACTATGGGGTTAAGGCTTTTCCCCATAGTTCTCCTTAGGGTAACGGGAGGACACAAACTAGCGTCCTCCCGTCATCCTAGGCTCAGTATACCGCGAGCTGTAGCTCGCAGTATACTGAGACGCCGCAGCTGAAGCGGATCCCGACAATTGTGCCGGGATCCGCCCAGCTGAATGACTATGAACTAGAACTATGAGGGGGGTGCTTTTCACTCACCTCATAGTTCTAGCCGACCTGTGACAATGAGACTGTCACAGGACGGCTCAGTAGATCGGGAGGTGAGAGAACACATACCGGCGTTCGCTCACCTCTCGATCCTGTCACGCCTCTCTGCCGTGACAGGGGAGGGGCTGGATTCCCCCCTCCCCGCTCTGATCCGCCAGCGCTGACTGGCGGAACAGACGGGGGGGGGCGGGTACAGCTGGCTATGCCTCTAGATAGGCAGAGCCAGCTGTCAGTCACGCAGCTGGGCGGATCCCGGCACAATGGCCGGGATCCGCTCTGGCTGCGGCGTCTCAGTATACCACGAGCTACAGCTCCCTATATACTGAGCTTAGGGTGACGGGAGGACGCTAGTTTGTGTCCTCCCGTTACCCTAAGGAGAACTATGGGGAAAAGTGTTAACCCCATAGTTCTCCTTTAACTAGCCTACATAGCCTACCGAATACGAATTCCACACTTACACTTCTAGTATTGAGGGAGCCTTTGGTGCACTTTGGATGGCTCAGTGAATGCGGAACAGACGGGACCACTGTGGAACAGAGAAAAATTATTATTAGACAATAGAAGACATGATTGCGGCCTTTCATCTACATCAAGGACGGCCCAAAAGCTTTGCAATTCTTATCAGTTTAGCACTTTATGCCCCATATGCATTCTCAGATAAATTTTACCCACAAATGACAATTAGGGGTGAAGGTATAACGTAGTTTTCTCCATAGAAGCAGCTGGCCTGATACTTGGCTGAGAATTTGGGGTACAGTATAGGGTGCCTTTCTATATGCCCAGCCAGTGCTAGTAACTTTAGGTATGAATGCCAAAAAAGGAGATGGCTCTTCTAGGAGCCTGGAGGGAAGTAAGAGGAACACTCAATGGGACGCCCTGACTGGGCTGGCTGACCAATGTCAAGCCAGTTAGAAAACTTTTCCTAATCATTATTCTTCTCCATGGAATAAGCACTAATAACAGTCTCAACTATCACCACTCACCCCCCACCCCC
>NW_017306393.1:114663-116137 GCF_000935625.1 Nanorana parkeri
TCAATTTTTCCCCCCCCCCCCCAATGAGAAAAAATGGCCTCCAGCTACCCAGACGGCTTGGTTCTTCCTTCCCCCAATCCAAAACCACTACACTTTGTTACAGACTGTGCTTTATAGACATAGACATGGCTCTTTCTTGAGTCCGGGTAACTATGCAGGGGCGTCCCAAGGGCAAGTGTCACCCGGTAACTGCTTAGTTACCGGGTGACACCCCGCCGTGACGTGTGTGATGAAGTCATTGCGCATGCGCGATGATCTTATTGATACCTGCCGGCGGCCATCTTGGTGATAAACGCCGGCAGAGAAAGGAGGGGACAGTCATTCCGCCGGGTACCCTTCTCTCTCCCAAAACTGTCGGCTCTCGATCCATAACACCCCGCTGCGATGTCATCGCACGTCGGCGCACATGCATGGCCATCTGATTGACACCTGCCGGCAGCCATCTTAGTGAGAGAGGAGGGGGCGTTTACCCGGCGGGATGAGGTATGCCGCCTGGTCCCCTACTCTCTCGGTCCCCTGACCGAGTGCCCGACTTTTCAGAGGGGGGTGACACCAAAGTGACTGTCAGTAAGTCACTCCTCCAATGGTGTCACCCGGGTGCGGGCCGCACCCCCCTTGGGACGCCACTGTAACTATGCAGCTACCAATGCAGTATAACGTTACAGGGTACTTACTCTGGAGGGCCGCCTGTGCTCAGATTTTTTGCTGCAAGAGAACATTTTCAGGAACCGTTGTAATGGGTTCACATTCTTTCTGTCTGATGGACTCCTGTAGAAGAAATTGTATTGTAAAGAATTTGGTTTTTTTTTGTGTAGGCAAAGTGAACTACAACAGAGACTGTGAGAACTACGCATAAGGCCGTCCACATTTTACGGCCCATTTATAAAATGGAGGCCTCGGTCTGTGGCCTGCAATAGTTCAGTGTTCTCTGCTTGAAGAAGAAGAAGCTCTGTGATTGGAGGAGAGCCGGTAATCTGACTTTGACAGGTCACATAACCAGGCTCTCTCTTCTTTAAGCAGCCATACTGCCACTGCTCCGCCCCCAAAAAACCTCCATCTTGCCCAATGTGAATTTCCTACTTACTCTTGCACAGTTGGGTGAGGGCAAGGCATGGCAGCCAGGTACTTGTGGCTTCGGGCAATGGCTTGTCTCAGTCTTGTGCTGGTGGCAAAAGGAAAGTATCTCAGTTCTAATCAAACTCATAAAAATATAACCACGTCCAATCATTTTTTTGTTTAATATAAGAACCTTTTTTTTTTTGTGCATTTGTACAAAAGCATCACAGGCAAACTTTGTGAGGACATATACAGTATATACTGTAGGATGCAATGCATATTTATAAGGATATATAATCATTCTGGGTTTATTTTATCTCTTTACTATTTATATCAAATGTTAGTCAAATAAACATTTAATACAATCCCCCCCCCCCCCCCCCCAAAAAAAGGAAGAAAAAAACATATCGTTTTCTCT
>NW_017306393.1:116354-117839 GCF_000935625.1 Nanorana parkeri
ATTACTTGCAGACTCTCGCTCTCGGATTGATTCTTTGAAGGCCTATCTAAACAGATGTAAGGACTTACCTGTGGCGGGCACAGCCTGGCTGTCATGTCCATGAGCCCGCCGCTGCTTTGGGTCCCACGCCGTCGGACATTGAGCAGGGATGATAGCAGGGACCTTCCTGTTGTGAGCTCAGCTGTTGTGGAAGCTCAGAAGAGCTCAGTGGATCCTAAAATGCCTCTGGCGCCCCCTGCTGCGGACAACTGTATAGTGTTAGGGAAATGTGTACACACTGTGTATGCTGTTGCAGACACAGTGCATAATAGTGAAGCCAATGCCTCCTCCTCCTCCTGTGACATCACAGAGTCACCTGTGCCTATAAATACCAACTTCCTCCACAAAATGGCGCTTGGTTATTGCGGAGCTTTGCCTCTAGTAGTCCCTAGCCTTCGTTACCGACCTTTCGTATGACTTCCTGGTATTTTGACCCCTGGCCTTATTACTCCACCTCGATCGTATCGCTGCCTGCCCTGACCCACTATTACATCTAGACTACGAACTTGCCTGCCGATTTGGACACCCTGCCTATCTGTCCTGGTTGCCACTACTCCAAGGAGAGCGCATAACATTCCTGCTGCTTGGATAGGAGCACCTTAGTACGTGTGGCTACCTCGCATACAGACTCCTGCCTCCAACCCGCTGACAACAGAGCAGCAGGAGGGGGGCAGTGTTTCTGCTCTGACTCTTTCACTTCGGTTTGTAAATTTCAGCTTGAGAGTGTGAGCTCTGCAAAGAACCGGCTGATTTCCGCAAAGCAGAGAGGTGAAGCCTGGGAATCATGCAAAAAAAAAGGGGGCCCAGAGCTCCATCTGCTGTCTGGAACTGGAAATACAAAATATTTATCTGCGATTTTCTATATTTACCCCAATTATAAACATGTATTTTCTATAGTCTTGACCATGAAAAAGGACTAACAGCGGCGCAGCGGTGTAGTGGTTAACACTTCACTTCTGCCTTGCAGTAGACATGTGCGATTCGTTTCGTTCCGAAATGGAATTCGGACCAATTTTCGGAGGTTCGGATGTATCCGAATTACAGCTAAAACGAATGAAAATGAATCCGAATTCCCGATTTCCCGAAATTCGTTAGCGCTAGTCCGGTCGAAATTTCATTTATTGGAAAAATATATATATTTGTTTTTGTTTTTTTTACAGTCTGCAGAAGTTGAAAAAAAATGTGTGAGGTTCCCCCCCCCCCCCCCAACTCATACCAGACCCTTTAGGTCTGGTAGGAATGTTAGGAGGGACCCTCCCCCAAGTTAAAACAAAAAGTGCGTGGGGTCCCCCCCCCAAAATCCATACCAGACCCTTTAGGTAGGAATTTTAAGTCCCCCCCCAAAAAAAAAATGGGGGAAAAAACATGGGGTCCCCCTAACAGTCCTACCAGACCCTCGATCCGAGCACTGGCCCAGCAGGAAAGGGGGGGACGACAATTAAGCGA
>NW_017306393.1:117948-121504 GCF_000935625.1 Nanorana parkeri
CCCCCCCTGTGAATCAGTAAGGGGTACTTGCACCCCTACTCATTCACTAAAGGGTTAAATCAAATAATTATTAAAAAGCCCAGACTTTTGATAAAATCCTTTAATGAAAGGAGGGGGCTCTCTGCTTACAGAACAGTTCGATGGATTTCCAAGTTTCAAATTTTGGTAAAATTGGGGTTAAGGGGCATGAACAGGTCAGTATACTCTGGTTGTCTATACCTGGGTGTGTCTATAAGATCAGTAGATGGTATAGCCAACGTGTTACATATTTTACTACAGCTTTGTAACCCTCTGTGAAGGCAATGTGACCGCTTTATGTGTTCTTTATATATTCTTAAAATTAATTTGCATACAGGAATTTCCACCTACCTCTTCCTCTCTGCATCGATCCCCATGCTGTTCTTATAAGATTGGTCCACTCCTTTTCTACTCACGTCGCCGGCCATCCATTCCTCCACTGTTTTTCTTTCTTTATCTCTTTTCTCCTTCTCTCTTTGTCTCTCTCCCTCCGCATGGATGTCAATCTATGAAGCAAAAAAAAAATTAAGGCAAGTGGAAGAACAATTCTGAAAGTATAACCCAACTTCAACACAGCAGCGTCAAAAGGGGGGTGCGGCTCGCACACGGGTGACACCATTGGAGGGGGGACACCAAAATAACTGACAGACTTTTTAGTGTCACCCCCTCTAAAACGTCAGGCACTCGGTCATGGACCGAGAACCCGACAGTGCCAGGAGAGAGGAGGGGACCCGGCACTAAGATGGCCGCTGGGACCAGACGACATACCTCATCCCGCGGCCCCTCCTCTCTCTGCCGGCGTCCTTCACTGAGATGGCCGCCGGCAGGTGTCAATCAGATGGCCATGCATGCACGTTGACATCGCAGCGGGGTGTTATCCGGTCTCCGCTCCGGGTGACACCCGGCCTCGGCACGCCCCTGCTTCAACCTTTTCATTTCAAATTTGGATATTTTGGGGAAAGGTTTAAAATGTCCCCAAGGTCTTCACTGTCTGTTTCCAGTCTTGGAATGTTTCCCTCACTTCCTGTTGTTTAAGTATGAGAGGAAGTGAGTAGATACTTCCCCTCTTTCATGTCCCCAGCTCCCCATTATCTCCCCCTTCTGGTCTCCAGCTTTCCGCTCCCGGACCCCATGTCGCCTTCACAGTCCCAGCTCCCTATATCTCCCCCTTCGTGTCCGCAGCAGCTCTCTTTTCGGCAGCAGTTCTGTGTGATGAGGGGGCGGAGACAACACTGCTTCCCACTGATTGGCTGCTGCGCCGGCTGGATCATACTTCACGCTGCGCCCGGAACAAGGTGAGGGGAGCAGCGTGAAGCATGTAGGGCCCAGGACAGGAGGAAGAGGTCCCGGGTAATTAGCGGTTACTGGGATAATAAATATCCTGGTTATCAGCGGTTACCAGGGGCCCCTTCCTCCTGTCCTAGGCCCCCTCCAAATGGCGGAACTCCAGGGCCCGGTCGCTGTTGCTACCTCTGCGACCCTGGTAGTTCCGCCACTGGCCCCCGGCTTCCTAATGGGTTTTTTCGCCTTCCTCTGGATCAATGCTGCTACTTTTTTGGGTGCTTTTTCAGCTACAACAACTGTGATCAGGGGCAGATTTCCCACAAGGCCAACCGAGGTCCGGCCTTGGGGCAGCAGAGAGAGTAAATCCGACCCTGACTGTGATACAATGTAACAAGCATTACAGATCACTTACTCGGCTCCTTCTAGGCCTGAACCTACGGAGCTCTTTGCTTTGGAAGATTAGGACGGGGGACTTCAGGCTGCTTTGGTAGTAACGCCTCTTGATCTGGAGCTCTCGTTCCTCATCAATGCTGTAAAAAGGTTACAATACAAATTCGTTTTTTTTGTGTTTTACTTCATTTGTGTCATTAGAAGATAGAAAAACGTTGTCCAAGCTGGACTTGTTGGGCCAAGACTGAAGCCATGGAGGCCGCTGCCTCGGTGCCATATTGCAGTATTGCCGTCTCTTTCTTCAGATACCTTCTGGCCAAAGCTCCTATGAAGTGACCGGGCCAATCCAGCCATCTGACCACACTGCCCTATTGTCCGCCGAGCTTCAACTATAACAACATCAGTCAACTCAATGGGAATCCATTTAAAGACTTCCTATCTGTCAGGGAACCAGGGGTGCTGCTCCTTACCAGGCTTGCCAGCAGTGGCGCAGGGCACGGGGTTCTCCTTTTACTGGCGCCGGGGCCACCGGTGCATATGCGTGAGATGCGCAGCGAGCGCACGTGGTATAGGTCTGCACGTGCACGGGGGCATGCGCATAACGCGCCCACGCCACTTAGCGCTTTCAGGTGCTAGCCAGGCTGGGGGAGTACCCCAGCACACACCATCTGCCCCATCAGCCCCTGCTATTGGCTCCTGGTTAGGGAAGCTTCCTGGTCGCCCCGGCAACCAGGGGGTGGTCCTGGGTTTCCCTGGGTATTTAATCCAGTCAGAGCCTTGGCTTGTTGCTGAGTTATTCTACCCCTATGGTGTGATCTCCCAGCCCCCCTGTGCCTTGAACCTGCCTCGCCTCCTGACCCTTTGCTTGAACTCCCGATTACCGACCCTTTGGCCTGCCCTTCCATTGCTGAACCTAGCTGCCTGCCCGGACCCGGATTAGACCTGACTACTCTTCTCGGATTTCCCCTTTGTACCTCGACCTCGGATTTTGGCTTGTCGCCCCTGCCAAGGGGTTCCACTCACGGCCCGGCCGTACTCCCCAGACACTATCTCACTGTCACGTTCTGGGATCAAGCTCAGAGTCCAGTAGCTCAAACAGCAGGCAAATTTGGGGTAACAGGTCGGGTTCCGTAGACAAGCAGGCGGTAGTAGTATAGGAGCAGGCAGAAACGTAGTCAGCGAACAAGCCGAGGTCAGTAGCCAAAGGTATCGGGTGGAAGATGATGAGAGTAGTCGGTGAATCAGCAGCCAAAGGTCGGTACATGTGTAGCAGTATGAGCAGATTGTATCACAGATGGAGCAGGAAGCAAGATATTGGCAGGAGCACAATAATCCAGCAAACAGGAAGTGCAGAGGCGGGGCTTAAATAGGAAGTTCAAGGGAGGAGCAAGGAGTTCAGAGTTCAGCAGAAGCTAGGTTTACCTGAGGATTACACAGGAGATCAGGCAAGGAGCTATCCAAGGTTCTAAGGTGGCTCAGCAGGTAAGAACCGCTGCCAACTACAGCAGAGGTCCTGGGTTCAGATCCGGTTCCTGATACTCACCCAAAGTTAGTCCTCTCCCCCCCCCTTACCTTTCCAGGGTTGGCACCAATCTGGGCATTCCAGTTTTGTACATGGCCTTTCGCATCTTTTTCTGCTTTTTAGCCACCTTGGCGTAATGTCTGCTGAGAAGCCTCCTGATAATGAAGTAAGAGACAATGGTCAAATGGTGGGTGGGCTCCGGTTACTGTGCATTCGTAGGAAGCATCATATACAAACTCTACAGGAACCGATGTATAAAATTCACTAAGGTTTACTACGTTGAAGCTTTATATATTTGTTAACTTTTTTTTACTATTTTATATAAAATAAGTATGAAATATG
>NW_017306393.1:121520-133642 GCF_000935625.1 Nanorana parkeri
GAAAAAGTCAAAGGGAGGCGTGATGCCGCGTGAGACGTCACACGGTCATGCAAGGGATGGAACAATGCTATGCGATGCCAATGACACGGTATACAGAATGTGTATCTTTTGCAGGCTCAAGGGGCAGCTGCTTTGGGCCCCACAACAATGACTGGCCCCTTTCGCCCCACTTTAAAGACGGCCCTGGATATAGGATTCATAGAGCTCTACGTGGTTTCTAGAGGGAGAGCCTGGCAGAAGCTGATTACTTTCAGACTCTCTCTCTCTGGTTGAAATATTGTGTATCTAAATGGAGCAGGGAGGGTGAAGGGGGTGCAGTCACTGCCCTGGCTCTTTAGCTTAGGTTTGCCAATTTTAACTTGAGCATTTGAGCTCTGCAAACATCAGGCGAAGCGGACAAGGAAAGCATATAAAAGGGCTCCATCTGTTGGCTGTAATTGAGAACACTGTTGCTATGGAATATTCCTTATTCACCCCAATAAAACAATTCATAGCTCAGACAGTAACTACTCAAGAAGGAATGTGTACAGACTAGTAGACTGCCCCTTTAAGGTCCTATGTATATGGGCTATTTTAATGTCTAGAGCTTTGACAATGTAATGATCCAGACAAATTCTATTCAAATCCCTCCCCCCTATGCAGGTACGAGCCAATCACACTGTTCTAAATCTGCACCTTCGGCGTATCTGGAACATGAAGTGCCCTCTGCTGACTGATCAATTCTATGGATCTCCATGGTTCCATTTTGGGTAATATGAGAGTATTGGGAGCAATAAAAGGTCCCCCCGGTAATTCCCGTTGGGCGTGTCTATAAGTTACATAGATACATGCATAGCACACTTGTTACATATGTGGAATCCGATATAAAGACATGTGACCCTCGCCGTGGTCTTTTATATATTTTATGTGTTAAACATAAACATTGTTCACATCCGAGAACGTGTCCCTACCTCTCCCTCTCGGCTCTCCAGATCATCATCTTTCCTCTCAGTTTCTCCATCCTTTTCCTCTGACTCTCTGCTATGAGCGTCTCAACTGTTCCTTGATAGATTGTCATCGTCTCTCTCTATTCTCTTCTCTCCTCCGCACACCAACCTATTGAAATGATAGAAGGCGAGGGGAAGTATGGATTTCAAAATGGAACTTACCTTTGGAGTGGATAGAGTGGCGAAAGGGGTAAAAGTATTTTGATCTAAGTCCAGATTGAGAAGGTTTCACCTCACTTCCTGTCATCTCGGGGAAAAAGAGGAAGTAAGGGGAAGGCTTCCAAAGGGATCCCAGATAGAAATGAAAACCCAACGTAGGTTCTAACTTTTCCCCATTCCATCTCAAACCCAAAAACAAATTGAGTGCCACTGAGTTCCTAGGTCTACACACTTACTACTTCCATTATGAGGGGTTCCCATCATCCCTGTGCTGAGTTCCCGGGTCTGTACACACGCTGTGCCCATTATGAAGAGCTCCCACCATCCCTGTGCTGAGTTCCCGGGTCTGTACACCCGTTGTGCCCATTATGAGGAGCTCCCACCATCCCTGTGCTGAGTTTCCGGGTCTGTACACCCGCTGTGCCCATTATGAGGAGCTCCCACCATCCCTGTGCTGAGTTCCCGGGTCTGTACACCCGCTGTGCCCATTATGAGGGGCCCCCACCATCCCCTTGCTGAGTTCCCAGGTCTGTACACACGCTGTGCCCATTATGAGGGATTCCCACCATCCCTGTGCTTAGTTCCCGGGTCTGTACACCCGCTGTGCCCATTATGAGGGGCCCCCACCATCCCTGTGCTGAGTTCCCAGGTCTGTACACACGCTGTGCCCATTATGAGGGATTCCCACCATCCCTGTGCTTAGTTCCCGGGTCTGTACACCCGCTGTGCCCATTATGAGGAGCTCCCACCATCCCTGTGCTGAGTTCCCGGGTCTGTACACCCGCTGTGCCCATTATGGCAGCACCACCGCGGGTGCCATTAGCACAACACTAGAGTGTGAATGGGGCTTTAATGTTCCATGGCACCGTGATGCCAGGCCCTGAGAGGTGGCATCACAAGGCTCATACCACAACCAGACACTTGACCAAGCCGAACCCTGAACCCTGCGCAGTGTGATGGGGGATATATATATATCAGAGGCCTCACTCACAAAGCTTCCTGTCAATCCGATGGCAGCGATTTTCAAGCCTCGATAGGCTCAGCGAGAGCGAACTGTCATTCCTAACTGTCACTTTCTGAAAACCGCTCTCCTTCTCCCAGTGTGTCAGCTCTGTGGATGGAGCGTGTCAGGCCAACACAGAAGGATGTGACCAAGGCGTGGGCCCTGTGCAGTGTGACTGGTGGGAAATGATGGGGACAGGAATATAATATTAAAGTCATTTTTGTCTGCAACTTAAAGTGTAAAGGACCCGCGCCTTGTTAAATTCTTCCCCTCCGGATGTTAAAGCAGAATTCTGCCCAAAACGATTTCACATTTCACATCCATTATCCATATTTTTATATCATCCATGTTGCATACTATCCACATCTTATATTATCCATATCTCATACTATCCATATCTCATACTATCCATATCTCGTACTATCCATATCTCGTACTATCCATATCTTGTACTATCCATATTATCTATATCTCGTATTTTCCATATCTCGTACTATCCATATCTCATACTATCCATATCTCGTACTATCCATATCTCGTACTATCCATATCTCGTATTATCCATATCTCTTATTATCCATATCTCGTACTATCCATATCTCGTACTATCTATATCTCGTACTATCCATATCTCGTACTATCCATATCTCGTATTATCCATATCTCGTACTATCCATATCTCGTATTATCCATATCTCGTACTATCCATATCTCGTACTATCCATGTCTCGTACTATCCATATCTCGTACTATCCATATACCATCTTGTATAGTGTGTTCATTGAAATTTGCAGGGTGTTATGAAGGTAGTGCTGTCATTGGAGAGAAGTGATGTTATAATTTCCTCTGTAGGAATTATTTTGTCATAACTTGCCAGGACCAGAGCAGTTTGCTAGGATTGGGATCTCTTGGTGTGGGTTGGGCATGTCCTAGGAACTCCAGTTAACTCAATGTCCTTTGCTAACTCTACATCAGCTTTGCTTAGTCAACATTCTTACCTGTTACACATATGCTATGTACTGTATATATATATTTATATTGTAAGAAGGACACTTGACTGTAGTCAGGAAATGCAAGTAAAACACAGTTTATTAAGCACAAACACAAAAAGTACTTTTCCATCAACAGGGTAGACATCCCCCATTATGCAAGACAGCTTCCAGCAGTAACATGAAAGACAGTCTTTTGTTCACACAAAGGCAAACGTTTCATGCACTTCTCATAATAATCCGCTTTCTTCAGCATTTATAGTCCTCAGTATTGCTCAGCAGCTTTCCTCAGCTCCAAACTTCTCAGCACACCGATGTGTGATACTCACACTGCTCCCCCTCGTGGGTCACTGACTCTCTCAGCAGTGTCCAACAGGTCCTAGGGTCACTGACCTTCCCAACCTCTCCCAGCCTCCCCTGGCAGTTCCACGTGTGTCCAGCACGCACCTGAGTCTGCCTATGTCCCGGTGCCTCCTGCACACACACACAACTCCCTTGAGCTCTGTTCCAGACTCCTAATAAGGCTGCTCTCTGCCACCTGATCCAACTATACAGGTTATTGGCAACACCTGGCCCCAGGAATAGAGATTCCATCCCACTATAGTCCGGAAAACCTGGAAGGGATTTTAAAGTCAGTTTCTTCCCTGACAAAGTTTTAACATCCTGGAACCTCATAGCCCCTGTAAGTGAGTGTTTTTGGGGACAATGTTGCCAAATTACTTTGTGGCATTGCCACACCCTTCTACAATATATATATATAGAGAGAGAGATATGTTTATGTATATGTGTTTCTCCTCTTCCCCCTCTCTGATCTCTGCTGTACAGGGACTGCAAGTGGTTGACACCAGGATAAATTCGGATCCTTACCCTGCTAAATAGTACACTACCGTATTAGAGATGAAGTGAGCCTTGGGCACTACAATGGGTTCGAGATGAATCCTTTAGATTTGATATTTGCCATACTGGTGAATATATGTGCAGATTTGCCCGGGATATTTTTTTTTAACCATAATGCTCTGTATGACCTTTGGACTTATGGCCAGTAGGCTTAAAAAGGCCAATAAGGCAGGAGTTGATATATCTCATAGATGGAAATCCATGGAAACTCCCTCTTTGGAGAGCTGGGGAAACATAATGGAGGAGATAAGATATATGGAAGAATTGAGGGCAAGAGATGTAGATAGGAAGGGTAAGTACGATAAGATCTGGGAGAAGTGGGAGACATATAGAAGTTTAGAGGAGTAAGGCAACCTATAAATATGGGCTAGAGGGGAAAGGGAGAGATATAGAAAAGAGGAATCGCCATAGTTAAATAAAAAATAAAAGATTATTGACATGGGAGACTTAATATCGGTACGGATTAGGATATAGGTGGTCCCTGTATTGGTAAATAATAGTGGTGAATTTTCCGGCCTAAAATATGGACATAGCATTCGATCTGGTGGATGGGTGAGTTATGAGACAAGTGGATAGAATGTTAGAGGGAGGATGCTAAGGGAGAGAGTTAAAACATAGAGGTGGAGAGTAAGGGTGCCCACACACCTTACAATAATCGTACGATAATTGCGGGAAATCCCGCGATCGTACGATTATTGTAAGGTGTGTGGAAGCCACGCGACCTCTACTACTGTAAGGTCGCACAACTTTAAACTTACGGACATGTTCGAAAACCCGCCGAGCATCGTACGATGTCCGGCGGGTTTGTGGCATGTCCGTACGATAACAGCCGTACGGGCCGGTGTGCGCAAGCGCACACTGCCTGTTCGGCATTGCGGTCAGGAGGCGGTCATCGCAAGTACGATCTGCCTATGCAACATAGGCAGTGTGACGGACCCCCGTACTCAGGAGGAGTATGTCCACCGCTGTCACTGGCTTGCTGTTGGGGCAGGAGGATGGCTTTCTCCTCTACCTGGATTCCAAACTGCTGCTGGGGAGGAAGGACGACCACCTCCTCTTCCTGTATCCCAATTTGTTGCTGGGGAGGGAGGACGACCACCTCCTTTTCCTGTATCCCAATTTGTTGCTGTGGAGGGAGGACGATATCATTGTTCTGAGCTCCCTCAGAGAACAATGGGAGATAACGAGGGATGGTGCTGATGGTCTTTCCATAACCAGGTCACTCAGCATACCGCACTCAAACATAACTCAACACCAATACACATTTAACTCATAAAACTGATCACCATGTCGTCACAGGCAGATCGTACGTTTTTTTAAGTACCTTACAACCATCGCAAGACAAAAGTCTTGCGATGGTTGTAAGGTGTGTGCACAGCCAAAGGGTGAAGTACACAAGATAGTTTTGAAATGTAAAGGGGGGGAGGGAAAGGGAGGAAGAGATAAATGCACTAGGTGTTAAATAATAATTAAAATAGATTCCCATTATAGGGTATCCTAAAACACAAGGAGGAGAGAGAGGGAATATACACAGAAAAAGAGTAGAAGGGGAGAGATAATAAATATGGAAAATTAAGAGCACATTAATTAACTGGGGGGAAAAAAAAGCCAATAAGGGGCATTTGGATAAGCCAGCCACTTCAATACCAAAGGTGGGGGGGCTCAGGGCAGCCATAGTGTTAGAGTATTGGAAGCTGCTGTAGGAGCATTTGTGTATATTTAATGTTCCCCTAAAAAAAAAAAAAAAAAACTCTGTCCCCACCCCATATTTTTTTAATTTGCATTGGTACATGTCCCCCATACCAGTGCCCAGCCCCTCATGCCTTTTTTGGCAGTGGGGGGCCACAAAGGAGGGATTGTTTGGGGTACCATGAGCCTGGGAGCTGGGATTTTAATGGAAGTCACAATGTTCTATTTATCATTATTACTATTTCCAGTGTGGTCGTACTTTGTTTGTTCTGATGAGTTGGTGAAGTTTATCAGTCAGAAGTACCAGCAGTCTGTGGATTGCCCACCAGGGGGGGTTTCCTGCCTACAATGTTCTGTAAGACATTTGCGGTTGTACAGAAGGTGAGATGAGAATACGAAGAACTCTGGTAAATGTTTGTTTTGTGGTCTGGAGGACTTCAGCTACACCTCCGGCGTCTTCGCACCTTGGTAGAAGAGCTCATGGCTTCCGTCCTTATGTGATGGGTAAGCACACAGCAGGTGATCAATAGCACGCAGCCAGATATCGCCAGGCGTATCACGTTCACTGCTGTGTAATCCAATGGAGTTTGCGTCTGATTAAATTCTGGAATTAAAAAACAAAAAAAACATTAATGCCCAATTCCAGAATTTTTCTAAATACAAAACCCAACTTTGTAGAAATGAAAAAAGCCATTGTGGTGCATGGCAAGCACCAAAGGGTTGCATGCGGCCCTCAGGCCTTAGGTTGGGCACCATGGCTGTAATACCTTATCTCTGGCACTGTCTTCCAGTACCCAGTTATCTTCTGGGCTCATTGTCATTCAACCCCCACTCCTCCCCATTCTGGGAATAATACGTACTTGGTTAGAGACTGAATGTGTGAGGAGGCCTCCCTTGCACCTCGTGTCCCGAGGACTCTGGAGTTGGGGACAAAGTCCAAGCAGACAGCGAGTGGCACGGGTGCCAGTGGTGATAACACCGTGCAAGCTCAAGTCCGGATACCTGTTGCAGAGCAGGGCAAGATCCGTAATCAAGGTCAAACGAGCCAAGGTCACACCAATCGGGCAGGCAAGGTACAAAAGGATGAGGCAAAGGCAAAGTCCAGTAAACGATCCAAGGTCAAATCCAGGTCAGAAGTCTGGCAATACAAGCAAGGAACACGGGGAGCTAAAAGACAATTCAGCAATTTGGAGACAGGCAGGCTGAGCTTAAATTGGGACATCCATTAGCCTATTGTGTCACTTCCTGTGCACCGTAACAGATGGTTTCTGACACACGCACCCTTGGGGAGCATCACCAAGTGACCATGGGCTCACCGCACAACGCTGCAATGAGGACCATTGGTGAAGAAGGCTCTGCGAGTCATGTGACCAGCCGAAACTTTGGTAAATGTTCCAAAAAATATCAAATATTATATGTGTAGTCTTCAAGGGGAATGAGCAGGACTGAGAGGGCTTCTAGAAATGGGCGTTAATATTATCAGAGCCATTGCCCCAAATACTTACCCAAAACATGACCAGAGTTTTAAGTAAGTAACTGGAGGCATCTAGTGGGGTCAAGCAGTCTGAAGCTTCTCTCTGTTCTCATCACTGGTCCGCCCAGCCGGCCTTGTGTCCTACCT
Organism: Nanorana parkeri; assembly: GCF_000935625.1. NCBI lineage: Eukaryota > Metazoa > Chordata > Amphibia > Anura > Dicroglossidae > Nanorana > Nanorana parkeri. The sequence goes on from NW_017306393.1 coordinate 128,865, forward strand.
TTCATGGCATGACTGGACCCTTTAAGAATCCAGTGATGGACCCTTCCAATAGCCAATTGGCAGTGCACCCATTTATTTTTTTGACCCTCCCAAATTACTAAGCAGAAGAAAGAAGACCTTTGACCCGGTGTGGGAGGGAGATTTACTGTTAATATTTGTATATATTGCAATATTTTGTGGTGATGTTATTATAATATACCATTTTTACGTGTTGACAAGTGTTTTTTGCGCAGGTGGTGACAGAAAATGTTTCTTTATAATCTGCAAATTTCCTGCAGGAGGCCTCGATGAGACATTACTTGGCCTTGTGGCTTTCTAAAGCAATACAGTCCTTCTCCTGTTGTTCTAAGAAAGCTTCTTCAGTGCTGAAATGTGTTGCACCAATATTCAACCACAAAGTGCAATACTATACCGATATTTGTGTGCTATAGACAGGGCCGGATTTATTCTCTCTGCTGCCCCAAGGCCAGGTTCCTCGGTGCCCCTCCCATGGAGAATGGCAGACTTGCAGGCTGCATACAAGTGGTCTCAGCGACAACGCCAGGATCACTTGTACAAAACGAGCGGCTTCCCCGCTCTACATTTAGCTCTGCTTGCCCAAAGCAGGGCTGAAAGTAGGAAATAACTACAAGCCCGGCGCCCAGAACTGCATAGGAATTACTCCTACTGCCCCTCTACGCCCTGCTGCCCCAAGGCCGGGCCTTGGTTGGCCTTGTGGGAAATCCGGCCCTGGCTATAGATGTAGACGGTCTTATAAAGTCTTATAGCAATCATACAGCCCAGCTTCAGACAAAATATAGTAGCAACCACCACTAGCCGTCCTTCAATCCCCCACCACCACCATTGCGCCAACCTATAAAAACCTCTCTGAATCCATTGTCATGTGATCTGCAGGGCACCACTGTTGGATACCACCAGTCCAAAGCTGCTCTCCGTTCTCTTCACCAGTCCCACCAGCCGGTCTTGTGTCCTTTCTTGAACAGCGTCATTGGACCCTATGAAGGTCCAGTGGTGGGCCTATCTGGCAGCCAATGGAAAGTACCCACATTTCTTTTTTGACTCTCCTAAACTACGAAGCAGGAGAACCAGTGTGTCATGTGATCATGGTTTTACGAAAGTTTTTGGGCACCTCTAGGAAATACCAGCAATCTGCAGCTGCAGTCTGTTCCATTTACTGGTATGGCCACCTGGCCTTGTGCCCTCCCTTGTGTGGTGTCACTGGACCCTGTGATGGGCCCTTCTGGCAGCCAGTAGGCAGTGCCCACATCTGTTTCTTGGCCCTCCCAAACTATGGAGTTTAGTGACCTTTCCTATCTAAAAGGGGAAGTGCCAGTCTAATAGTTGGTGGTTGTGGAAGTCCTTATCTGTGGATGTACACAGCGATGGTTATTAATAGTCCTGCAGTACTTTGTTTCCCGTTTAAGTCACCACCACGGCTCATAAGAAAGCCAATGATGAGCAATGGTGGTCATGGAGGACTCCTGACCTCAAATGAAAATGTGAGTCGCACAGAGCAGAAACCAATCCCGCTTTTTGCCACTTATCCTATGCCCCCCCATCTACCCTGCCAACACAACCCTCCGCCCCCACCTCCCCGTCATGACATCACTTGCACAAAACGTTGCTCTTGTAATTTACACATGGGTGGAAAGTCTAAGAACAACTTCTGTTCTGGCCCCCTCAGCGCATACATGTGTATTCATAGTTCAGTATCAGGTGACGGCGCTTTTGCTTTTTGATGGAGCTTTTCTCACCTTGGCTTGTAAAATTCATGAGATCCTCTCCAACGGTGGCGGCGTATGTGACGTAACCGTCCCGGCTTTGGGTACCTGAAAGCAGGGTGACAAGGTCAGGTTGTGACTTATGGTTTACCCCATTTCCTATAACTTCCTCCTTTAAGGCTGAAAACCACTTAAAGTGTATGTTACCCCTAAATGTATTATTTCATATATCTGTCTGTGCTTCCATATAGGTGCCTATGAAGGTGTCTGTTCAATTCCTACATCTTATGTAGCCAACATTTTTCTTTGAAATACCTGGTGATCCTGCCAGTCCCTCTTCCTTGCTATTGCAAGCCAAGCATGGAGGCAGATCCATGTAGACGTGGTCAGTTTGCTTATCAGTCATTCCCTCTTGGAGTTGGAGGATGCCGTGTACATGCAAGGTGAGCCTATACCTCCATAGTCAGTTTACTGCCATGCCTTCCCCCTACTGCATCAGAGTACTGGGCACCTTGTCACAAGGTCCTTGTGGCATCCTATACTACCGCGGCTCCTGATATTATTGCGCCGGTCCGAAAGTGAGGAAATAGTCCCCTCTCTCCCCGGGCAGTACCACTTTATCTGAGAGCCCGGGGGAGGCCGGGAGAGAGGGGACAGTTTGACATGAGGTTCCACAGGCTGAACCACAAATTCCCCCTCTCTATTCAGTCTAGGGTTGCCACCTGTCCAGGATTCACCCGGACAGTTCGGGTTTTGAATGCTCTGTTCGGGTTTCATGGCAGCAGAAACCCGGACACAAGATGTCAGGCAGACAGGGGCAACCAAAATTAAGATAGGGGCTACTGGCCCCCCACTGAAAATAGTCTCACCTGTAATATTTGCATATGAATGGGTGGCGCTTTTTAGATATAAGCCACGAGTAATTTTCCCCAAAAATTGTCTGCGCGTCTCTAGAGTGTTCGGGTTTCGCTTGAAGAAAAGGTGGCAACCCTAATTCAGTCTCAGGCCGGTCTATTCAGACATGACGCCGCGACCCACTGCAGAGGGTGTCGCGACCCACGAGTTGAGAACCACTGCTCTAAAGGATTCCCCTATCAGCCCGCCTCTTTCTGCAAAATCCAACTGAGCCCCATGCGGCTGTAGGCAGGGAGTATCAAGGGATGTCAATCAACCCTTTATCCCCGCCTACAGCCTACACTTCTAAAGACCCCCCCTAGATATATAATGTTCGCACAAGCCAACGAGCACCCATTTGAGGACCTGCCCAAAGCCCCATGGAGCTAGGAGGAGAAGAGAGGACAAAGCAATCACATGCCCAATAAGAATATAAAGAAAAAAGAGGCACCTAACGATATAAATTAGGATTTTTAAATAAATGATGCGCTTAGTTAGTGGGAAGCATTGAAATGATGCAGGTGACATATGTTAGGTTTACAAATACCTTGAAGCCTATCTCCAGGGAATTTCAAAAGCTCCCCTTGTGATGGGGCTACCCCCCCCCCCTCCCCCCCCCCCCCACACACCCACCCCCAGGGTTAAACGCACCCTCATGTTAGACCCCCCCTAGATATATAATGTTCGCACAAGCCAACGAGCACCCATTTGAGGACCTGCCCAAAGCCCCATGGAGCTAGGAGGAGAAGAGAGGACAAAGCAATCACATGCCCAATAAGAATATAAAGAAAAAAGAGGCACCTAACGATATAAATTAGGATTTTTAAATAAATGATGCGCTTAGTTAGTGGGAAGCATTGAAATGATGCAGGTGACATATGTTAGGTTTACAAATACCTTGAAGCCTATCTCCAGGGAATTTCAAAAGCTCCCCTTGCAATGGGGCTCCCCCCCCCCCCTCTCCCCCCCACACACACACACGCACTGCAAGGGTTAACTGCTCATTCATGTCTAGGTGACCTGGCCCAAACCTGAGATCCTTACCTCTTCCACTGCCACACATGTCCAACTATGGTCCAACATGTCTCCCCTGAATGCTGCCCTGACTAATGGTATTCTTGCTCCCTATGGAGCTTTGGACAGGAGCACGTGGGACCACTGGAGAGTCGGGCCGCTGCATTGTGTGCGCGAGCGATAGCCTGACCCTCCTACATGCTGCCAGCACTGGATGTTGGACCCTCACTGCATCCCTTAGCAGAATAACAAAAAGTAAAAGAGCAGCATATACATGTAGGGAGCCTGACGGCATTACAGTGGTCTCAGTTGGTCTTTGAGGACATGCGGTATATGTCAATGAATTGCGGCATCTTACCCAGTACTGTGAGGTTGTAGTGCTGCGCACATTGCCATGATGTCGGTGTCACCACATAACTTCCATACGCTCCTTGGTCTTCTCTGGCCAGTCCAGTTATAATTAATGAGCCGTTACTGGTGACATTCAGACGTCCTTTATACCCATCATCCTGAACTTGGACGGGTTTACCCGGCACTGTTACCGCAAAATTTACCAAATCCCCGACATTCACCCAGGTGATGGATGGAGACCCCATAAGGTCCAATGGAAGGGTGACCTCTCCTCCTTCCACGCCAGACACATTGGTCCGCCCTGCGCACGACTCAGCACCAGGAAAAGGATCTAAATGTCAAGAGGGATACAAAAATTACATTTCATCATCAGGATGGAGAGCGGCGGTGTGGGGGCGGAGACAGCTGTCAAAATAGACTGAGCTCTCCTCCCCGCACCACCCGCTCACCCTCCTGTGACAGCGAGCCAGGATGGAGAGCGGGTACAAGCACTCAGTGATCAAACAGTGTAAACAATTGATTACCTAGTATGGTTACTGTCTCCCCAATTATGAATGAACAGAAAGTGCTCTACATCAGTGCTTCTTAAAGTGTGGGTCACGACCCCATATGGGGTCACACAAGTGAACAGAGGGGGGTCGTGATCTGAATCTCCAGTCAGGACCGCCATCAGGGGGGTACGGCCAGTATTTGTGTGAGGGGCCCAGGCGGCCGGGGAGGCCTGGGATCCAAGCAAGATTTTTTTATTTTAATCATTTAATTTGCAGTGTAGTGTAGTTTTTAAGGTCACAGCCCCCC
>NW_017306393.1:133652-162851 GCF_000935625.1 Nanorana parkeri
AAGGTAAGGAGGGGGGGTTGTAGTAGTAGTTGGTAATGACAGAGACACCGACAGACCGACACTGGGCTGGGGGGGAGAGAAGAGGAGAGAGACACTGACCGATGCTAGGGGGGGGAAGAGGAGAAAGACACCAACCATCGGTAGGAGAGCGGGGAGATACCAATGCTAGGGGGAAAGAGGGGAGAGACACCATCCGACACTGGGGTCAAGTAAAAATGTCCTCGGCCAAAAAGGGGTCACGAGTGGAGAAAGTTTAAGAAGGCCGGCTCTACATTACTTCCTGTTCATTCATGATTGTGGACATAGTAACTCATACTATCTCCACAAGTTATGAATAAACAGCAACACTCAGTATAGAGATGATTGCTAAAATATTTATTTATTTACAACTTTTGTAAGGACAAAAACTACTCACCATTGCTCCTAAGTCCTTTCCCCCACTACCATGCCTTGCTCCCCACACCTGACCTCCATCTTCCCTTCCCCATCAATCTTGTGGCTGCACATTGACTGCCGCATGACCGAACCTGCACTCGCGTTCCTTCCTTAAAGTGTTTCACGCGTATGGGCTTAGTTGTAGAAAAAAGGCCCATGAGGGTAAAACACGCCAGCGTTGGGTTTCGCTGTCACTTTCGAGACATTTCCTCCTAATCGTTTCACCCTTACGGGCCTTAGATGTAGAGCCTAAGCCTGTAAGGCTGAAACGTGTCAGTGGTGGGTGGTTTGTAGTCCGGGAAAGCTGCAGGCTTGTTGGAGTTGAATACAGTTTTTATCCACGGTGATATCAGAGGTGTACGGGACTTTTATTACGAAGTATCGGGATACACAGAGCATGGATGCGCTCTTGTCAACAAAAGTCCATCGAAAGCCACAACTTAGGGAATGTTTAGAAGCCCATCTGTTATTTTTGTTGTCTGTGCACCTTGTGGAGATTTCCTTTCACTTCCTGTCCCAGAGACACTACAGGAAGTGAGAGGAAAAGTCTACAAAAGAAGAAGGATTTCCCCTTATAGACAATGGTCACCATGACAGGTGTCCACATTGGAGGATCTTCTCTCACCTCCTGTTATGGTGACAACCGTCTAAGACATTTTCAAAGACCGCCACATACTTACCTACATTCCAAGACCAACAATACAAGAAACAAACCAAGAAAAACCTAAAATCCAGTCGTTGGCAATGACAATGACCTACCGAGCACTCTGAGGTCAAACGTCTGGAGGCATTGTCCTAAAGTGAATCTCTGCACGTTGGCCGTGTATTTTCCTTGGTCTTCTCGAGTCAGTCTACTTATAATCAGGGAGCCATCAGCTGTGCCCTTTAACCTCCCTTTATACGCTGTGTGACATACGGTGGCCGGTTTTCCCGGTTCTGTTTTAGCCAAAAACCTTGTTTCGGAGGTAACCGCCACCCATGAAATGTATTCAATCACAGCAGAATCCACGTGTAGAGTCACATGTCCACCGACCGTACCCGACACCGTCCTCTTCTCCCCGCAAGGTTCACCTGATGAAGAATAATATAGGACATAATAATTATAATCATTCATGGCCACTAGATGGAGCTGAGGAGCACAGGAAATAAGTATTTATGGCCACTAGATGGCGGTGAGGAGCACAGGAAATAAGTATTTATGTCCACTAGATGGAGCTGAGGAGCACAGGAAATAAGTATTTATGGCCACTAGATGGCGGTGAGGAGCACAGGAAATAAGTATTTATGGCCACTAGAGGGAGCTGAGGAGCACAGGAAATAAGTGTTTATGGCCACTAGAGGGAGCTGAGGAGCACGAGGAATAAGTGTTTATGGCCACTAGATGGAGCTGAGGAGCACAGGAAATAAGTATTTATGGCCACTAGATGGAGCTGAGGAGCATAGGGAATAAGTATTTATGGCCACTAGATGGAGCTGAGGAGCATGGGGAATAAGTATTTATGGCCACTAGATGGAGGAGAGGAGCACAGGGAATGAGTATTTATGGCCACTAGATGGAGGGGAGGAGAACAGGAGATAAGTACTTATGTCCCCTGGGATGGAGGGGAGGAGCACAGGAAATGAGTATTTATGGCCACTAGATGGAGCTGAGGAGCATGGGGAATAAGTATTTATGGCCACTAGATGGAGGAGAGGAGCACAGGGAATGAGTATTTATGGCCACTAGATGGAGGGGAGGAGAACAGGAGATAAGTACTTATGTCCCCTGGGATGGAGGGGAGGAGCACAGGAAATGAGTATTTATGGCCACTAGATGGAGCTGAGGAGCATGGGGAATAAGTATTTATGGCCACTAGATGGAGCTAGGTCATAAATCATTACAGAATCGTTTGTTCCTATATATATATATATTTGTGGCCATTAGTCATTTATATGAGAGCAATAATACATTTGATAACATTTATGACTTCTTGTTGGCCAGCTAGAAGTGAAACTCTAATAGGGAACAACTCACAGAAAAATCCCGAGCCTCTTCCTGTAAGAAGAATGTAAAACATTTATCACAATGACACAATTTACGCAAATCAATGTAACTTATACGGAATGGTGATTGTAATAATCTACGCCATCAGCAGTCTGATCTGACGCCACAGTCGTGTTCTCTGGGTTTGGGGTCTTCGACTTTCTCATTTTTTTAGGGGCCATTGCCATGCCCCTGGGGTCTATTTTACAGAATGAGGATCCCTTTAAAAATAATTTTTGGGTGGTTTGTAAACCATTTTCTTTCTTTACAACTTGTATTAAACATAAATCTTAATTTCTGGTTTCTTAGGTTAATACGAATATGCATTTCCTGCCAGCGGGTGGCGCTGTAGGCTCAGTTTCTCCTGTCTCCAGCCCCTCCTTACAGTCTATAAAACAAATGTGGTTTGCAGAGTTCAGTAGCTCAAGTTGAAATGTGAGTAATTGGACGAGTCAGAGAAATGATTCCTCCACTCTTCTAATCCTCCTTCTCTACCACCCAATCAGGCAGAGGGAGCCTCATGGCAGGCAGCTTCTGACATGTTGTCTCTTTAGCGAAGCCAAACTGTTTTGGGCTACTTGCAGAGCCCACCTGAGATCCCACACAGCCCATCTGAGAGTGACCCTGCAGAGACTCTCTATGGTGGGCTCTGCAGGGTCTCAGGTGGGCTGGTCACACCCCTGCACACCTCTTACCTGTCAGCCCCGATTTGCTGTCAGATTATTATTATTTTTATTATTCTTATTATTGTTGTTATTATTATTGTTGTTATTATTATTTGTATTATTATTATCACCCCCCCTAAAAAGAAACTCAGCTACTGTTTTGAGTTGCAGACTTCACCCCCCCCGAGGGACTCATCCCCTCCAGGGCACTACAAAAACCAATGTGAATGAGACCCTGGTGGGTGGGTCGTGATGCCCCTGCTGACCACAATAGTGTCTGGGAATGGTCCAGGAGAATAATTTGTTTTATACACATGATCCTGTATTGGTCACATTCTTCTCTATTGTTACTTTATTTCCGAGTTTGGCTGAAAACAAAAAATCAATTCTCAAAAATCAAAACGAGACAAAGTATTTTACAATAACAGGAAACGATTCTTCCCGATCGGATACATTCCAGGATCAATATCAACCTATTATTATTATTATAAATGACAGGTACTCTTAAAGGGACACACCTAGAGCTTTTCTGCCAACCATCTGCTGAGCCCTCTAGACCCCATTTCTGTGACGGGTTACACCGGCAAGTTTTAAAGGGACACACCCAACACCTTTCTGCAAGGAGCCCTCTAGACCCCATTTCTGTGACAAGCCATTGACAAAACTCACCTTTGTGAAGGCAAAAGAAGAATGTGAAGACGAGTAACATCGTCCCCTTCATTCTGATCGCTTCTGAAACACAAGGTCATTTCATCCTGTGCAACCTGTTGAATTCCCCCCCATCCCCCCCCAAAAAAAAATGGTGGAGCTCCCACTGGCCCTCAGCTTGCACCCTTGGGGTCTTCAGTGATGGGATCTCTTCCACCTGTGTTCCCAGCTCCGCCCTCCCTTTTCTGTTACAAGGTATCCAAACCTCCCTTCGGATCTGCTTACAACACACAGGTGCCCTTTGAAGAAAAGACCTTCACATGTAATAAGCACTTCCTGTTTCTGATATCTGCTTCGGCTGTGCTGGCCGTGGGCAGCGCACGCTAACACCTTTTTTTTTTTTTAACATGTGGTCACCAATCACACTACAGAGAAGTGCAGGCGGGAAAAAAAATACTACCTTGTGATATTTTTTGGGTACTTGACAGCCGGGGCTCAAAGGAAGTGAAAGTGGGTTGAATGGTGCTCATTTTTTTTTTAAATTCGACCTGGAAGACTGAGGACACTTTCCATACCAGACCCTTGATCCGAGCACAGGCTTGGCAGGGCAGGAATGGGGGCGGGGACGAACAAGCATGCGCCCCCCTCCCTCCTATACCAGACCACATGCCCTCGGCAATGGGAGGGTCGCCCATGGAAAAGCACCTTGTCCAGATGCCGATGGGGACAAGGGCCTCTTCCCCTACAAGCCCTGGGGCATTGGTTGTGGGGGTATGGACAGGGAGGCTTATTCACATTAGATGCGCCCCCCCTGTGAATGAGTAAGGGGTACTTGTACCCATTCACTAAAGGGTTAAAAAAAAAAAAGATTGACGTTAGATTACATCGGTGGATGTCCAGCGTTGTCCACTACCGCCGTCCCTTTCCGCTGCGACGAACACCCGCCGCAGACTGGCATTTTGACAGATGCGGGTAACATGGAAACATTTGGGAGGAGCTAGCGGTGACAGCTAGCTCCGCCCAACTGTTTACAGTTGTAACAGGGTGAACCGTGATTGGGCAGAGTCTGTGGTCAGGTGCAAGGCTTTAGCCAATTATGGCTTCAGAGGCGCTCACACAAACTAGCAATGTTTGAGTCAAACTCACTATTGAGGAAGTAGATGCTCGTTACTCGGGGGGGGGGAGTGCTTAAAGTGGATGTTAATTACTGAGAGGGGTAACCAGCTGCCTCATTATAGGAACGGCCCTGCCTGTAATCCTAAGATGCTTCCTGTCCAAGGGTGACAATGCTGCTCCTCCAGAGATACAGTAAAGTGAGTGAGAGTTGTCACCATAGAACAGGAAGTAGCACCAGGTAGTAATAAAGGTGAAGAAGCCTAAAAAAAAGGAAACAAATGCCGTGCCTTATCTAAGGACCGGGAAGCTGCAATATGTGACATTTCTGTTCTCGGGTTTACACTTTAAATATCAGCTTCAGCGATCATTTAAGAAACAGATAAAAGAGGTCGCGAGAGTCAACATCATACTAATAGGTCTTTTTTCAGGGTGTGGGGAGGAAATGAGAAAAAACGAAATTGAAAGTGAAGCGGATCTGTGCGTAGTAAGCCGGAGAGCAGAGAAGGAGGCTCGGCAGGAATGAAGTCTTTATCTTTCTTTTACACAGTGAGTACTTCCTAAGCTTTAGTTTTTTTGTCTTTTTGTTTTATTCCGCGATTGTCTCTCTTTCTATCACTCGGTGACATCGAACTTAATCCTTCGTATGAACGTCGTCCAGCCTACGCTATGGTGTCCCTGCCCTGATCCGGAAGACATTGCTCCTGACAGACAGAGGGCGTAAAAATATATTAACCGCTTGCTGTCTGGAGCGATTTCTTAAAGGAGAACTATGAGGTCAGGGCTTTTCCCCATAGTTCTCCTTAGGGTAACGGGAGGACACAAACTAGCGTCCTCCCCTCACCCTAGGCTCAGGGTGGACCTGTTGAGTCTATTCATCTGTGTGTGTGCCGGTGACCTGTTGAGTCTATTCATCAGTGTGTGTGCCGGTGACCTGTTGAGACTATTCATCTGTGTGTGTGCCGGTGACCTGTTGAGACTATTCTGAGTTGTGCACGGCGCCATCCCTGTGCTCATCAGAGCACCACCACCATTGGAAGGTTGCAGACCGTAAGGAGTGCAGATGGTTCTTGGAAACAGTTTTGCCATTTCAAGGGCGCACTCAATTTTAAGACTTGACATGTTTGGTATCTATTTATCCAAGGTGACCCCTGTGACGATAATGGGGTTTGAGTCTGAATATTAAAATCCAAACTCTCTGATAGGAGAACATACAATCCCATGCTTTCTGCCATTTAGCTGGCATGGGTTTGGCCATTGGAGCCATATGGAAGTCAATACCCATGTGTACATTGCCGTATTTGTGGCATCAACCAATACTGAGACAATGTGCTTGGATTGCTCCTCGTGGATACAACTGCAAACAAGCTTGTCCTCCTTTAGTAAATAAGGGCTTGTGTCTCAGTAATTATTGATCAAGTACTCAGCAGAACAAGCTGTCATAGTGTCAGGGAGGGGCATGGTCTATACCGTTATTTAGGGATTTCCTTTGGTGGGCGTGGGGCAGATTACATCCTTTTGATAATAGCATGCTAACCCTTTATATAGTATTACTACAGGTACTAAATCAGTTGCAGGGTTAATATATGTGTTCACGTTGTGTTTTTCATGTCTTAGAGTTATTACAGATGAAGGTTAAACATGAAGACAAACAGGCTCTTCTGCATATTTTTACTGAGCCTCCTGACCGGTAAGTAGATAATGTTATAATTCCTTCATGTCCTATCTGTGCATTAGAGCTGATCTCTAGGCTCATATACGTCTCAGTAGCTACAAAGGATATAAATCCACTTTGTGTGCACCAAATCCCGTTGTTAACCCAGATATTACCTTGTGGTGGGATTCTCAAGGGATTGTGAGGATTCAGAGGCAGTATAGTAGAAGCAGATCCATCTAGAGCCTTGGTTCTCAACTGGTGGGTCGTGACCCAAAAGTGGGTCGTGAAGCCCGTGTTCAGTGTGTCACCGCATGCCTTCCACGTTTTTAACTGAGAGGCTCCTCAGCCTCCCCCTAGTGCAGCAATGTCAGTTCTCGTGCCAAGCAGCCATTCAAAATATGCTGCCCGGCGTAGAGTGTCAGCTTGAGATGGGATGCGGGTATGGCAACGAGGGAGCTCCACCCATGCATGCATTGCATACAGCTCCCTCAGTGTCCCTTAGGGGTGCCTGGACCAGTGGCATCGCATTCTGGCTGCTGGCACCTCTACAGGGCAAGCAAGGGAGCTGTACAAGCAATGCTCATAAGGAGGGAGCTCCGTCACAGCACAGCAGCCCACAATGGACCCCAGGCTTAGGATCCACTCCAGTTCTTGTAAGGTAGGGAGACTGGGTGGACCTTAAAAAAAAAAAAAGGGCCTGTTCACTCTAGTACAGTGCATTCATTGCATAGTACCATGTGATTAATGCACTGTTCCACCCAGTTGCACCTACAATGCATTCTGGTGTGGGAGGTGTGTTGAGTTGCCATTTATTTGAATGGTACCCCAAACGCACCTCCCACCCACAGTTCATACGCTTTCACCGGAAAACACGCAGTACCCTAATGCCAAGCGTTCCATTGCAGTGCAGACATTGCAGACTTGGGTTGCGACTTAATGACCAAGGAGAATTGTGTGTCCTGAGGTTACACAGGTTGAGAACCACTGCTCTAGAGGATGTAGACTGAATGTATAAAAAAAGGCCATTTAGCCTCTGAATTCACTTAATTCCTTGAGAATTCCTGTCACCCTGTCCCATGCAAGCTCCCAAAGCCCCGATGAAGAGATTTAACCCCCCAATGTGTTGGCTCTTGCGTCATCTAAGTTAAGGACTAACAAACATATAATTGGACTGAAAATCGGTGTGGTGCTCATTATGTTCTACTAGACATTTTGGATTCTTCTCAGGGTGCTCCCTATGTCTCCTCTTGTGTGAGCTCCCTTACCTAGTGCACTTTATTCCATTAATCCAGCCATTTCCTTTAATAGTGAACTAAAAACAACTCTTTCCTGTTACAGCACTTGTGCAGGGTGTCCAAATATGACTGTGAAGTCCAATCGACACAAAGGTCAAACCCACCGCACTCAATAATCAACGTCAGTTGTGCCCACGTTCCTCTGGAATACACGTGTAGCGCTCACCCCCGAAGGAGCCGCTGAGTTTTGAAATAGGTTCTCCTACCTGTTGGTTCCAGCTGCCAGTCCCCTTTGATCAGCAACAGCACACCGACACTCACGGACAGAATGGCTCGAGTCTTAGGGTCTTTTTAGGGTATTTATTTGCAACATCAATAGGAGAGAGAGGGTTTAGGGTCTGTAGGATGCCATTTGGAAATACTTCTGAGGACAGCTTTCTCCCAGAGCATCCGCTAAGGCCGAAATCCCTGCGATCTGGTCCCAGGGACCAATAGTAGTAGTAGTAGTAGTACTGTGAACAGATACCTGGAATAGGGTGTGGGATCTCCCTTGTGGGTCCCAGACGGACGCTCGCACCAGCTCCTCTGCGGTACCCCTCAACAAGCGGACTCCTCCCCGACCCAGCTTCCATCAGGTATTTTCCTCTTTAGGATCTGGAACTTCTGTGCCCTCAGCATCTGCAACTGCCAAGGAGCACTCCAGTTTAGTAGTAGTATCTTCTTAGAACAAGGCACCCATCACCTGCCACATGCATGGGCCCAGCAAAGTATCAGTGTATCTTAGGCCTCTAGGCCCCTCAGCACCTGCCATGTGCTGAGGCCCAGGCTGCTTGCTCTGCATCACACACAGTCCTCCTAGGGCGAGGCCCCTAGGGGAAGAGAGCTCTCCACAATGTCCCCAGACCTTTTATCACCTGCCCTCAACCATGCCTCTGAGTCATCCTACTCAGGGATTGGCTAGGGCCAGGCGCATAGTCATAACCTGAGGATGGATCCTCCCTCACTGTATACCAAGGCTCCCTTTTCCTCAGCAACAGGAGGAGCAATCAATCCAGCAGACTCAGGGACACCTATAGAATGCAGAGCTCTGTATAATCAGTATCTAGACTGGTTACAGTCCAGGTATCTCTAAATTGAATAGCGACATTTTAGAGGGCGCTACACACGCTTGGGTGAAGGTGTATGGTTGCTGCTCAGCTATGACCAACATATGTGGCCAACTAGTCCCTAATGTCTGTGGTCAAAAATAATCCAAGATATGTGGCCTACTGTTCTCTATATATGTGAACAACCATTCTCTAACATCTATGGCCAACCATTATTTGACATTTGTGCCCTTCCATTCTCTAATACATGTGACCAGCCATTACCTAACATCTGCGGCCAACCATTCTCTAATGTCTGAGGCCAATCATGCATGTGGTCAACCAGTCTCTTGCATCTGTGGCCAACCATTCTCTATATGTGTGGCCAACTATTCTTTAACTTCAGTGGCCAACAATTCTCTCATCTGTGGCCAACAATTCTCACACATCTGTGGCCAACAATTCTCTCACATCTGTGGCCAACCATTACTCGACATCTGTGCCCTTCCATTTTCTAATATCTGTAGCCATCCATTGCCTAACATCTGTGGACGACCATTCTCCAATGTCTGAGGCCACCTTGCAATAGCATGTGTGGTCAACGTTTTCTTGCATCTGTGTCCAACCATTCTCTTGCATCTGTGTCCAACCATTCGCTTGCATCCGTAGCCAACCATTCTCTTGCATCCGTAGCCAACCATTCTTTTACATCTGTAGCCAACCATTCTCTTGCATCCATGGCCAACCATTCTCTTGCATCCGTAGCCAACCATTCTCTTGCATCCGTAGCCAACCATTCTTTTGCATCCGTAGCCAACCATTCTCTTGCATCCGTAGCCAACCATTCTCTTGCATCCGTGTCCAACCATTGTCTATCATTTGTGGCCAACCATTGTCTAACATCTGTGTTTAGCTTTACAGCCAGAAATTGCCAGACCTGAATTGTTAGGCAACACACACAAAAAGATGCCGTATATGGTCAACTGTAATCGTTGTGCTATTCAAGTTGTTATGTGCCAATTCGATATTTAAATTTCAAGATAACATAGACCTTTCATTAACCCACGCCTTATTACCCACAAGGTGGGCACTGTAATTCAACTTGCAAAAGGAAGGGAGAAGAAGGGATAATTCTGAAGGATAATGGTGGAAAGGTGACCCTGCAAGTGATAACAACAGAAGAGATACATGAAGTCCACTGGCTTAAACAGCAAACGAGCAACCTGGTCTTCAGGATGGCGTACTGCTGCGCATTCAAAAGCGCTTGCTGTCGGAATGCAAACCCCACAGATTGCTGCAGAATTGAGAACGAGACCTATGAAGCCAAACTCTGCTCCTGTAATGTCTCTAAGTTGACCGCTTCTATCACCATATGCAATGTAGCCGGTGAAGATGAAGGAGCGTTTCAGGCACATATTTATCACAAAAATGACGACAGCACGTGTATATTTTATCTTAATATTGACGGTAAGCAAAAAACTCTAAAACACAGATATTTACAGAGGCAACTCACATGCGTTTTATCCATGTTTAATAAGAAGTATGAAGTTATTGTATTTAGAATAGGGGTAGCTAGATGTCTACATGGGAATGAATAACATTTTTGGCTAAAGGACAAAAGGAAGAAACTGACCAGGAAGGGTAGTTTGTGGCAATGCCGCTGGTCCAACTGGATACCCAGATAGAGCTACCAATGGCGTAAAAGAGCAAGGTTTTAGCCATTGGTGATGGCAGCCCCATCTGGGTATCCAGTTTAATCTGCAATGCACTTAACTTTTGAGATTTTGCGCTGGTTTACACCACCATTGCAGTGCAGGTGTTTTGTTGAGGTGTGGCAGGGTGCCATTCAAAATGAAAGGCACTGCAGTGCGTCAGGGCACATATGTTGTGTCAACGTGTGTTACAGTAACATGCACATCTTAAAGGAGAACTATGAGGTAAGTGCTTTTCCCCATAGTTCTTCTAAGGGTCACGGGAGGAAAGCTCACTATACCGGGAGCTGTAGATTATACTAAGACCGCCGCAGGCGGGACATTACAGTCGAGATCCACCCAGCTGCGTGATTGACAGCTGGCTCTGCCTATCTAGAGGCAGAGCCAGCTGCACCCACCCCCTCCCCTGTCAGTTAGCGCTGGAGGATCGGACAGTGGAGGGGGGAATCCCTGCAGAGAGCCATGGTTGACAGTCATGGCTCTCTGCAGGTACAGGATCGAGAAGTGAGCGAGCGATGGTATGCGTTCGTTCACTTCCCGATCTACTGAGCCGACGTATGACAGTTTCATTGTCACACGTCGGCTCGAACTATGAGGCTGAGTGATTTTCACTCACCTCATAGTTCTCCTTTAATGTGTAAAACAGCAGTGGCCTGGTGGGAACAGACCCTTCAACCTTTATATACTATGATAGAACATCTATTATGTAACGTCTTGCTTTAAGTATCAATCCACACCAAAAAGCCTTTATTTGTGCTGAGTCTGCATACATGTAGGCAACCCCACCATTTTAAAGACCATCATTGCCGCAGGGTCTTCTTCCTCATCGACTCTTCTCTGAGCTGGGAAGTCCTTACTGATTTGAGCTGCTTGACTCTGTTGGCTATTCATGATTAAAATTGGGAGTTTTCACTTTGCCAAAATTTGGGTGACATTCTTGAGACACTGTCTCTGTAGCAAATGTTACTTGCTGTTTGGTAAAACTGTTGTCACCAGAACAGGGAGTAAGGGTAAACCACTGTAATGGAGCCCCAGATAGCAGTAAAACCCAACGGGAGTCCTAGTCCTTCCTCGCTCTAACCAAAACTTGAAAAAAAAGTTGTGAGTTGGGTTCAAGGTCGATTTTGGTGGTTTTTAAAGGATACAATGGACTGCAAATATTTCCTTAGAGTTATAGAAGCTTCTTTTAACTATCCTGGACCTGTTCTTGTGCAACGCTTCCCTGATAGCCCTAACACTAACCTTAGCTCTCAACACATACATACTTACCAAATGTCCTACGTTTGCTGGGACAGTCCTGCACCTAGGCCCTCTGTCTTGCCCTTGCTGTGTCCTGGGCCATGTCCTGGGGTCACCACATCAACTCTTTTTGAGTTTTTGGACAAGAACAGTAACTTAAAAAAGCATTTGTTACGGGAGGAGATGGTGGCTGCCAGTAGGTGTGCCTGACATATTTAGAGGTTGGGTTTTAAGTGGGACCAACCCATAAAGTGGGCAGGATTTGAGTATGCCCATCCAGAAAGCAAGTGTATGAAATGCAGTCCATGGGTGGGGTATCCTGGGACCATAATGTTGGTAAGTAACCCAAATACTAATGATGATCCTAACAAATTCTATGGAAACATGACAGTGCTGCCACGACAATCACATGACCGAGAAACCAAAGCATGTCCCTGACATGGCTTTGTTTAGCAATGAAGTCAGGTCACACAGTACTGGAGCCTCGCATTCGGTCTCTCATCCCTAATGCTGATTTTCACATCTTTAGGTAAAAGATATAGATCATTTCAAATATTATTCATTTTCGTTTTAGGAAACGATGACCGAGACGTCAAACCGGAAAACAACATCAAAATGAATGTAGTGATTGCAGCACCCATGATTGTAATATGTGTTGTAATATTTCTATCTATAGGAGCAGTAATCTACGATTTCATGGTATGATTTTTAATGTGTCACATGGTAAATATTCTGTAGAGCCCCATAACAGAGAACCAATTTTTTTTAGGGATTTACAATATTACAATTGATTATTAGGAATAACAAATGCACAACTTTTTTGTGAGCTCAACAATCACCCTGACATGCACATCTTGATCGCCCCCCTCCCCTCAACCGCAGAGACCATCCTGAACCATGAATCCTAGGTCACTACAGTTGACCACAATTAAATCATGGATTTTATACCCTCCAAACATTCCAACCAGCACCAATTTTACCACTTTCACAGACCCCAAGCCACTAACCACATGTTATAACTGCCATAAAAGTAATCCCTTATCAACAACGGTGGGCGGATGGGAAGTTTACTGACCGTGCTAACTGCAACTGAAGTTACAACTCTCCATTTCTTCTCCCAGCTCTAACCCCCTCCTAGACCACCTAACCTCATCCAGTCAGGCAAGTGACCTTCTAAAAACTGAGACAAAAACCCTTTACCCTTAGGCTTCCTGTTACCCCATGTCCACCTTGTCATGTAGTCTTGTCTTTATTGTCATTTTACCCTGGGCCTCTCTAGAAAACCATTGTACCATACCCAGGACTAGGCAACTGGAGATACCATCTGCTGAACACATAAGTGATCCTATCCACCTAGGTCAAGGCTGCGCCCTAGTCAGCAGTGCGCCCTAGGCGGCTGCCTAGTTTGCTTAGTGGCAGCTCCGACCCCGGTAGGTCCCTACTTATTCTTTTCTGTCATTTTACTCCGGGCCCTAGAAAACCACTGTAGCTCTCCTTAGACTAAGCAACTGGTAATGCCATCTGCTATGCACATTGCTCTGGGGAAATCCAAGCCTGCATCAGGGTCCAGATAGGCAACTGATAGGTAGTTCCAAAAACCTCATGGAGGAATTAAAAGAGACTTAAGAGACATTTGGTTACCTCACTTGCCTTCTATTGACCTGACTCCTCTGCAGTATGTTATACTTTGTTGCTTTAATTTTTCCCTTTGTATTTTATTTTTCAATTTCAGGGAATTAGAAGATGGATAATGGGTAAGTAAACTTCCCTTTGTATTTGTTTAGCCTCAAACAGGACAGCTCAACGACCAAACAAGCCATTATCACCTAAAAACAATTGTTAAAGGTATAGAATTTTGTATTGGGCCCTTCAAGCCCAACTGAAGCTTTATGTTTTCTTATATCCAGGCCGCATAAACCTTAACAATTGAGGGCTTCAGCAAGAGTTGAAAGGTCCTGTGTTGGCAGCTTGATACTGAACCGGAGCGCTGCACAACCCAGAGAGAAGCGTTCCCCATGCCCAGTGCACCTATCAGGGAGTGTGGGTGCTTTTGATTGAAGCATGGGCAGGGAGAGTATTGGACCACTGGGAACCCGGACCGCACCAGCCATCTTGTTCAGCTCCTAAAGTACTACTTTTCTAGTAGTACTTTCCTTTTTTAGTATACACTGTATATGCATGTAGATGTGTCAAGAATAAGCCTTGTTCTTTAAGCCCTCATTCACACAACTAACAGCCGGCCCATACAGATCCGCGTGGCGTGCCCGATACGGCCACGCGGGCAGCACGGATCTGTACTGGACGGCTGTTAGTTGTGTGAATGAGGCCTTAGACAACAGGGTCCTATCATCATGCCCACTAATCACCATGGCATGGCAGCACACTTTGATTGTTGCACTTTCTTTGCACAAAGGAAACCACTCCTACCACAAAAAGTCAAGTTGGTTGTGTTTGCCCCCCAGCCTAAAAGTCCCCAGTCGTCCCGAGATTAACCCAGATGAACCATCCATTGTCTCGGAACAGAAAGCAATGGGAAGTCCAACATTTTACAGTTGTCAGGAGAGATAGTAGAGTGGAAACCTTTCCAAAGGGGACAGTTATCTAAGAAATAATTTTCCATCACTTTTGAGATAGTTAAAGCTCATCTCTGGGCAAAACAAAACAAAAAAACTATCCTTGAAGTGGGGCTACCACCGCACTGCAAAGGTTAACAGCTCATTTTTGTCTGGAGGACCAGAGTAAAGTACTTTTACTTACCTGATCCCAACTTCCCTGGTGGTCAGTGTTTTCCTCTTCTCCTACTCCACTTCGGTTGGTGCAATGTCCCTTGGCGTCCTCTTGTCTATCACAGGTCTATGTAACCTGCATTAGATGTGATGATAGCAGTCATTAGACCACCAGAGTGAAGAGGAGAAGAGGCTGAAGGGATGGGTCCAGCAGCCCAGAGGGTGGAAGGTGAAGAGGGGTGGCCACCTACTCCTCCTAGCCGCCTTGGGAGGCAAAAAAGGTAGGGACGTCCCCAACAAGACCAGTCACCCTGTACCAGGAGAGAGAGGAGCAGTGACTGGTCTTTAGTACAGAAACGTTCCACATTGGATTACTGCACAGAGGAAGAAATATACACAGCTCACCATGGTGTTTATTTTGGCCACTAGATGGAGACCCCCCCAAGATTCAGTCAGAATACACAGGACAATATTTGCTCCTCCTGGAGTTCAGCTTCAAGGTGTGCTATTGAGACTTGATGAGGTGGAATGCCTTGGGAATAAAAATGGCGAATGTTTGTACAAGTTGGAGCAACTGTGTGGGGAAATCTCCCCACTGGGGCCCCAGAGACATTCAACATGAGGAGCCATAATGTAACTACCGTAAACAAAACTGAGCCTTCAACTCCAAGCTGCGCTGCTTCTTAGTGCCATTCAACATCTTCATCTGCATCATGAAATTATATCATGCAACAGTTGAAAATGATCCCTATTTCCGCTTCTGTTCACAGACCGTTGCTGTAGAGGAAGAACAAGCCACCTAGAAAGTTCAGCTGCAACCTCAGGTATATCAGAGTTTGTACATAAGCTTCACATGTATTGTAAATTAGACTTGTGCGCCGTCAAAAAATTTGTTCTGTTTCGTTTCGGAATATCCGTTATTTCGTAATTCGTGTCCGAAACTCAATTCGGATTCGTACGAAATACGAATTTTCGTTAGTTTCGGCACATTTTTGTAACTTTACGAACATTCGTTATGATGAAGTTAAAAAGCAAAATACCTTTGTTAATATTGGAGTCGATGTGGTAGTTGTTTTTTTATCCGAAATACGAATTCCGTTAACGAATCCCGGATCCGAATTTCGTATTTCGGATAAAAAAACAACTACCACATCGACTCCAATATTAACAAAGGTATTTTGCTTTTTAACCTCAATATAACGAATGTTTGTAACGCAATGAAAATACGTCAACGGAATTTCGTATTTCGGATAAAAAAACAACTACCACATCGACTCCAATATTAACAAAGGTATTTTGCTTTTTAACCTCAATATAACGAATGTTTGTAACGCAATGAAAATACGTCAACGGAATTTCGTATTTCGGATATAATTCGGAAACTGCATGTCGGATTTCGGATGCTTCCGAATTTCGGAATTTCAGGAAAATTCGTACGAATTTCGATTGTCTAGTTTCGATCGCACATGTGTAAATGTTCCATTTAATTATCTGCATGCACTGAGGGCAAGAATAGAATACCAGCATGCACCCTTCACACAGCTATATCTGGCCATACACTGTACAGTCTACTTTAGATTGACCAAAGCTACGTAACATGAAGACAAACCTAAAGAATCCAATTCAATAAGCATTATAATATTCTGGCCGCTCCACTACAAAAAAAATGGGCATCTTGAACTCAATACACAGAGGGTACAATAACCTGAAATCTGTACAGAAACGCTTAGTACACAAGCTGAGGTCTATGGGCATAGATGAAATGGTGTGTACATGGATAGAGAACTGGCTACAGGAACGTGTCCAGAGAGTATCGATAAATGGCTCCTTTTCAGATTGGTCTAAGGTCGGGGAGAGGCGTGCCCCGGGGTTCTGTGCTGGGACCCATGCTATTCAAACTGTTTATTAACTATATCGGGGAGGGCGTCAATAGCCATGTTTCTGTGTTTGCTGATGATACTAAAATTCGGGGGGAGGGTCATAGACACGGACTTAGACACCATAACATTACAGGAGGACCTGGATAAAATAGGGGGCATCCAGCACTCAGTAGTAAAGATAAATATGTCCCTTTTATTGGACAGAAAGCGTCACAGACGTCCAAATAAACCAACGTTTCCGGGCCGCGCAGGGTCACATGTCACACCTTTCCGCCTTGAGGAAGGGACCCTGCGCGGCCCCGAAACATTGGTTTATTTGGACGTCTGTGACGCTTTCTGTCCAATAAAAGGGACATATTTATCTTTACTACTGAGTGCTGGTGATTTCCTGACTTTCCTTCTACTATTTAAACATCATTTGTTCTTCATACTGACATTTTTCACATCACGAATTGGGACTTTTTAAGAAGTTTTTTAATTTCTTCTTTCACTGGAACACTTGACATTGTTTCTTAAACTGAGTAGTTTATGTTATTATTCACTATCTGGATTGCTAAAGTGGATTGCTGTTTTTTTCACTCGCTGATATTTGGTTACATTGTATCACATAAGTAGCTATATGCCTTAAATGTTATTTAAACACGGATTAGGTCTCTTTTGAAGACTCCTCACTGGTTAATCTTTCTGCAATAGTGAATCATTTATTTTTACTGTGAATGTTTAGGATTTCACTGAACAATTAATATTTGTTTCACCTTTATGACTCACTGTATGGGATTGAGCTGTAATACGATTTTTATTTAACAGTGGTATTTAGTTCATTCACACACCTTTAGCGCTGTGTTAACACTTTTAAATCACCATATATGGGAATCAATTGTGTATTTGATTGGACAATATGCACACTGCATAGTGTGGTAACAAACAGCAGCCAATCAGAATTAATCTTTCACTGATACACATATGGTAAAATGAAAAAGAATCAGTTCTTGTCAATGGTACAATAAAGGTTTTGTATTAAAACAAAAAATACATCCAACAAAAATGAAACAAAGTGTTTTTTTTTCCAGACCTGCACATATCTTGTAGATCCTCAAATTCAGACAGGTAAAGTAAAGAATAAAAAAAAAGTTGATTTGGGTTTGCTGAATGAATGGTAAGCTATATTTCAGGTCGAATGTATGTAATGTAATAACACATGTTGACCGCTGGATGGAGCTGAGGAGCATAAACAAGTATTTATTTCCATCCTCTTCCCAGCAGAGCAATGTCCCTGTCACCACTTCCTATACATATAGTCCATCCACTTCACCAGCAGCACAATGTCCCTGTCACCACTTCCTATACATATAGTCCATCCACTTCACCAGCAGCACAATGTCCCTGTCACCACTTCCTATACATATAGTCCATCCACTTCACCAGCAGCACAATGTCCCTGTCACCACTTCCTATACATATGCTGTATTCCCTGCCCAGCAGCCCAATATCCTTGTACCTCACACTAATACCTCTACATGTGTAACATCTACTGCCCAGAAGTGCAACATAGCTTTCACCATCTCTAAGACTCCTATGGGGAGATTGCCCATATAGGAACTTCTACACTTCTCCAACTAGACCATAATGACACTGTCCAATAGCAGGACCACCCAATTGATTCTTTATTCAACAGAACGTTGAATGCAGCAGGGACATGTGTCACCATCACTGGTCGCAAGAGAGGTGGAAATCCAGACATTGGAGATTGGTCACTGAGGTGGTAATGCACACACTGGAGATTGGTCACTGGGGTGGCAATACACATACTGGTGATTGATCACTGGGGAGGTAATACACACACTGGAGATTGGTCACTGGGGTGGCAATACACATACTGGTGATTGGTCACTGGGGTGGTAATGCTCACACAGGGGGCTGCTACGAAGGTTATAATACACACACTGGGCCAGGAATGGCCTGGCTGTAAGCTGCAGCTTCCTTCTGTTTTTGGAGGAGCATTTGCAATGGTCAGAGGAGCTCAGGTTCAGACTGGGTATGGTCTAAGCCTGAGCTCAGCCCTAGTATTCCATCCCCAGCTCAGCAGCTCAATGTCCCTGATACTAGCTCCTATCACTAAGACTTCCATGGTGAGATTCCCCATAGAGGTGCCCATCTCCACTCCTCCAACTAGGCCATCATGATGGTGTCCAAAAGCAAGACCACCCAATTGATTCTTTATTCTACAGAATGTTGAATCCAGCAGGGACATGTGACACCATCACTGGTTGCCAAAGATTGATGGACCTGCCAGTTCTGGTGGAGATATCCGTCTGCTGGTGAATCAGAGGACGATAAGAAATCAGCATGAGGTCCAGTCATCCAAACCCTACAGAAAACCAAAATTCTGGGAGGAGTGACCCATTTATAGATGCCTGTCATAACCACACCAGGACCGAAAATAATACTTTTCCTGTTTCTGTTTTCAGACGCAACCCAGAACCCAACCCAGAATGTCAGCCTTTATCTTCTGGTCTTGAATTGAAGCCAATGGGTAAATATCACCGTTTTACATAAACTTATTGTCAGGACAGTGTGCTGGTGTATGTATGTTACGAGCTTCCTCTAAATGTTATGGTCCACCGCAAAGACACTGTGGATTGGTCACTGGGGTGGTAATACACACACTGGAGATTGGTCACTGAGGTGGTAATACACACAGTGGAGATTGGTCACTGGGGTGGTAATACACACACTGGAGATTGGTCACTGAGGTGGTAATACACACAGTGGAGATTGGTCACTGAGGTGGTAATCTTGTACTGATACACATATGGTAAAATGTAGGGATGCATCGTCATCGGTGCCGATGCCGAGTATTTGGGCAAGTCCTAGCCCGATACTTGCGCTACCGGTATCATTACACGCTGCCCGGCTTCCTGATTGGCCGTGAAGCCGTCTCCAGCAGCGTGTCATTACAGGCCCCCCCCCCACCCCCGGCTTTCTGATTGGCTAGAAGGCCGGCTTCATGCTCCCTTGTCACCTGGTGACACGGGAGCATGGACCTGGCTTCCTGGTCAATCAGGAAGCCAGGCGCCGTGTAATGACGCGTTGCCCGGCTTCCTGATTGGCCAGCTTCTCGACGAATCAGGAAGCCGAGCAACGCGTCATTACACGGCACCCGGCTTCCTGATTGGCCAGAAAGCCGGCTCCATACCTTCTCGTTACCTGGTGACGAGAAGCATGGGGACGGCTTTCCTGCTAGTCATTACACACCACCCAGT
The DNA here is from genome assembly GCF_000935625.1 of Nanorana parkeri. NCBI lineage: Eukaryota > Metazoa > Chordata > Amphibia > Anura > Dicroglossidae > Nanorana > Nanorana parkeri. The sequence continues at coordinate 153,334 of NW_017306393.1, forward strand.
GTAAGGTACTGCCCGTGGTCTGGTAGGATCTCAGCTACAGACAGTAATGCACCATGGAATAAGTAGTAACAGGACTAAGTTGTGGCAATCAAAAGCAGTGTTTTATTCCAAGTAAAGTCACTTAGCAACAATCTGATAACAGCAGTTAACATGCAGTGTTTGTAATCCAGGTAAAGTCACTTAGCAACAAGCTGATAAGCAGGTAATATGCATGGTTTCAGGATCGCCGCACCTGGACCGGAGATCAGACATGTATGTTACACCCGGCTTCCTTAATGGGACTTCGGGTATCGGTATTCGGTATCGGCGAGTACCCGGAAAAAAAAAATATCGGCACATGTACTTGATACTGAGAAACCGGTATCGGTGCATTCCTAGTAAAATGAAAAAGAATCAGTTCCTATCAGCAGTGCATTAAAGGTTTTGTGTTCAAACAGAAAACTTAAAAAAACAAAAGCTAAATAAAGTTTTTGTTTTCCAGCTCTGCCCACATCTGATAGATCCCCGGCTTCATGCAGGTAAAGTAAAGGATAAAAAAAGTTGATTTGGGATTGCTGGATGAATGTTCACCTATATTTCAGGCCGAATGTATGTAATGTAATACCTCATTTTGCCCGCTAGATGGAGCTGAGGAGCATTTAAAATAAGTATTTATTTCCATCCACTTCTCAGCAGCTCAATGTCCCTGTCACCACTTCTTCTACATATGTTCCATCCCCAGCCCAGGAGCTCAATGTCCCTGCCACCACTCCCTATCACGAAGACTTCCATGATGAGATTCCCCATAGAGGTGTCCATCTCCACTCCTCCAACTAGGCCATCATGATGGTGTTCAATACCGGGACCACCTAATTGATTCTTTATTCTACAGAATGTTGAATCCAGCAGGGACATGTGACACCATCACTGGTTACAAGTGAGATAGTAATACACACACTGGTGTTTGATCACTGGGGTGGTAATACACATACTGTAGATGGGCACTGGGGTGGTAATACACATACTGGAGATTGGTCACTGGGGTGGTAATACACATACTGGAGATTGGTCACTGGGGTGGTAATACACATACTGGAGATTGGTCACTGGGGTGGTAATACACACACTGGAGATTGGTCACTGGCGTGGCAATACACATACTGGAGATTGATCACTGGGGGGGTAATACACACACTGGTGTTTGATCATTGAGATGGTAATACACATACTGGAGATTGGTCACTGGGGTGGTAATACACACACTGGAGATGGTCACTGGTGTGGTAATACACATACTGGAGATTGGTCACTGGGGTGGTAATACACATAATGGAGATTGGTCACTGGCGTGGTAATACACACACTGGAGATTGGTCACTGGCGTGGTAATACACATGCTGGAGATTGGTCACTGGGGTGGTAACACACATACTGGAGATTTGTCACTGGGGTGGTAATACACACACTGTAGATTGGTCACTGGGGTGGTAATGCTCACACTGGAGATTGGTCACTGGGGTGGTAATGCTCGCACAGGCGGCTGCTACGAAGGTTATAATACACACACTGGGCCGGGAATTCCCTGGCTGCAAGCTGCAGCTTCCTTCTGTTTTTGGAGGAGCTCATGTTCAGACTGGGTATGGTCTAAACCTGAGCTCATCCCTACTATTCCATCCCCAGCCCAGCAGCTCAATGTCCCTGATACTACTCCCTATCACGAAGACTTCCATGGTGAGATTCCCCATAGAGGTGTCCATCTCCACTCCTCCAACTAGGCCATCATGATGGTGTCCAAAAGCAAGACCACCCAATTGATTCTTTATTCTACAGAATGTTGAATCCAGCAGGGACATGTGACACCATCACTGGTTGCCAAAGATTGATGGACCTGCCAGTTCTGGTGGAGATATCCGTCTGCTGGTGAATCAGAGGACGATAAGAAATCAGCATGAGGTCCAGTCATCCAAACCCTACAGAAAACCAAAATTCTGGGAGGAGTGACCCATTTATAGATGCCTGTCATAACCACACCAGGACCGAAAATAATACTTTTCCTGTTTCTGCTTACAGACCCAACCCAGGACCTGGTCCAGGATTTGAGTGTTCTTCTCTTTAAGGAGAGGAGCCAATGGGTAAATATCACCGTTTTACATAAACTTGTTGAGAGGACAGTGTACTGGTGTAAGTATGTTACGAGGTTCCTCTAAATGTTATGTTCAACCGCACTGCAAGGAAGCATCGTCCCAACAATGCAGGAGGGAAGGTAGCTATCTGTACTATCTGCATGGAGTTTGCATGTTCTCCCTGTGCTTGTGCCGGTTTCCTCCCACACTCGAAAGACATGCTGGAAGGTAAATTGGCTCCAGTCTAAATAGGCCCTGTGTGTATACATGTGTGATAAGGACCTCAGATTGTAAGCTACTTGAGGGCACACACTGGAGATTGGTCATTGAGGTGGTAATACACACACTGGAGATTGGTCACTGAGGTAGTAATCTAGACACTGGAGATTGGTCACTGGGGTGGTAATACACATACTGGAGATTGGTCACTGGGGTGGTAATACACATACTGGAGATTGGTCACTGGGGTGGTAATCCAGACACTGGAGATTGGTCATTGAGATGGTAATATAAACACTGGTGACTGGTCACTGGGATGGTAATACACACACTGGAGATTGGTCATTGAGATGGTAATACATACACTTGAGATTGGTCACTGGGGTGGTAATACACATACTGGTGATTGGTCACTGAGATGGTAATCCAGACACTGGAGATTGGTCATTGAGATGGTAATATAAACACTGGTGACTGGTCACTGGGATGGTAATACACACACTGGAGATTGGTCACTGGGGTAGTAATACACACACTGGTGATTGGTCATTGAGATGGTAATACATACACTGGAGATTGGTCACTGAGATGGTAATCCAGACACTGGAGATTGGTCATTGAGATGGTAATCCAGACACTGGAGATTGGTCACTGGGGTAGTAATACACACACTGGTGATTGGCCACTGGGTTGGTAATACACACACTGGTGATTGGTCACTGGGGTGGTAATACACACACTGGAGATTGGTCACTGGGGTGGTAATACACACACTGGAGATTGGTCACTGGGGTGGTAATACACATACTGGAGATTGGTCACTGAGATGGTAATCCAGACACTGGAGATTGGTCATTGAGTTGGTAATATAAACCCTGGAGATTGGTCACTGGGGTGGTATTACACACACTGGAGATTGGCCACTGGGGTGGTAATACACACACTGGTGTCTGATAATACACATACTGAGCAGGGAATTCCCGGCCACAGCTGATTGGGCGGCAGTGGAAGGGGCTTTCTTCCATGTTCAGAACAGCTTCTTCCTGTTCGGAGGGAGCTCAGGTTCGGACTGTGCTAGGTGCAGACTTGAGCTCCTCCCTTATGTTGGTGGATCTAAAGGAGGTTGTACAGTCAGACTGTGCCATCTAAGATCAGCTGAGTTCCTATCTCCACCCACGTCTTCCCCCCTTAGTGGATTTAGCTCATTCTCTACCTTTGATTCTCCATTAACTTTACATTACTTGGAATGCAGCAGCTGGACTGTGACTCTCTTGTATAGTTCATAGCGGTCAATGGTTTATGGGTGGCAAAGCTACAAACTTGGATGGGGATAGGGATAGATGTTAAATATCAGTTGTAGGTGAACACGACCATTGTATGCACTCGCCAGTCTTGATCGTTATATTTCCAGGTATAACGATCACTTGCTTATCCTTTTCTCTCTTTTAGGTCCCATTACAAGACTTTGAACTGAAGAGCCGTCACCGAATGAGCCATGCTGTAAACGCTTTAGGAAGCTTTATGCCTTACAAAACTTGTAAGGTTGCATTGCAGCAGCAATGGTCAAGCAATACTGATACTTTTGCTTACCATTCGGAATATCCTGTCTTCCCCCCTTAGTGGATTAGTAATTAGTAATTTGGTGGGTGCAGTAGAACACTGGGCTCGAAGAATGGAAAAAAAGGAGCTTGGTGTCAACTGGGGTAACCTTGGAGGTGGTATGAAGGATGATGGTGCCACTCTTCTCAATTAGTCCAGTAGGTCTTTATTGCACGGACAAGAAGTAAGGAGAAAAGGCCAACGTGTTTTGGGCATCAGACATCACCCATCATCAGGGTTGGGATTCTGATGTTGAATAAGAAGAATGCTGGACAATTTGCTGCAAAGTTAAAGGGATATTTGGTCCAATGGTACGGATCACCGGCCAGCCATTGGAGGAGAAAATGTCTGCCTGACCTCTCTGGAACCAACAAGGGGTTCATAGACACAGCAGAGTGTCTTTTTAATTGTGATATAATTGTTCCATAGTACGCAGCGTGTATAAGCTTTCCTTGTACTTGGCAGCATCAGTCCAGTACTGTCAGGGACTGTTACATGTGAATCTTTTCACACAAAGATCATTCACAAGTCTGTGAAGCGTGGTGCTATAGTAACAGGAAACCAAATTCACCTCATTTTACTAAACAAAAACTATGCGGAGAAGAATTCATGAGCTGCCATTGATTAGCTTCCTATGCAAAGATGCTTGCTTGCCTGACTGTCCTGCCTGCCTGTCCTGCATGCCTGCCTGCCTGCCTGCCTGTCCTGCCTGCCTGTCCTGCCCTGCCTATAATCTGCCTTTCTATTGTGAATCCCAATTGAACTGTGAATTTAAATCAGCTAAATAAATTTCAAGCGCATTAAAAAGTTGCTCAAAGTCTCACAGTGTTTTGTTTTTCTAAAACAGCCACATCCTGACCAGGAAAGCCTGTTCCCTCCTAGCATGGTGCAGAGAAGGAGGCTTGCTCTCTATGAAGAAGCAGTGGCTACTCTGCAGAGGCCCAACACCCCCCTTGCTAAGTAAGTAAGCATAGCTTAGCAAGCTAAGCTTACTGAGTGAGAGCCACAGCGCTCCAGTCAGCACTCTGTTTGCGGAGATATAAGGCTTGCTCAGCGGGCGGTGTGTCAGACCTCTGCAGAGTGGTCACTACTTCCCCACAGAGAGCTAAGATGACTGAGTATGAAGCAGAATTCTCAAAAACAGCAGTGAGTGGTTACTTTGCTGTGTGCAGAGATATATCTCTTGCTCAGTGGGCGGTGTGTCAGACCATCTTGGTGATGGACGCCGGCAGAGAGAGGAGGGGGCGGGATAAGGTATGTCCCCTCCTCTCTCCTGACGCTGTCGGGCTCTCGGACCATGACCGAGTGCCTGACATTTCATAGGGGGTGACACCAAAATGACTGTTAGTCATTTTGGTGTCACCCCTCCAATGGTAGCACCCCCCGCACACTCCTTGTGACGCCACTGTGTCAGACCTCTGCAGAGCAAAACAAATGGCAAACGCACTCATCAACTCATAACCAGCTTTCAAGCAAGGTTCCCATGGAAAGGCTTTCTACAGAAAAAGTTTCCCGTCACACTCACCAGCCGGCATGCAAAAAAACCTGTCTCACCGCTAAGGTTAACAACAGAGGTATGGACACACGTCATCTGCAGAATATGTGAAAGCCGCACAGCCTTATCAACATTCCTCTGTATAGTGCGGTCCTAACTCTAACCTATGAGAGTCTCCATCTTGGAGCACATGTAGCAAAAGATAAAATTGGGTGCAGGTTTGTCAGGAGGCAGCCCGACCTCCTTTAAAGGCACAGGGACACACCAAGGACCCCGCACATCACGACGGCAGCTGAGACCCCGCAGCCGCAGAGGATATGAATCTACTTTGTGTGCGCCAAATGCATTTGCAAACCCAGAAATGACCAAAGAAAGTAGCAGTTACATCATCACTGGGCTGTACAAAGCCTGTGCACAGAGCAGAGCTGTGGGAGGGGTCCAACAGGCTCCGCCCACTACAGAAAACTACAGGAGGGGCAGAGACAAGACCAGTCACCCTGCACAAGGAGAGAGAGCAAGAGTGACTGGTCTTTGTCACAGGAGAGGGCGGAGACAAGACCAGTCACCCTGCACAAGGAGAAAGAGCAGCAGTGAGCGGTCTTTATTACAGGAGGGGGCAGAGGCAGGACCAGTCATTCTGCACAAAGCGAGAGAGCAGCAGTCACCGGTCTTTATTACAGGAGGGGGTGAGGACAAGACCAGTCACCTTGGACAAGGAGAGAGAGCAGCAGCGACCGGTCTTTATTACAGGAAGCTCCAAGTCTCACACTGGATTGCTGCACAGATCTGGAAGAAACACACAAAGCTCACCATGGGGAGTTTGTTTGTTTTAAATATTGTCCTCATACAAGATCTGTGTGTACTCTTCCTGGAATCTTGGCGGTCTATATAATGTATTGTTGTTTAATACTACTTTATGGCCACTAGATGGAGCTTAGGAGATACGTTTATATTTCCTGTGCTCGTTAGCTACATCTAGTGGCCATAAAGTAGTATTAAATAACAATACATTATATAGACCGCCAAGATTCCAGGAAGAGTACACACAGATCTTGTATGAGGACAATATTTACTGATCCCGGAGTTCAGCTTTAAACTTCTGAAGTAACATTTCCACACGGTACAGCAAGACAAGCTGTCCCACCTCTTGGTAAGAATGGCTCTCAGTTGGACGTCAGTCTGGTTGGAGTCCGTCTGTTTAGGCCAGATGGGCATAGACACGTGCTCCTGGTGTGTCTCGCGCTGTCTCAGCAGGAGGAACAAAAACAGACGTTCTGGCGTGAGAACAACAGCCCTGGTCTGAACCTCATCCCACAAGGTGGCCACTTCTCCTCTGCACTGACATATTTGTCTCCTAGGCTTGGAACTGAGATAATTTGAGGTTGAAGCTCAGCACAAATTTAAAGTTCAGATACAGATACATTCCAAGTTCAAATAAAAGACTTTATCACAAAGCCAAGATGTGTTCGGGGTCAGAGAGAGCCCCCTTCATCAGGGCATTAAAGGAGGTAGTAACTACTAGTGCAGGTTCTTCATTCATTGGAACACAGGGTCTGCCAGAAGCTGCTTTAAGAAGTCCCTCATCAATCCCTGATGAAGGGGTCTCTCTCTGGCCCTCATCACACGTTGGCTTTGTGATAAAGTCTTTTCATTCAGCTTGGAATAAATCTGGACGTTTCATTTTTCTGTGTGGCACTTCAATCTCAGTTTATCTAAGGGGGTTATTCACAGAGGAGCTGAAGGATCCAGCCGTAGCTTCGGCTGATCCTTCGGCTCTCTTCGGCCGTCGGAGCCCTTCGGTTTAGTGGCACTGAAGGGCTGCTGTACAGGCTATTCACAATAGCTCATACAGCAGCCGAAGGTGGCCAAGCGGCTCAGCCGAACCGAAGGCATTTGCTTCGGCTCGACTGATCCGAAGTGTCAGCCGAAGCAGGGCAAACGGCCTGCCGAAGGCCGGCCTTTAGCCCCGCAAATGACAGATGGGCGGAGCCAGCCGTGATCTCACGGCTGGCTCCGCCCAGTTGTAATGACAGATCAGCGTCCCCAAATGACCCGGGGACGCTGATCTGTCATTAAACAATAACAACCGGGCAAAGCCGGCCGTGACGTCACGGCTGGCTCTGCCAGTTGTTATTCATTGGCCCGGGACCTGCTAGATCCGCCCAATTGTTTTTTTTTTATTATTATTTTTTTATTTTTAAAAAAATCTTTATTTTTTTAACTATTTATTTACATTTTTAACATCTTTTTTCAACCTTTTTTTTCTTTTACTTTTTTCATTGATTTTCTATTCTGCTCGGTACCACAGAGGTACCGAGTAGAATAGCCAAGCCGAATGCCACTCGGCGGCATTCGGCTATTCACTCACTACCGTTCGGCCCCTATGAGAATACATGAGAATAGGGGAGAACGGCAGAAAGTGAGCTGCCGGAGCTTCGGCTCAGCCGATCCAAATGTTGGATCGGCCGAGTCGAAGTCGTTCTGCGCTTCAGCTCAGCCGAACATGCAGCAGATGAGCCGAAGTGAATAGCCGAACGTTGTTTGGCTCACTTCACTTTGGCTGGGTTATTCACTCGGCTGTCTCCGGTAGCTTTGTGAATAACTCCCTAAGTTTTTATTATTGTCATCAAGACAGAAAGTGAGGGGAAATCCAACATGTGACGTCATGAAAGCCAAAGGTGAGGTGAAATCTTCCAAAGGGGACAGTCTGATGACAGCTGGAACTTCCCTCGCTTTTGGGAGATTTCCTTTTATTTCCTGTTGCGTATACAAGACAGGAAGTGAAGGTAAATCTCCCCCAGTAGGGCATGGACAGTAAAATATAGCCTGGCTGGGTTTCTGGTTAGGGATTGGCTATAAATACACTTTAATTGGAATCTACCCATTCTGATCACCCATGCACCTTGCTGGCTCTCGACCTCACCCTTCCCTGTCCTATGTTGATGGGCATGTTCTCATATCAGATAAGTTTCCATTCCCATGCAAATCTATGTAAATGATAACCTACCTGAAGTATGTCAAATGCAGATCAGAATCAGGACAACTGCAGGTCACAAACACCTGTCAATTAACTCTAAATCATCTCAATATTTAGTTGGCTCCGCCTTTTGACCCACGTATTTCTCTGTGAATACAGTCCTCAGCACTGCTCAGCAGCTTTCCTCAGCTCCGCGGTTCACTATCCACCCCTCGTGGGTCACTGTCCCTCTCTGTCCCCCCGACAGGTATCTCAGGGTCACGGACCCTCTGGACCTCTCCAGCCTTCCTGGCTGTGTCACCTTGTGCTCACGCACGCAGCAGAGTCTGCCTGTCGTTGTGTGCCTCTTGCACACCCACCACTCTCCCCTAAAACACTGGGCTGGCTTCCTAATAAGGCCGCTCTCAGCCACCTGATCAGCTCAACCTGGCCACTGGCAACACCTGGCCCCAGGACTGGAGATACCATCCCACTATAGTCTGGAAAACCTGGAAGGTACTGAGCAGCCAGTTCCTCCTCTGCCAAGGTATTCACATTGTGGAACCTCTCAGCCCCTCTGGCTGAGAGTCCTGGGCGCCAAAGTTGCCCTACTACGCCGTGGCATAGCCACGCACTGCCACAATATATATATACACATTACTCTATAGATATACAGTATATATAATATTGTTGTAATGAAGTGTAAAAAATGAAGAAGAAAAAAAACAGCTGACAGCTCCCCCTCCTTCCCCCTCCTTCCCCCTCCTTCCTTTACTTTCAGTTACTTTCAGTTACTTCAGTTACATCCATAGTTTTGAAACAAAGTCATGACATGTTATCTAGACTACGCAGGAGCTCTACGAAGTAGTTACAAGCATTGAATTATTTTCACGGTGGGTTGATTCCAGGATTCTTTATCTGGTAAGTAAAAGCTTTTCACAGCAAAAGAAGAATCTTACAGATCATCAACCTTTCTGTCTTTCCCCGGGGGGAGGGGTGGGGGCGTGGTATTTACAGTAATAACTGAGACCTACCTGTAAAACAGATTCAACCCTGTGCAGAGAATTTGTGACCTTCATGCTGCAATGTTGCTTTATGACATTGTTATTGGTTACAGAGATAATTGCTTGGTACTTTGTATATAGTT
>NW_017306393.1:163791-166181 GCF_000935625.1 Nanorana parkeri
TTTTATATAGTTTGCGTGGTGCTCTGTGTACAGTATACAAATATGTGTATATGTATATATATATATATATATATACATACACATACACTGGAACATCCGTATTTGTTTATTACATACAGGGCTCTGCTTCCTGTTCAGTAATACTATATAGTCATTGTTCTTCTTTTAATGCAAATCCGTCAGTCACTGTTTAAAATGTTCGGGTCTGACTACCTAAGGGAGTACCCCAAGCCCAACTCCAAGGTAACTTTTTTTTGTATTTACAAAGGTCCCCTTGGGCATTAACCCCTTAAAGGAGAACTATGAGGTGAGGTGAAAATCACTCACCTCATAGTTCTAGGCGACCTGTGACAATGAGACTGTCACAGGTCGGCTCAGTAGATCAGGAAGTGAGCGAACACATACCGGCGCTCGCTCACTTCTCGATCCTGTCACTGCAGCTGCTGCTAGATCGTAGAAGCGATCTAGCAGCAGCTGTGCCGCCAGAATCGCTTCTACTATAAAGTCGGTCGCCGGCTCTACAAAACAGGCTAAAAGCCACCGGAGTCTGTGTAACCCCTTCATACTTCATGACAGGATTATCCCGTCATAGGTCGTGAAGGGGCTAAAAAAATAAAATAAAAGCTGTTATGGCTGCGATAAACACACAGCAGTACCGCTAATCTGCCACAAGATGTCCTCAGCCTTCTGGGTTGAATGCCATCCAGTGACCTTCAACCCAGAAGACTGAGGACATACAGTGAGTGCAGGGCATCAAGGACTCGCTCCCCGAGGGGCATCACGACAGTGCCCAGCGCTCAAGAGTTCGGCTTAAATAAAAAACGTTCAATGTATAAAGAAAAAAAATTGCTACTATCATTTTTTTCTACGGGTCCTTCGCTTTAAATACATGGAGATGTTTTGGGCTTGTAGGTAACATTTCAAGGCACTGGTGCTCATTTTTGCCCGCGTGTGAAAAATGGAAAAATTGGTTCTACAGCAAAAGGGTTAAAAGATTGGAATGTTCAAAAATGTTATCTTTACGACTCGTTGGGGCACATGGTTTACATACCTATCTGTGTTATTTCTCCAGCATTCTTCCTTACTGATATAAGCAGATCTGATAAGTCATGCAGAACATAACGACCTGAAGGGCTTTATTCAAATAGTTTAAGCCAATCGCAGTTCAAGGTGCACTATTGTGAAGAACATTGTGAGGGGTGATTCACGAAGGAGCCAGCCATAACTTCGGCTGATCCTTCGGCTCTCTTCGACCACCTGAGCCCTTCGGTTCAGTCGAACTGAAGGGCTGCTGTACGGGCTGTTCACTATATCCTGTACAGCAGCCGAGCAGCTCAGACTGAGCCAAAGTGATCGCCGAAGCCATATGTGCCAGCTGGCCAACGTTTGTCTATTGGCCCATTCACACCAGGACCATGCGTTAATTGCACAGTCCAGATTAACACATGGTCCATGCAAACGCACCATATGCGTGTTACCTGCGGAAGGTGCATTGCGTTGCCATTCATTTGCATGCACGTTTTTCAATCACAACATTGTGGTACCATGCATTGCAGTGTATATATTCTGTATATCGTGTGCGTTTGTGCTTTTGGGTGTGCACCTTAATGCAAAAGGCTGCATATCTATGATTTCTTCTTTTTCAACTCCTCTTCTATTCTTCTTCTTCTCTTCTCTTCTTCTTCAATTCTTCTTCTCTTCTCGTCTTCTTCTTCAATTCTTCTTCTCTTCTTCTTCAATTCTTCTTCTCTTCTCTTCTCTTCTCTTCTTCTTCAATTCTTCTTCTCTTCTCTTCTCTTCTTCTTCAATTCTTCTTCTCTTCTCTTCTTCTTCTTCAATTCTTCTTCTCTTCTTCTTCTTCTTCAATTCTTCTTCTCTTCTTCTTCAATTCTTCTTCTCTTCTTCTTCTTCAATTCTTCTTCTTCTTCTTCAAATCTTCTTCTTCTTCTTCGATTCCTCTTCAATTCTTCTTCTCTTCTTCTCTTCTTCTTCTTCTCTTCTTCTTTTTCTCTTCTTCTCTTCTTCTCTTCTTCGATTCCTCTTCTTCGATTCCTCTTCTTCGATTCCTCTTCTTCGATTCCTCTTCTTCTTCATTTCCTCTTCTCTTCTCTTCTTCTTCTCCTTCTTCTATTCTTCATCTCTTCTTCTTCTCTTCTTCTTCTGATCCTTCGTCCTCACTCACACAGCTAAGGGCCGGCCCGTACAGATCTGTGCTGCGTGCATGGCTGTGTCGGGCCGCTCCCGGGAAGGACAGGTGCTGCGTGTGATTAGTACACAGCAGCCTGCTCTTCCCTATGAGAGGACGTGGCCGTACGCTCACACTAGCTGCACATCCGTGCGGGTGTCCGTGCTCGGACGCAGACAGGATGGTATAATCTATATAATCCATA
>NW_017306393.1:166510-173164 GCF_000935625.1 Nanorana parkeri
CCCCCCCCCCCCCCTGGCTTCCTGTAACTGCTTTGTAAATAACTGAATGCTGAACTCCGGGAAGATATAACAGAAGCTCTGCCATCGTTAATACATCGTGAAATTTATTTTGTAATGTGAGCAGTGCAAGTGGCTGACTTTGACCTGCTATCAGACTCTAACCTGTACAACAGAGACTGCAAGAGTCTGGGAGAAGAAGAGCAGGGAGCCAATTAGATGTGCCACCGTGCAAGGTGCATGCTGACAGGAGGAGAGAGCAGAGTAGACATGTGCAATTCGTTTCTTTACGAATCAAAATTCGTACGAATTTTCCTGAGATTCGTAAATTCGGAAGCATACGAAATTCCGTTAACGAATTTCGGATCCGAATTTCTTTGAGACGGGAACTAATATTACCCCTGTAAATGAGGTTGAACAACATGACAAGGTTTTTTTTTTAATCCGAAATACGGATCCGCTGCTGCTGAGAGTTGTATTACAATACACAGGCAGGAAATACGAAATTCCGTTGACGTATTTTCGTTCCGTTACGAACATTCGTTATACTGAAGGTAAAAAGCAAAGTACATTTATATTGGAGTTGATGGTAGGTTTTTTTTAAGTCCGAAATACGAAATTCGGATCCGGAATCCGTTAACAGAATTCGTATTTCGGATATAAAAACAACTACCACATCGACTCCAATATTAACATTAACAAAAGGTATTTTGCTTTTTAACTTCATCATAACGAATGTTCGTAAAGTTACGAAAATGTGCCGAAACGAACGAAAATCCGTATTTCGTACGAATCCGAATTGAGTTTCGGACACGAATTACGAACTACGAAATAACGGATGTTCCGAAACGGAACAAATTTTTTGACGGCGTACAAGTCTAGAGCAGAGTGACAGAGAGATGAGCTCATCAGTCTGCTGCTTCTCCTTTCACTGTCCAGTCATGGGGTGGGGATGGAAAAGAGACCTGCAAGCGAAAGTGAAACTGCAGCAAAGAAAGATTAAGTGCCCTCCTCTGCGCTGTGCGGCAGAGCTGTGTAAATCTAAGAACTGTACGGATAGAAATGCAAATCTTTTGGCGGACAAGCAGATCTCTTAGATGTATTTAGATGTTTGCTTGGAGTTCACCTTTAACTGAAATTAGGGCCCATGCTTGCTCTTAAGGAAATGTTGGCAACTCTAGGGGGAAATTTTTTTATTTTTCCTTCTGTCTTGAAGAAAACAAAACTGAAAGGTCAACGTACTAAAAAATGATATTTCTGTTTTGGGTCATGAGGACTCTCCCACTGCTCTATTGTGACTCAGTGGAGTTTTTGGTTGTTCTACTTCTTCTTTCGTGATGTGTCACCTTTCCAGTTCTGTCTTCACAAAACCTCAAACCTCAATCATAGAAAATCCATCGTTCAGGTAAGAAAAAAGTTCTCCAACCTGATCTTCTGACTATCCAAAATGAAGATCACTCTTCTACCATTACCTACACAATTCTGAAAGAATGTTCCACCCAAGACGTTCTCCTGAAGTTCTATCAATGTATGGCCAGCTTAGGACCTCCTGGTAATGACCACATGTGTCTGATCTCACCAATGGTACCCTTGAGATACAAAGGAGCTCCTGGGTGTTTACACTTGAGAGTCTTTACTAAAAATATCAGTTTTTCGTAGACCAGAGTCTACAAAACATTTCACTATGACTATCGAGAATGAAAATCGGTCTTCTAGCATTACCTACACAATTATGGAAGAACATTCCTCCGAAGAAGACCTGAGTCTACGAAAAGTTTCACTATGACTATCGAGAATGGAAATCGTTCTTCTAGTATTACCTACACAAAGGAATGAAGGTTCCCCTGAAGACGCTCTCCTGAAGTTCTATCAACGTATGGCCAGCTTAGGACATTCTGGTAATGACCACACGGGTCTGACCTCACCATTGGTACCATTGAGATACAAAGGCGCTCCTGGGTGTTTAAACTTTTGAGTCCTTACCAAAAGTATCATTTTTTCGTAGACCTGAGTTTATGAAAAATTTTACTATGACTATCGAGAATGGAAATCGTTCTTCTACCATTACCTAAACAATTATGGAAGAACATTCCTCTGAAGACGTTCTCCTGAAGTTCTATTAATGTATGGCCAGTTTAGGACCTCCTGGTAATGACCACACGCGTCTGACCTGACCAATGGAACCCTGGGGATACAAAGGAGCTCCTAGGCGTTTAAAGTTATGAGTCCCTACCAAAAATATCCGTTTTTCGTAGACCTGAGTCTATGAAAGATTTCACTATGACTATCGAGAATGGAAATCGTTCTTCTACCATTACATCTGTAATACACACCTTTAGGTGCATACCTACACCTAAAGGAAAAAGGTCACTCGTTTGAAGACAGTCAAGTATGCATCCTAGACAGGGAGGAGGACTGGTTTAAAAGAGGTGTGAAAGAGGCTATTTATGTAAAAAATTAAAAAGCCGAGCTTAGTGATGAATCGGTTTTTATTAGCATTTCTAAAACAGGTTTCGTATCATTCAGTATTGAAACTCGATAAGGATATACAAAGTAAAAACAAGACATCAGCAGACACGAGTATGTGAAGTGAACATTGGCGGTCTGGCGTGGACCTCCCAGGGCCGGTGTCTAGGGCGGTCTCTATTTGTTTCACGGCCCGTGAACTGAGGTTGTGTATCGTGAATTGATGCGTCCCAGTCTCCGCCAGAGTAGTGTTTCAGAGGTAGGACTGTAGGTCGGTGGAGGATGAAAAGTGAATCCACACACTCCATTGGGACACGAACTTAGGGTATCGGTAATTGGTATTGGCGAGTACTTAGTATCAGTACTTGTACTCGGTCCGGAAGAAATGGTATGGGTGCATCCCTAATATTATTATTATACAAGTTTGACTTAATATGATCTTTATTTTTCAGAGGGATTTGACCCCGAGGCCTGTGCACCGAATGAAGAAGAGACGGGACTGTGCCGCTTAACTGGTACATTTTCGAAACAGGCAAAACTTTTTGCCATCGCCATACAGTGCAGAGATTCACTTCCCACAATGGTGTCCATCAAATGTATTTGCATCACGTGAGTACGACCTTCATTTTTTGGGTGGTCAATGGAAGATTAAAGGAGAACTATGGGGGTCAGTGTTTTTCCCCATAGTTCTACTAAGGGTAACGGGAGGACACGAACTAGCGTCCTCCCATCACCCATAGCTCAGTATATAGGGAGCTACAGCTCACGGTATACTGAGACCGCTGCAGCCGGGACGGATCCCAACATTGTTGGTTGAGATCCACACAGCTGCATGAGTGACAGCTGGCTCTGCCCATCAGCTGTGCCCGCCCCCTCCCCCGTTTGTTCCTCCAGTCAGCGTTGAAGAATCGGAGCGGGGAGGCTGGGGAATCCCTGCAGGGAGCCGTGAGTGACAGTCACGGATCTCTGCAGGGAGATGATCGAGAAGTGAGCGAGCGACGGTATGTGTTCCCAATCTATAGAGGCGACGTGTGACAGTTTCATTGTCACACGTCGGCTCCAACTATGAGGATGAGTGATTTTCACTCGCCTCGTAGTTCTCCTTTAAGGTCAATGCCAGGGCAACATTTTAAAAAATGCCGTACATCTCTTCACATTTTCCCGTGTAATAATTATTTGCATGGCTGGTCGATATGCGAACAAGTTATAAATCACCCCCTGTAGAGAAAGGGCTCTTGGGAGATGTCGTTCTGGGGGCATGTCATGTCTATGCAATCTTTTTCAAAGCCTGGTGATAAAGTCAGGGACCAGTTCACCTGAGTTCACCCAAGAACCCGCCCCCCATCCTTCCTCCTGGCCCAATCAGTGGCAACAGTTGTAGCAGCGGCATTCCCCACCCCCGGGGTCATTTTTATAACAGTACACAAGACCTAGCCATGGTCTTGCACTTTGGCACCTTATTTATGTGTGTACTTTTGTTCACTCCCCAAGGATGAAGGTTTTGGGTCTTCGGGCCTACCCTGTAGTCTAGGGGGAGGAGGTGGGGCCATCAGATCAGATCCTTGAATTAGCAGTCCCATTTCTGGAGGGCCGCCAACCTCGTACTCGGTGGTCGGCTGACCGTGAGGAAAGGGGTCCTCCTGGCTTTGGCTAAGTGGATTAGAGTGCTCTGCTGGTATCAGGAGCCTCGGGCCCCAGGTGGGTTAGGGCAAGGGCCCTCTCTCTTTGGGGGAAGGACCATTTGAACACACCCGGGAGCATATTCTTTGTGAGTGTGTTCACACGCACTTTTTATGGTTCACTGGAGGTGTTTAAACTTTGCACACCCGTCATGGAAAAAAACAATTGTAATAGGAATACATAGTAGAGTTGTTTTTGACAATGCCATCAGCGCAGTGAGTGCCGCCTTCCGTCATAGGGAGTATTGTTCTTACCCACATCCTTGACGTCTACCCCGCCCCCCGTGGCTTTGACTTCTAATCTCTAACACAAACAGAATGCAATAACATCGAAAGTGGAACTAAGGTCTACCACAAAAAAAAACAAGTACTTCAGCACTCAATTACAGATCCATCTGCACTTACAGTTCCCTCTTAGTCCCCCTGCAAAGTCCCACATGTACTTGTTGATCCTGCCAGTGAAGTCCACCTATTGCAGCATCCTGAGATGGGGTGGCAACGATGCTGCACTGCCCCCGAGTTCACCGGCTCATGTAGGCGGTGACAGATGCACTACAGTGGGAGGGGAAGATGTTGCAGGGAGTGTGGCTATTTGCATTGTCACTGCTGATTCACAGGGCCTTCAGCTTGTCAATCAGCACGTGGCCAAACCTAGTCCCGCCCACTGCTTTCCGGATTGACCCTCCCACTGTGAGCTGCAGTGTCTGGCAGGGGGGATGGTGAATCATAAATGAAGGAAGATTTCGGGGAGGGGGTTAGACACAAATAAAGAAGGATTTGGGGGAGGGGTGAGATGCACATGAAGGAAGATTTTGGGGAGGGGTGAGACACAAATAAAGGAGGATTTGGGGGAGGGGTGAGGCACAAATAAAGGAGGATTTTGGGGAGGGGTGAGGCACAAATAAACAAGGATTTGGGAGAGGGGTGAGGCACAAATAAACAAGGATTTGGGGGAGGGGTGAGGCACAAATAAAGGAGGATTTTGGGGAGGGGTGAGGCACAAATAAACAAGGATTTGGGAGAGGGGTGAGGCACAAATAAACAAGGATTTGGGGGAGGGGTGAGGCACAAATAAAAGAGGATTTGGAGAGGGGTGAGACACAAATGAAGGAGGAGTTTGGGGAGGGCTGAGACACAAATAAAGGAGGATTTGGGGGAGGGGTGAGACACAAATGAAGGAAGATTTGGGGGAGGGGTGAGACCCAAATGAAGGAGGATTTTGGGAAGGAGTAAGACGCTAATGAAGGGGGATTTGCTACATTCAGGGGAGGTGAAGGATGTTTTTTGTTTACTTTATGAGGTCAGTGCGTCCCATAGTAACCGGATTGGGTACTAGAATGTCTTACAGGAACCTTTAGTTGTTCTTGAACGTTGAGATGTAATTAATCCACAATACCGGCAACTACAGAGGTCAGTGAGTACTTGTTTTAAAGCGTATCCCTTGCTTGTTCATAATATGTAACCAGTTGAATATCTGTAGCTTGGCCACAGTTCTACCTCCTGTCTCCTCCAGGTTTATTAGGGGTGTAGTTGCGTAAAGAGAATCGGTCATCAAAACCTAGAACATTACCTGCTGTGGGTATAAAGTGCACCTATGCCTACCTGGAGCAGCTTTCAAAACCTGCCTGGGGTTGTCCTGGTATGTGCACCTCCAAGTGCCTGGGCCTGTAGCATTGTTGACCCCTCCTTCCACAAGTGACAGGTTCTCTTTAACCTTGAGAAAACATCTATAGATATACAGATCTTTTTCTTAGTAACATTATAACAATGCGGTTTCCGTTTAGTGATAATGAGGTGCCAGCTGCTCACCCAAATACTCATTAACAAAGTCATATATGTATACTTCCTGCGATTAGCCTCAACTTCCTGACTTCACAACATGTGACGCTACGGCATCGTGTTGAACTTAACACATTTTTGTATTTTTTTTGCATTTTTTATAGCCCTACAAAAGAAAATGGACTTTTCAAACTTTCAATTTTGGGATACGTTGTCACCCTGATAATTACAAAAGGTAAGTCGATGACGTTATCTCAGAGGAGCTCCTTGGTCAATAGGCCGTGGGCTGGCTGGTGGTCGTGCTTATGGAGGAGAATTCATAAGGACCCATGGATGTGTTACCGTACCCGTTTTTGTGCATTGTGGCCCGGTACATTAAGGTAGCCCATATATTTTGAATAGACCATCAATGTAAAAAAAAACTATGCATATAGCACATGTGGTGTGCTATAGTGCAGGTGTGTTTTTTTTTTAACTCTACAAGTGCATTGGGGAGCCATTCAGAACACATTTACCATGCATTACTGCAACGCGCAACTGTTGATCCAAACTAAAGTGGGTGTACTTAGTAAGTAGGTTTAAATTCAGGGGTGTCCCTAGACTTTTCTCCACCTGAAGCATGGAGGGGGTTCGGTGGGGGGTGCAGGTGCTGCAAGTATCGGTGGGTGATTGGGGTGGATGGGTGAAGAAGAGTGCTGGTGGTGCACGTTACCGAAGGGGGGGGGGGGGCTGG
>NW_017306393.1:174041-175955 GCF_000935625.1 Nanorana parkeri
GGGGCCTGTGCCGGGGGGGGGGGGGGGGTCTGCTGGCGCTCTACGTTGGGCATGCTGGTGGTGCATTGTCCAGCGTCCCACCCAGCTCAATAATGTCACTGGTTGCCAAGAGCTGGGTGGGATGCCCACCAGCCACAGCATCCAGCTAAGCTCCTGGCAACCAGTGATGTCAGTGAGCAGTGCGGGATGCCAGCCAGACCAAATCTGCCTGGGTTTTGCAGACAGAAGTGGTCTCTCTGCAGAGATCTGACACACCTCTTGCTTAGTCAGAGTTAGAGCCCTCCAATCTGCAGGGAGCATGGGCTTTGCTGATTGGAACCTTATATGTATGACCCAGAAGAGGGCGTGCTGGACCTCTGATGAGAGGTCGCTGCTTCCACATAGAAAGCGAGGGTCCTTCTCTGCAGCATGCTGGCAGGGTGCAGGCTTTTGTACCCAGGCTGTGGCTGATTTCTAAAAAAAAAAGAAACTATAAGACTTTGCATACCTTTTTTTTTTTTTGCATGTAAATTTTATTTATTTATTTTCGAATAAAGCATAGTACAACGTGCATGCATTGTCAATTATACAAGACATAAAGTACAGAGTACTTAGATAACAATAACAGAGTAATAAGGTAAGTAAATAGTCAACCCGTCTCTAGTGGTGTAGAGATATACCTGTTCATGTGCGGGAAAGGTTCCCGTTCAGACCAGTTTGCAGGTGTTAGCAAATGGAAGAATAAAAGACATCATAATAGAATAACACACCAACGCCTAGAGGGCAAGAGCAACATAGGCAACAAAACAACAGTTGGTGCTAAAAATTAGAGTAACCAAAGTAACCATTAATACACTTGGTCATGAAGGTGAGATATCGAGATGTTGTTAATGAGAAAAGTCGTCTGGGGACTGTGATGCGTATCTGCATTCCACTTAGGGGAATTAAGTCCAGTATTTGGCCGTGGTCGTGGTGTGTTACGTTAAAGGACATCAAGGGCACCCAGCGAATTAGTGAGCTTGGCATTAGGAAACCATTTGGAATATTGAAAAATAATCATTATATCACGTAGTTGATCTAGGGGTAGTTCAGTAGTTAGATATGTAGACCAGGTGTCAAAGAACGTCTTTGTATGCATACCTTTTATATATATTTTTGTTTTTACTATATAAGTTGCAGCTTTCTGTGGGGAGAGGACCAACCTGTCTGCTACAGAGGGAAGACTTGTGGTTCTTCGTCCAGTAGTGGCCGAAACAGAAGAGCTATCGATAATCTATTGGATCAGAGATGACGCCACTGAAATCGCAGCCATACGATATCTCAATGAAACTGTTGACATACAAAATAACGGAAATGGTGACAAATTTGACATCTCTCCTGATGGTTCCTTAACTGTAAAGAATTTCACCGTGGAAGACCAAGGTTTCTACATTGTGGTCATCAAGCGACTGAACCAATCAGATTGCACACATATGTACTATGTCAACATTTCTGGTAAGTACCTTGTGAAACCGCCATAACACCACCAGGGTTACGCCTTCTGTGAGCACACCGTGTGTGTTTTAGCCTTTAGTGCTTTTGTGGTGAGTGATCGTCTTTTCATGTAAAGGAACGTCCTTATCTAATTACCGTGTCTAGTCCTGTTTATAATGAAAAGGTAATTTTAGTCTGCTGAGTTCTTTTCTGAGAGGTATTGGATAGAATTCTTCCCACTGACCACCAATGTAAGGAGCATTCTTCCCACTGACCACCAATGTAAGGAGCATTCTTCCCACTGACCTCCAATGTAAGGAACATTCTTCCCCCTGACCTCCAATGTAAGGAGCATTCTTCCCACTGACCCCCAATGTAAGGAACATTCTTCCCACTGACCCCCAATGTAAGGAGCATTCTTCCCACTGACCTCCAATGTAAGGAGCATTCTTCCCACTGACC
>NW_017306393.1:176021-182834 GCF_000935625.1 Nanorana parkeri
GGCATTCGTCCCACTGATCACCAATGTAAGGGGCATCATTCCCACTGATCACCAATGTAAGGAGCATTCTTCCCACTGATCACCAATGTAAGGAGCATTCTTCCCACTGATCACCAATGTAAGGAACATTCTTCCCAATTTTTGTTTATTAAAAGACTAGCAATCAATAAACATAAAAGTCAAATGCAGAATAAACATAAATAAATAATTATATACATATATAACAAAAGTAAATGTAGCAAAATCTGCTGTCAAACCAAAAGATGACTTCATAGAAAAAAACAAACCTCCTACCTAGAGATACATCACTGAGGGGGAGATAAATCCTACTCATAATCACACCGCTACACCAGACATCCAACCTGCGAGGTTAAGAAACAAACCCGCTCCCGTTATGCACGCAGCCCTTCTTCAAAAACATCTAAACCAACAAAATCTAAGGAAGTGAAAAAAGAAGAGCATAAGAGAAGAGCCCCTCACCCAGAGACGGACAGTTCACCAAAGGCAGGTCTGATATTCCTCCACGTCCTTATCCAGACCGCCCGAGGCTCCCTACCCTTCTCAAGACCCCGAATCTTCCCAACCTCACCCAGAATATCGTGCACCACCACCTCAACAGGGAGGACTTTCTTCCGCAGGGTAATCTGACACGTGAAGTAACGGACTACGAGACTAAAGGTAAGTTTTGATCAAGTCAACCCTCTCCCTCAAGGAAAGCCTTCATCTCTTCCAGCTTGCTACTTTGGCATTGGCAATCACCAACCTGCTTTCCCAATTTCGACGGCCATAGTCGCCAGGACCAAATTTAATGCCCAACACTTTAATTTCCTGCTGGGGCTCTGGGAAGGCATCCGGAAGTTCGAAGCTTTCGCCCTCCTCACCCATCCAGAAAACTTCACTCTTTTCATGGTTGACTTTAGAGCCAGAAGCCTCTACTTAATATGCACATCTACCAGGCCTGCTTGTCTAACCATATCTCTAAGAAAAACGCTATCGTAACCCAGCCGGTCTATGGAGCCTCTCCTGTCTTCAGGCCTAATGATGGTGTTAAAGTCACCTCCAAAGACAACCTGCCGGGACGTAAAAAGGAAGGGCTTGATCTTTGTGAGGAGGCATTTCCTGTCCCATTTTGACTGCGGCCCGTAGATATTGATCAGGCGCAGGTCCTGCCCCCTAACAGAGACGTCTATTACCATGCATCTCCCCATTTCTACCTCAATTACCCGCCGGCATGTTACCATATCGGTCTTAAAAAGCACCGCGACTCCGCTGCAGGGCTCAGCCGCAAGAGACCAAAAGGAGGGACCGCATCTCCACTCCCTTTTTGCTAGATAGACATCGCTCAAAGTATTGAGCCAGGTCTCTTGCAAAAATAAAATCTCAGCATCAAACTCGCTGAGCAAAAATAAGGCAGAATCACAAGCTCTGGCAGATCTAATGCTGGCGACATTAATGGTCGCCACCTTTAACGGAGCGGGAACTGCCATCAGGATGATTGGGGTAGACGTTTCTTAACCTCAACCACACTCTCATCACCCGAAACAACTCTCTTCAGACTGCGCGACTCCCCCTCATCCATAGATGATAAGGAGATGGAAATATCGGACCCCATCTCATCCTCTGACAAGACTGAAAACATATTTTCAAGAGGAACCCCTCCTGGATCTGACTCTGAGGAAGAAAGGACCGCTCTTATCCTCCTCTTCTTCTTCTTCTTCCTCTTAACCGCCTCCCACCCACCATCAACAGAAACCCCTTCAACAGGAGGTGAGACATGGGGCGCAGGCACCTCTCCTCCAACCCCCCCACCCCCATCCAGCACCTCCGTACTCTCCTGACCACGCTTCTGCGGTTCAGGGAATGCTGGAGGCCCCGGCACCTCCTATACCTCTGCACTGCTGGAGGCCCCGGCACCTCCTATACCTCTGCACTGCTGGAGGCCCCTGCACCTCCTATACCTCTGCACTGCTGGAGGCCCCGGCACCTCCTATACCTCTCCCAGAAAATATCCAGACCCTCCGGCTTCATAAATGATAAGTCGTATTCGTAGCTCCCCACTGGACAAATCAAAGTCAAAAATTCGGAGGCTTTAAACCCCATCTCCAAAATCAGCTCAGCCACCTTCCCCCTTACTAGTGGGGCTCCCTCCCCCTCCCACCTCAACTGCACCACATTCCTCCTCCTGTACCCACCAACCAGCCCTCCACCAAACCTCACCGAATTATGAACATTCCCTCCACCCTCCTTGGTACGACTCCCCAAAACATTAGCATAGCCCCCCTCATTCCTCTCTGCAGAGGAAACATCTGACAACACATTAGCAGATCTCGATTGCACAGATCTCGATTGCACAGATACGAGATTGGACGAAGAATCCGTACTCTGCTGAGAAGGGGGAGAAATGTCAGCAAAATTAACCCCCTCACCACCACCCACCACAGGCACATTATCACCAGACACATTATGTGCAGGCACGCTGATAGTCTCTGCTTTCTTCACAGCAGTGTCCACACTCACTGCTGCACCAGCAGGCATGTCCTCCTTCAGGACTGAGGTCTCAGCTGTGGAAACTGAAGGCTGTTCTGACACAGCAACAGGTGAACCACTCACACAGGCGACATCCATGGCAGCTTCCACTCCACCTGTAGCACTGTGCCCCCCTCCCCCTCCAGCATCAATCAGCTCTGGAACACAGGGAGGCTCAGGTGCAGCAAAAACTCCACTGCTGGTGGCCATCTTGCTTGCAGCAGTCTGAGAGGCACTACCGGTCTCAGCATAGGCAGACGCAGACACTCCAGCAGAAAGTTCCTTCTCTTTCTGCTCCTCAGCCGGGACACCATCCACCACAGCCGGTGGGGCAGACATGCTGGAAGTCAGCTCCGTGTACTGGGACCTCTCCACCATCACTGGCTTTGCTGGCCTGTACCTCCTTTGCCCATCCTCAGGGATTTCTGATGGATCATCAGAAAATGCAAAATTGTCTGCCCTCAGGGGTGACTCCATCTGCTGAATGAACTTCAGGGTGCCGTGACCACTCTCAACCCCCTGGCTGGCTGCCGCGGACGATTCCCCAGCCTGACATGGGGGAGAGGTGCTGAGGCAGACGGTACAGGGTCAGACTGCCGATCCACAGGCGCTGCCGATCTCTGGCTGGCGAATCTTCTTTCATTTTCAAACTTTTCTTTGAAAGCTCCACTTTTGGCTTTCAGTTTCTTCAACAATAAAGATTGTTTCTTCACCTTCTCACTCTTCAGCTGTAACTCCGGACTCATAGGTGACCTGTGCTTACTCCAGGCCTGGCAGTATCTGACCCGGAGCGATTTCTGATCTGCTTTCAAAGCTTTCAGCTTCTTTTCAGCTTTCCTGATAGCCAACAATCGTTCAACAATCTTCTGACTGTACACAGTCATATCCTCACCAGGGCCCGGACCCACCGACAGGTCCTCCACCTCCTCCTCCATCTCCTCACTAGGCCCTGTGTCATCAGGGGGATCTGTCCCAGGGCCTCCCCCAGGATCAGGCATTGTTGCTGGGCCAAGCCAGCAGGCAAGGCCCAGGCTTGAGAATGCTGGTTCTCAGAGAGAGAGCTCCTTCACTGTGTGCTCCTCCTCTTCCCACTGACCCCCAATGTAAGGGACATTCTTCCCATTGACCACCAATGTAAGGGACATTCTTCCCATTGACCACCAATGTAAGGGACATTCTTCCCACTGACCACCAATTAATTGATTTTAGCAGGTGTTTCCTTATACACTCAAGTTATTTCTAGGGTTCCTCTAGGGTAAAAAAAAATGGGTTGGGAAAGGGCTGGTATAGAGCACACACAGTGTAATCTTTTCCTTAATTACTGAAGGTCCATCAAGAACTTAAGGTAGAGTCATCTTGGTGATGTCATTTAAGTCAGGGTATTGGGCTAAACCACGAACAGAAAGGCCTTCTCCCCACATTGACATCAATGTGTATGCTCATATGCCATGAGTGTGCGTGATTGGTCAAATCTCTGAGAGATGGAGAGCCACTCACGTCTTGAAGGAGAAATAGATTACAAAATTGCTTCAGGCTGATCTATAGCTTCCTCCGCTATAGCTTCCTTCCTTCAGGCTGACTTATAGCTTCCTCCGCTATCGCTTCCTTCCTTCAGGCTGACTTATAGCTTCCTCCTCTATAGCTCCCTTCCTTCAGACTGACTTATAGCTTCCTCCTCTACAGCTTCCTTCCTTCAGACTGACTTATAGCTTCCTCCTCTATAGCTTCCTTCCTTCAGGCTGACTTATAGCTTCCTCCGCTATAGCTTCCTTCCTTCAGGCTGACTTATAGCATCCTCCTCTATAGCTTCCTTCCTTCAGGCTGACTTATAGCATCCTCCGCTATAGCTTCTTTCCTTCAGGTTGACTTATAGCTTCCTCCTCTATAGCTTCCTTCCTTCAGGCTGACTTATAGCTTCCTCCTCTATAGCTTCCTTCCTTCAGGCTGACTTATAGCTTCCTCCTCTATAGCTTCCTTCCTTCAGGCTGACTTATAGCTTCCTGTGATAGAAAGTTCAATAAAGCTGTGGAAATTTCTAACATTGAGGCTTTGATGAGGTCTAGACCCTTCAATTACTTCAGGGTAGGCTTTTCACAAGACTTTGGAGGGTGTCTGTGATGAATGTGATGTCCATTCAACCAGAAGATGTTATAATGGCCTTGAAAGTGTTTTGGCTAAACCATTTTTTAACTGTGTTTTGTTAGAAAAATCACCATGTGGAGAAGCAAGAGATGTTTCAGGAAGAGAGGAGGAAGAGATAACCTTACCGCTTGACACGGGGGGAGTACCAATAAAACTTATGTACTGGTTCTCACCCAGAGGGGACCTCCTCGCCAAAACAAAACCAGGTGGATACATCCAAGCTCAAAGTAATTATGACAGGAGGCTGCAAACTCTTCAGGATGGTTCCTTAACCATCATGAAATTATCAATGAAAGATCAAGGAATCTACACGACCAATGTGCATATGTATGGTGGGAAGAGTTGTCTGCAGATATATAATGTCACCCTTTCAGGTAAGTTTTTGGCTTTTTACAAACCTCACGTCTATAAATTGGAGATTTTGAAGAAAAAAGTAATAGCAAGCAAACTCCTCATCCCGTGATACTGAATGTACATTCATTCTGTGTGAACCGAAGCAAAAAAATGAACGTTCTTAGTATATTATCTTTCCAGGTTTAAATGTCATATTAGGATAATACTGGATTATGACCAGTAGATGGAGCTGAAGAGCATAGGAATTAAGGGGGTTATTCACTAAAGAGCCGAAGGATCCAGACGTAGCTTTGGCTGATCCTTCGGCCCTCTTCGGCCGTCGGAGCCCATCTGTTCAGTCAAACTGAAGAGCTGCTGTACGGGCTATTCACAATAGCCCATACAGCAGGCGAAGGCGGCTGAGCCACTCAGCCAAGCCAAAGGCATATGCTTCGGCTCGACTGAGCTGAAGTGGCAGCCGAAGCAGGGACAATTGGGTGGACCCAGCCGTGATTTCACGGCTGGCTCCGCCCAGATGTAATGACAGATCAGCGTCCCCGAATGACCTGGGGACACTAATCTGTCTTTAAACAATAACAACTGGGCGCAGCCGGCCGTGACGTCATGGCCGGCTCCGCCCAGTTGTTATTCATTGACTGGGACCTGCTAGAAGACACTAGCAGGTGCCAGCCAATAGGAAACAGTTGGGGCGAAGCTAGCTGCCACTGCTGGCTCCGCCCAATTGTTTTTTTTTGTTTGTTTGTTTTTCTTTTTTGAAATATCTTTATTTATTTTTTTATTTTATTTATTTACATTTTAAAAGTATTTTTTCAAACTTTTTTTTTAATTCTTTTTTTTACTCTTTTCACTGATTTTCTATTCTGCTCAGCACCACGGAGGTACCAAGCACTCACTGCCCTTCGGCCCATATGAGAATAGGGGCGAATCGCAGCGAGTGAGCTGCCGGACCTTCAGCTCAGCCGATCCAGATGTTGGATCGGCTGAGTCAAAGTCCCTCTGCACTTCGGCTGCATGTTCGGGTGACCGAAGGCAGCTGATGTACGGCTGATTTCAGCCGATATACGGCTGAAATCAGTCGTACTGAGCCGGAGTGAATAGTCGAACGTCGTTCGGCTCTGTTCACTTCGGCTCGGTTATTCACTCGGCTGCCTTCGTCAGCTTAGTGAAAAAACATTTAAGTATTTATTTCCCATGCTCCTCAGCCCCATCTAGTGGCTATAATGTGGTAAAATCCTGATATATTCAACCTGAAAAGAAAACATACTAACAACATTGATTTCAATCACCATTCACACACATCGAACATTCACAGAGGTTCACCAGACAAATGGCTCTGCAAATTGTTTATAAATACACCTCTTATGGATATGTTAGTGTAACACAACTGCCCATGTAAGGCAAAGCAACGGGTTCACTTTAAGACCACCCTTCCCAGCAGCTTATATTTGCCTTCCAGTTGTTTGCCTTCCATTCATCCATCCAGGAGGGGAAAGCAAAGTCTTTAGTTGGAGCTTCGACGGGGCTGAGGAAATTCTTCACACCCCCCCATGTGACAGTGCTGGGACAAGCACTCATGTTAAAGTGAGTCAAATGCTCCTCCATACTTGAAAGTATTGGGTATGTTCTTTGCTCCTGGTGGCTGAACTGTATGGTGGGGGAGCAAATGGAACATTTATAATGTGCTGCTAGGCAAGGGGCCATTGATGTGAGGCAGTCACTTTGTCCTGCATGGGTTAAATAAGATTAATTTTAAATGAACAAGTTAAGAGAGACAGAGTCAAAGTGGCATTG
>NW_017306393.1:182912-196252 GCF_000935625.1 Nanorana parkeri
TATTCCCTTAGGGGGGGGAGCAACTATGTGCCTTTGCCCCAGTCACAGAATGTCTAGCTTCCCCACTGGCATGGGCCCCAATTTGGGCAAGAGCTCTCAACCTTCTGCCATTGCTATGATAGTGACCCAGTAAGGTGGTATAGTACTTCCTCTTTGGGCAATAGTACAGTAATGAATGGAAGGGGGTGGGGATTCTTGAACTGTAATGTTTCAGAACACTGTTATTCGTATTAAATTAGAATATTCATTGACCTAATTTGTCATCAGGCAGAGACTGGAACCCCACCAATGTCCTGTCCTTGAATGTGGGATCTTCAGTAGCTCAAGTCAACTAGGAAAGGGAGTTAAATGACCCCATCACTATTTTATAAGCTGAGTAGTTTCCCGGTCCTCTGTCATGGACCTCTGCTCACCATAGACCTTATCAGTCTTCAGCCAAAAACCAGGACCACACCAACATCCCATCCTTGAATGTGGGTTCTCCAGTAGCTCAAGTCAACTAGGAAAGAGAGTTAGAGGACCCCATCACTTTAAGCTAAGTAGTTTCCCAGGCCAAGTGGGGCCTTTCATGGACCTCTGCTCGCCATAGACTTTATCAGCCATCAGCCAGAGACTGGGACCCTACCAGTGCCCTGTCCTTGAACGTGGGATCTCCAGTAGCTCAAGTCAACTAGTAAAGAGAGTTAAAGGACCCTCACCACTATAAGCTGAGTCGTTTTGTAAGCCGAGTGGGGCCTTGTCCATGGGCCCCTGCTCACCATAGACCTTATCAGTCATCAGCCAGAACTGGAACCCAGCAATGTCCTGTCCTTGAACGTGGGATCTCCAGTAGCTCAAGTCAACTAGGAAAGAGAGTTAAAGGACCCCATCACTATAAGCTGAGTGGTTTCATAGGCCGAGTGGGGCCTTGTCCATGGGCCTCTGCTAACCATAGACCTTATCAGTCATCAGCCAGAGACTGGAACTCAACAATGTCCTGTCCTTGAACGTGGGATCTCCAGTAGCTCAAGTCAACTAGGAAAGAGAGTTAAAGGACCCCATCACTATAAGCTGAGTGGTTTCATAGGCCGAGTGGGGCCTTTTCCATGGGCCTCTGCTCACCATAGACCTTATCAGTCATCAGCCAGAAACTGGAAATCAACAATGTCCTGTCCTTGAACGTGGGATCTCCAGTAGCTCAAGTCAACTAGGAAAGAGAGTTAAAGGACCCCCATCACGAATATTCTGAGTAGTTTCCCATGCAGAACGGGGCCTCTGCCATAGACTTCTGCTCACCATAGAGTTTATCAGTCATCAGCCAGAGACTGGGACCCCACCAGTGCCCTGTCCTTGAATGGGGATCTCCAGCAAGTCAACAAGGAAAGAGATTTAAGCGACCCCTATCAATAGTTTATATGCTAAATAGTTTCCCAGCCAGAACCAGGTCCTCTGCCATGGACCTCTGCTCAACATAGACCTGTCAAATCTCATATCTTAAAGACCAGTCGAGTCCTCTCTAATAAGCAGAAAATGTATGTTTTTAACCAACAACCATCTACCCAAACATAAATAATACAGATGGTTTCTCTTTATCAATCAGCTGTGGCTCCTGAAAGGGCCAATACCAAAAAAGTTTATATATATTCTCATGAAGAGGAGAAGTTGACCCTACCATTGCCTGAACACCTAACGAATCAAACGGAAGACATTTTCTGGATGAAGAGCCATACTATACATATTGCTACAACGTTTACAAATGGATCCCTGCGTGTCCTGGTCTCCAGCTACCATGAAAGATTGCACAGCACTGATGATGGCTCACTGATTATCCTCGATCTACGCGTAGAAGACAGAGGACAATACTCAGCCGATATACACCTGACGAATAACGAACTCTATACAGAGATATATCATGTCGGCGTTTATAGTAAGTTGATGATGTTTGTAAGAGAAGAGGAAAACATTGTCAAAAAGGATGTCACCTTTTGTCATCTATAGACAGGGGCAGGGCCGGAATTCCCACAAGGCCAACCAAGGCCCGGCCCTCGGGCCAGCAGGGAGTAGAGGGGCAGCAGGGGTGTGGAATTCCTATCTCCCGATGCCTCTGACATGCAGTTATGGGCGCCGGGCGGGTAGTTGTTTTCTACATTTAGCCCGGCTTTGGGCAAGCAGAGCTCAATGTACAGCTTGTTTTGTACAAGTGATCTCAGCAACATTGTATGCAGCCTGCAGGTCTGCCATTCTCCATGGGGGGGAGGGGGGGTTGGCGGGTAGGGGGGCTCATTGAGGAACCTGGCCTTGGGACAGCAGAGAGAGTAAATCCGGCCCTGGACAGGAGGCTCACCTGTTACCTATGATGGGAGGTAGGAAGTGTACCCATGTTGTCAGGTTTGTTGCTCCACCAGGTTTACATGTATTGTCTTATGGCCGAGAAGTGGCGGCATTCCTATATTTGGGCTTTCCATGGGATTCGTTGATGGAGAGTAGAGAAGTTGGTTTTATAGAGTCCGGGGATGATTTAAAGAGAATTATGAGGCGAGTGATTTTCACTCAGCCTCATAATCTGAGCCGACCTGTGACAATGAAACTGTCACAGGTTGGCTAAGTAGATCGGGGAGTGAGTGAACACATACCGGCGCTCGCTCACTTCTCGATCCTGTCACTGCAGAGAGAGTAGACATGTGCGATTTGTACGAATTTTCCTGAAATTCGGAAGCATCCGAAATCCGAATTTCAGTTTCCGAATTATATCCGAAATTCCGTTAACGAATTTCGGATCCGAATTTCTTTGAAACAGGAATTGATATTACCCCCTGTAAATGAGGTTGAACAACATGACAAGATTTTTTTTTAAATCCGAAATACGGATCCGCTGCTGCTGAGAGTCGCATTACAATACACAGGCAGGAAATACGAAATTCCGTTAACGGAATTTCGTTCCGTTATGAACATTCGTTATATCGAAGTTAAAAAGCAAAATACCTTTGTTAATATATTGGAGTTGATTGATGGTAGTTGTTTTTTTTTATCCGAAATACGAAATTCGGATCCGGAATCCGTTAACGGAATTCGTATTTCGGATAAAAAAAACAACTACCATCAACTCCAATATATTAACAAAGTTATTTTAGCTTTTTGACTTCATCATAACGAATGTTCGTACAGTTACGAAAATGTGCCGAAACTAACTAAAATTCGTATTTCGTACGAATCCGAATTGAGTTTCGGACACGAATTACGAAATAACGGATATTCCGAAACGAAACAGAACAAATTTTTTGACGGCGCACAAGTCTAAGAGAGAGGTGACTGCCACTCACAGCTC
Source organism: Nanorana parkeri (assembly GCF_000935625.1). Lineage (NCBI taxonomy): Eukaryota > Metazoa > Chordata > Amphibia > Anura > Dicroglossidae > Nanorana > Nanorana parkeri. Next base: position 186,217 of record NW_017306393.1, read on the forward strand.
CCTGCAGGGATTCCCCCCTCCCCTGTCTGATTCTCCAGCGCTGACTGGCGGAACGGACGGGGGAGGGGGCGGGTACAGCTGGCTTTGCCTCTAGATAGAGAGCCAGCTGCCACTCACGCAGCTGGGTGGATCCAGACAGTAATGTGGGGATCCGTCCCGGCTGTGGCGGTCTCAGTATACGGCGAGCTGTAGCTCGCTATATACTGAGCTTTGGGTGAGGATAACTATGGGGAAAAGCCCTGACCCCCATAGTTCTCCTTTAAGAGTTATTGCTCCATAGGATCCAAAGAACATAAACATTTTAGGAATTTTAATCTTTGCCCTTTACTAATTCCCATTGAACTGTCTGGTGGATTCACTTTAAGGATATTGATTGTGTATTAGTTATAAGCAAAGTTCCACACACATTGGGATAATTATATGGAGCATCCTTCACATCCCGGAGGACACTGTTGTCAGGACAAATTTCTCTTTAATTTGATTAGTTGACAAATTGTTGATTTTTTTTTTCTCTCTTCCTCTGCAGGAAAATTATACTACCTTTCCCTAGGTAAGTGTCTACTGTATTTATTCACCTTTAGGAATTGTGTTCACAAGCCTTTTGTCCTTATGGCTCAATAGCACCTTGCTCAATTGGTGACCCCGCCTCTCCCCAAGTGTTCATGATGGCTTCGTCCACACTGAAGACACTTGCTACCTCACTTGGTCTCCAATTTTGGTTGACAGTCCTAATGTTTTAAGGGCATCCATGACTTCAGAAGGCACCCTAGTAATGACTTTTCTTGACGGAAAGGACAGTTTATGATTGGGGATTAGGATGAATTTTAGGATTAGGGTTAAAGGTTAGATGGAAATTTAAGTTTATGGGTTAGGTTCAGGTTTATGGTTTAGGTTGAAGACAAAAATAAGAGTTAGGTTAAAATTTATGATTGTGGGTTTGCTTGAAGTTTAGGACTAGGGTTTAGTTAAAGTTTAAGAATAGGGGATAGGTTGAAGTGAAATATTAGGGGTTAGGTTTAGGACAATGGGTTAGATTGAAGTTTAGGACTCTGGGCTAGATTGAAGTTTAGGACTATGAGTTAGGTTGAAGTTTAGGACTATGGGTTAGGTTGAGGTTTTTAAGACTATGGGTTAGGTTGAAGTTTAGGACTATGGGTTAGGTTGAAGTTTAGGACAATGGGTTAGGTTGAAGTTTAGGACTCTGGGCTAGATTGAAGTTTAGGACTATGAGTTAGGTTGACGTTTAGGACTATGGGTTAGGTTGAAGTTTAGGACAATGGGTTAGATTGAAGTTTAGGACTCTGGGCTAGATTGAAGTTTAGGACTATGAGTTAGGTTGAAGTTTAGGACTATGGGTTAGGTTGAGGTTTTTAAGACTATGGGTTAGGTTGAAGTTTAGGACTATGGGTTAGGTTGAAGTTTAGGACAATGGGTTAGGTTGAAGTTTAGGACTCTGGGCTAGATTGAAGTTTAGGACTATGAGTTAGGTTGACGTTTAGGACTATGGGTTAGGTTGAAGTTTAGGACAATGGGTTAGATTGAAGTTTAGGACTATGGGTTAGGTTGAAGTTTAGGACTCTGGGCTAGATTGAAGTTTAGGACTCTGGGCTAGATTGAAGTTTCGGACTATGGGTTAGGTTGAAGTTTCGGACTATGGGTTAGGTTGAAGTTTAGGACTATGGGTTAGGTTGAAGTTTAGGACTATGGGTTAGGTTGAAGTTTGGGACTATGGGTAAGGTTGAAGTTTAGGACTCTGGGCTAGATATAAGTTTAGGACTCTGGGCTAGATTGAAGTTTAGGACTATGAGTTAGGTTGAAGTTTAGGAGTATGGGTTAGGTTGAAGTTTCGGACTATGGGTTAGGTTGAAGTTTCGGACTATGGGTTAGGTTGAAGTTTAGGAATATGGGTTAGGTTGAAGTTTAGGACTATGGGTTAGGTTGAAGTTTAGGACTATGGGTTAGGTTGAAGTTTGGGACTATGGGTTAGGTTGAAGTTTGGGACTATGGGTAAGGTTGAAGTTTAGGACTATGGGTTAGGTTGAAGTTTAGGACTATGAGTTAGGTTGAAGTTTGGTACGATAAGTTAGGTTGGAATTTAGGATTTGGGTTAGGTTAAAGTTTAAGAATGGTGGTTAGATTGAAGCTTAAGACTAGGGGTTATATTAAAGTTTACGATTATGGTTTAGACTGAAGTTTCAGATTAAGGGTTAGGTTAAAGTTTAAGAAATAATGGTTAGATGGAAGCTTAAAATTAGGGGGTAGATTGAAATTTAGGATCAGGGGTTAGATTGCATTTAAATATTAGGGGTTAGATTGAAATTTATGATTAGGGGTTAGGTTGAAGTTTAGAATGAGGGTGAAGTTAAAGTTTAGAATTAGGGTTAGGTTAAATTTTAGGATTAGGGGTAAGGTTGAAGCTTGAGACTATGGGCTAGGTTGAACTTCAAGATTAGGGTTTAGGTTGAAGTCAAAATAAGGGTTAGGTAGTGGTTTAAGATCAGGTGTTATATTAAAGTTTAAGATTATGGGTTAGACTGACGTTTAGGATTAGGGTTAGGTTAACATTTAAGATTAATGGTTAGATTGAAGTTTAGGATTAGGGATTAGGTTGAAGTGTAAGATTAGGGTTTAGTTTGAAGTATAGGGTTAGGTTAAAGTTTAGGATTAGGGTTGGATTAAAGTTTAAGATCAATGGTTAGATAGAAGTTTAAGATTAGGGGTTGGATTGAAGTTAAGGATTAGGGGTTAGATTGAAGTTAAGGATTAGGGGTTAGATTGAAGTTAAGGATTAGGGGTTAGATTGAAGTTAATTATCAGGGGTTAGATTGAAGTTAAGGATCAGGGGTTAGATTGAAGTTAAGGATTAGGGGTTAGATTAAAGTTTAGCATTAGAGGTTAGGTTGAAGTTTTAGATTTTGGGTTAGTTTAAAGCTTAGAATTAGGGTTAGGTTAAACTTTAGGATTAGGGGTTAGGTTGAAGTTTAAGAATAGGGGTGTAAGAGTTCTGTGCTAACTGCACATGCGCCAAGGGCTCGTCATCGCACTAACGGCAATAATTCAGCGCCAACTGCGCATGTGCCAACCCGCGCATGCGCCAACCCGCGCATGCGCCAACCCGCGCATGCGCCTGCCTCAACTTACTTATATTAACATAACCTGTCTTATCGGTTGTCTTTTAAAGGGGCGAGGGAGGTCAGTGCCACAGAAGGGGAAGACCTGATTTTTCAAATTGGTGTGAAAGAAATCGAAGCGATTGATTGGCTCACACGACGATGGATTCGATTTGCTGCAACTAAACAAGGGGGAAATATTTGCATTTTTGACCAGAGTTATTCTAACCGACTGTCCAGCTTAAAGGACGGCTCTCTAACCATAAAATCAGTAGCCAAGAGAGATGAAGGCATCTACAGAGCACAAATGTTTTCACATAATGGGATGATCTTGGAGCAGCAGTTCCTGGTCAGCATTCAAGGTACGTGCAGCAATATCTTTACTATTACATCCTGATTTTATTTGATCACCTTTTCTGGTTATTCCCCGAATATAAATATATGAATGCGGTCCGCAAGTCTTATGATAAATGGCTGGTGTGTCAATGAAAGAACCCTTCCTTTGGGAAATTTCATTGACAGTGTCACGGATCGGGGCTCACGGGTATGAACTGGAGTCAGGTATGTGGACCCTTTCTACTACACTGGCAGGGACACTTATAGAAAAGGGTCCAAGCAGTGAAGGCTGATGACTGCCAGAGCTGGAGTACAAGCAGGGGAACTGAGACAGTGGAAGACAGAATAGGCTGGTAAGACAAGGTAAAGGGCAGGGTGCTGCAATGCTAGGTAGGTGGCATGGGGTCCCCCAGGATGTGGAATCTAAGGGACAGCCGGTGTTCGCCAGAGCTCCTGATGGTGGAGATGGGCTTGCCTGCGTGCTGACCCCAGGTCCCAATCCCTAGGTCCACCCAACTCACCTAACTCATACAGGGTACGAATCAAAGGTTGAGGAAAGGCTGAAGACTGAGACTTCCAGGGACAAAGCAAAGCACAGGGCAGACTGTAGACAGGGATTTCCAAGGACAAAGCAAAGCACAGGGCAGACTGTAGACAGGGATTTCCAAGGACAAAGCAAAGCACAGGACAGACTGTAGACAGGGATATCCAAGGACAAAGCAAAGCACTGGGCAGACTGTAGACAGGGATATCCAAGGACAAAGCAAAGCACAGGGCAGGCTGTAGATAGGGATTTCCAAGGACAAAGCAAAGCACAGGACAGACTGTAGACAGGGATATCCAAGGACAAAGCAAAGCACAGGGCAGGCTGTAGATAGGGATTTCCAAGGACAAAGCAAAGCACAGGGCAGACTGTAGACAGGGATATCCAAAGACAAGCCAAAGGTTTGGTACATGGCAAACTTCCAGGAATTCAGGTTCAATCACAAGTGGGGGGCTCTGCATCTAGCTTGTCAAAGCGTTGCTCGGGCAGTGTGCCGTTCGCTGCCCTGGGTTTAAATAGAGACAGGAAGAGGGAGGATCCACAGGATTGGCCACAAGCGGACTGCACTGATTGGCCGAGAAGCTGCATAAGAAACAACAGGAGAGGTCCGGCGACGCCTAAAGCTGCCAGACTGGTGCAAGAGTGAGTCAGGTTCAGAGCACATGCCTGGAGGACTACAAGCAACAGCACAGCCCTGCATGCCTGCAGAACCAGGGGTAAGAGGTATGTGTATACTTGTAGAACTATAAGTAACAGCTCAGCTGCAAGTCTGCAGCTGAACTGTGACAGACAGGAGTATCTGGGATTCTTGAATTTTGAACACTCAGGTCTCTGAATTTGGCAGACATTCAACAGGGGCTTGCTATAAAAGTACAGCAACATTTTTTTTAAGTGGATTTCATGGAACTGTGAGCAATATATAAGGCTCCTACATGCCCTTGTGGGTCAAGTTATAAGCAGTTTGCAGGGCCTTTTGATCTGTGTATATCTATATATACTTTTTTTGTATGCAAAAAAAGACAAAAACTAATGCTCTTGATATATTTCCTTTTCTTGTCAAATGTATTGTGATCTAATACCGCCTTATGCCCACTGGATGGAGCTGCAGAGCATAGGAAATAAATACTTCTCTTTACAGGTTGAATGTAATACTGTTATATGGCCACTAGATGGAGCTGATGAGCATTGAAAATAAATGCTTGGCCTCATTTCCATGCAAATTGGAAAACAAGGTGATAATTCCTCATTTTAGGATAGCAGGCAGAGCAGTGAAAGACGTTCCCTCTTGCCCATGGGCCAATTGTGTAATCAGAAGCGCTCACTACCCTGAAATGTCTTTGTAGGATGGTGATATTTAGGTAGAGCTGGTCAATCTGCTTGAACACTAATCTTCCCTTTTGGCGAAGGCCGCATGGGCCAGTGCCTGGGCAGTGGTCACATTACCGGCCACTGAAGGGTGCCTACAACAGGGGATTCTTTAGGTTATATGAAGGGGTGCAACTAGAAATCACAGGGCCCCATGGCAAAATGTTGTATGGGGCCCCTTTGATCTCTAGTTACACCCCCTGCAGAGCCCAATTGAGGTCCTACACAGCCCACCTGAAGGTGAACCTGCAGAGCCCACCATAGACTATCTAAGGTGAGCTCTGCAGGGTCACCCTCAGGTGGGCTGGTCACACTCCTTACCTGTCCGCCTCCTCTTCCTCCACCATTGGTGATGAGCCTCACCTCCTCCCCCGTCGCCGGGCCCCGCTTCCTCCTCTGATGCAAACCCCGGGCCCCGCCGCCTCCTCTGATGCCGCTGCTGGCTCTCACTGGCTCAGCAGCGGCAGTGGAGAGGAACGCGCCGCTGCACAGATCACTGACAGCGGCGTGTTACTCTTCACAGCCGCCAGTGACAGCCAGCAGCGTGAGATGCCATAGCGACCCAGGCGGCCCGCAAGCAATCAGCAATGTCCTGGCTGAGCCCCCCTATGCCCCGGGCCCCATAGCGGCCGTCCTGGGTCGCTATGGTGATTGTTACGCCACTGGTTATATAGATTAATGGACTCTGTTAGCATTCTAAGGGAGGATAGGTTCTGTTCCTTATTAGACAACAGATCTGCTTAGAGTGCTCCCATGTTCCTTGGCTCCACCTAGTGGCAGTGATGCCCGGCGACTGCTTTATCAATTAGCTTTTATCTGCGGCTATGACTGTAGCTAAATGTAACAATTGTATCTGACTTAAGATATATTTAAGTTATAATTTGGTGTATATTTTCCTTAGAATATTAATCCTCAAATGTTTTCTTGTCATAAATCTCATTGCAGACAATCACACGCTATCGTATATATTGGGTGGAGTTGCTGTTGTTGTGTTCCTGGTACTCGTCATTTATTTGACGGTATGCTATTGCCGTGTGATTCGAAAACCCCCCATGTAAGTTGATTTCTCTTATTTTCTAACCATAAATCTTCTTTCCTGTGATTGTCATCCATTGAATTTGGTTGCTATTCGTGTGTTTATAGTAAAATATTAATAACCACGTTTTGGGTTTTTTGACCCCTTGCCTTGAGCTGATCAATTTTTTGCCAATACACTGAATGAGTTTAAGGACAAATTCACTTTTAGTAATGTTGTCCATAAAATAATCCCCCCATCCCCCTGAGTACTGCCCACTTGATAATCTACCTAGCTTCCTCCCCATACCAATGTTCTTCACTGTGAGGGCCCCACCCAGAGCCGCTCAGGAAAATGCCCTCCTTCCCCAAGGACCTCCTCTTAATGCACATTCAGATGAGTCGTACTCTGCTGGACAAGTGGAGGCCGACATGAGTATAGGTTAGTGAATGTGGTGAAAATTCACTTTGCAAAGTATTCCCAATCATGTGCAAGTAAAATAAAAACGAAGCATTATGTTTGCCTGCACGTGATTGGACGATGAAAGCCGGCTGCACGTTAGCCAGTGGGGAGAGCAGAGGGTGGGGGGGAAGATTGGAGGGCAGTAGGTAGGGGGTAGGGAGAAGGTTGGAGGGCGATAGGTGGGGGGACCTATGTGCAGACACTTCACTTTGCCTCGAATAGACACGTTCCCAATCTACAAACGAGCATATCAAGCCTTGTATTTTCGATCTCCCTTACACATAATGGTAACACTAAGTAAACCTTCTCTGCTCTGATGGTGAGTGAGCTCCAGTTATCCCTCTCTTATGAGATTGTCACATGTCTCTGTACCTCTGCTTGCCTCAATATATTTCAATGTAGTGCGGATTCTACTGCTAACCTTTTGTTATTTCTGTTTGTAGGGAAAAAGTGCCAACACAAGAGGTAAGAAATGAGTTAGTAACTATAACTGGTAAAGTGCAGGGTGCAGTGTTCAGATTACAATACCATACAAAGGATTAGAAGGATCCTGTTCCTGAGAGCTTACACTCTACATCAGGGGTGCCCACAAGGTCGATCGCGATCTACCAGTCGATCACTGGTAGATCGCCATGTCCTCTCCTCCCGCCGCTTCTCAGGATCCCCGCTGCTCTCCCCAGCGGGGATCCGAGAAGAAGTGAAGGAACCGGCGGCGGGGGAGGGCGGAGGACAGAGCCGCTGTCACTAACTAAGGCAGAGCAGTGAGGAGAGAGAGAGACGCTGGGCCAGGATCTGACAGCCGGCGCCTCTCTCTCCCCTCACTGCTCGTCAGTTCTGTCACAGCGGCTCCGCCCCCCCCCCCGCGGCTCGTAGTATCAGGGGGAGCAGGGGGATCCAGAGAAGTGGCAGCCCCCCTGTGCGTGGACGAGCGGCAGAGGATCGGTACATGTCACCAGTATGTACCAATCCTCTGTGTGGGACAAACACTGGAGCGATCGGCTGATCACTCCAGTGTTTGTAAATAACTGGGGACACATAGTACTATGTGTCCCCAGTTATATATGAATGAACAGGATGTGATTTACATCACGTCCTGTTCATGCATGAGTTTCTCAATGGGGAGAAGCACTCTGTACAGAGGCTCCTCCCCATTCAGAAACAGCTTGATAGTAAAATATTTTCTTAATGAATGGGAAGCCTCTGTGCTTTCCATTCATTTAGAATAGAGGCTGCAGAAAAAGAGATTGAGGACTTTGTGTCCTCAATTTCTTTTTCTATTTTAAAAGGGAAATATCAGGGGGCTTTTTAGACCCCTAATATTTCCCCGAAGCCCCCCCAAGAGTAAAAAAAAAAAAAAATAATAAAATTTAAAAAAAATAAATAATAAAAAAAAAATAAAAAATAGAAAAAAAATAAATTAAAAAAACGTTTTTTTTCTTGCCTCAGGCGCAAAAGGAGCTGGCTACGGCTATGCTCCCGTGGTGCTCGTGCGGCTGCCGGCTGAATGTGTCAGACGCTGCAGATGGAAAGGTGCAGGACACCCCCATGTGCAACGTCGGCCACACGAGCACCGCGGGAGGACAGGACGCCGGGACCTGTAATGTACTGGAATGCACTGGAATGTAAGCAGGCCGACTCCCTGCGTTCCGGTGCGGGAGGGTGTGTGGAGCTGTATTGAAGTCAATGGCATCGCCCACAGTGCGATCACCCGCACTCGGAACGCAGGCACATTAGTGCCCGCATTCCGGTCCAGTGCGATCTGCAAAAATAGTGCTCGCAGCATTTTTGCAGATCGCACTGGACTGGAACACCGGCACTAATGCAGGTGATCGCACTGTGGGCGAGGGGCCTGCCTGCGCAGCCCACGCCTCCTCCCGCCCCTGAATGCAAAGGTGAGTTTTCAGGGATCGCCTAAAGGCAAACAGAGTTGGGGATAGCCGGATAGGTTGTAGTAAGGAGTTCCAGAGGATGGGTGAGGTTCTGGAGAAGTCTTGGAGATGAGAATGGGAGGAGGTGATGAGGGAGTCTCACATACTTAGAAGGAGGCCCAGCTGAAAAGGGGGCTACGCTTGCACCACTTGTCCGACTTCCCTGGAGGTGGAGACAGTAGGCGTACGGACACCGGGAATCACGAGTGCTTATGCAGTGGCTCATGCAGGTTCGGTACCGGGGGTTGAGTGGAATGACCTGGAGGTGACGGGCGGAACTGGCAGCAGACTGAGCAGTCTAGCGAGGCTTTAGCTGGAACTGGCTGGCGGAGCATTGGCGTCAAGGTAGCAGAGCCTGAATGGAGCCACTGGAAGATCAGGATCGGGGTCACAAGCCGGGGTCATACACGGAGGGTCAGGTCTGGAGATGTAGTGCCAAATCAGTAGATGCGGCGGAAACAAGCCAGAGTCAAACACAGGAGAGACCGATGCCAAATCGCAAGTCAGGAACATAAGCCAGAGTCAGACATGGGTCAGCAGAATCACAGGATATGGTGACAGGAAGACCAGTAGGCAACGGGTTCAGTACTGACACTGATTTTATAGTCCATTGGGCGCCAATGAGCAGACGTGCGTGTTCTTGCAGGAATTCACACATTAAACATCTGTGGGCAACGTCAACACGTTAGCACATATTTCCGTGCGTATGTTCGCACGCACGATTTCCTGCATGCACATGCCCACCATTTAGAACAGCGGTCGCCAACCTTTCGGACCTCATGGACCACTAAATTCATAATTTTAAATCCCGCGGACCACTAATATGAATTTAAAAAAAATATTTTTATATTCTCATATTTTTGTTTCCTCGTATATAAATGTATTCTCCTATGTGTGTGTGTATGTATGTATATGTGTATATACACACACACATAGGAGAATACATTTATATACGAGGAAACAAAAATATGAGAATATATCTATATATATATATACATACATAGGTGCGGGTGTACCTGCAGGAGTGGCAGTGCTGCTGGAGGGAGGGAGCGGTGCCGCCCGCCCTGGGCCAGTAATAATATTAATTGTTTCCCCCCCCTATTGAATCTGCTACTGGCCCTGCCAGCGGCGCCCGGGGAACATGCCCCCCCTAGTTCAGCACTGCCCCCATCCACCCCCGTGCCTCCCCTTCCCCCACACTGAGCCACTATTACCTGGCTTCTCCCACTTCTTCCATGTTCCACAGCCTGCTCAGTCCGGCTACTGACGAGATGCC
>NW_017306393.1:196624-200077 GCF_000935625.1 Nanorana parkeri
GGCCACTCGGTGTATATAATAATCCGGCCACTCAGTGTATATAATAATCCGGCCACTCGGTGTATATAATAATCCGGCCACTCGGTGTATATAATAATCCGGCCACTCGGTGTATATAATAATCCGGCCACTCGGTGTATATAATAATCCGGCCACTCAGTGTATATACATACTGTACAAAGGTGCGGGTGTGCCTGCAGGAGTGGCAGTGCTGGTGGAATGAGGGAGCGGTGCCGCCCGCCCCCGGCCCAGTAATAATATTAATTGTTTTCCCTCCTTACTCCATATTATTGGCCATGGTTCTGGAACAAGCTCATAGAGGTGTGATGTCAGGTGTCCACCAACATTTACCAATATAGTGTGTTTCTGCCTATTCATAAAAATCACCGCAGCTCATTAGACATGTGCGATTCGTTTCGTTCCGAATCGAAATTCGGACGAATTTTCGTAAATTCGGACATTTGGATGTATCCGAATTCCGAATTACAGACATAACGAATGCAAACGAATCCGAATTTCCATTTCCGAAATTCGGTAGCGTTCGCACGAACGTTCGTTTTCGTTTTCTGTTCTTATTCGTTTCGTTCATTGGAGCAAAGTGACATTAGAGAAGGAGAAAAATATTTTTTCCCCCTCAAATGTCACTTTTGCTGCAAACGAACGAAACGAACGTTCGTGCGAACGCTACCGAATTTCGTCCGAATCCGAATTCCGAATCCGAATTGACTTTCACACCCGAATCCTGAAAAACGAAATAACACAAATCCGAATTTAAAACGAAACGAAACAAATTTTTTGGCAGTGCACATGTCTACAGCTCATTATTTCTAGTCAGGGCCGGTGCAAGGATTTTTTCCTACACAGGCGAAGGTGCATTTTTGCGCCCCACCCCCTCAGACGGCTGCTTCAAAAAAATATTTTTAAAGGGTTAGAAAAAAAAAAATTTGGTTTCGGTTTCGGCCTGACATTTTATTTTTCATTTCAGTTTTGCAATTTCCTTTTTGGTGCACCTCTAATTTTTTTTCTTTAACTTTTTTTATCACTTTTTTATTTTTTTTATTTTCTTTTACTTTTTTAAATATTTATTTATCTGATTATCTTTTACCTTTTTTTATAATTTGTTATAATTTTTTCCTTATTTGTTACTTTTTTAATTTTTTAATCCTATTATCTTTTACTTTTTATCATGTTTATTATTATTTTTTTAACTTATTTTTTCATCATTTTTATTTATTTTATAATGTTTTATCAATTTTTTTTAATTGCATTTTTTTTTCTTCACTTAACTTTATTGCGATCACACAGGAGCTGACAAGCCCCATGTGCGATAGCGTGTGGAGGTGACAGGTTCTCTTTATTGACCCCTGTCACCTCCAATACTCCAATACAGGAGTTCTAGTGTGCTGGAACTCCTGTGACAGCTGAGAGGAAGGGCTGAGAGTGCAGCTCTCCCCCTCACTGTCTCCTGAGAGGATCTCCGTCGGCAAGAAGAGAAAGGTAGCTGGCGGGGAAGGGACGTCCCAGACGTCACACCTCATCAAGACGTGGCTATATGTTAGCGCCGGCCCTGTTTCTAGTTTGGTATATACTGTACCTTATAAACGAAGTATACTATTATCATCTATCTTTATTTGTGTGTTGGTCCATTAATCTGTTTCAGGAGCATCCTCCAATGTTAGCTCCTGAATACAGCAAGACTGGAAATCGGAAGAAGGACGATGACCAGAAAACGGCAATGTGACGTATGACTTATTCTAAAGTCAGATAACACAATATGTGCAATATGAGAGGCCATAAAAAATGCCCTGAAATGCAGCACAATCATGGAGCAGCAACCACCCACCTCAAGAACACCAACAGCAAGAGCCATCGAACTTCCCTTCAGACTGGAGCGTGGATCCGGACGTGGTGTTCCACGAGAAGTTACCCAATGTACACGCCTTTGATCTTTCTGTAAAGGGTGTTCGGTAGTCCGGCATCAACGCCAGGACCTGCCGTAGATTTGTATTATGCGTATAAGGCTTTTTGAGAGTTGCTTTTTTTAAATTGTGTGTCCTCTTGAGGAGGTTCCCTGAAAGGAGAACTATGAGATGAGTGCTTTTCACTCACCTCGTAGTTCTAGCCGACCTGCGACAATGAGACTGTCACAGGTCGGCTCAGTAGATCGGGAGGTGAGCGAACACATACCTGCGTTCCCTCACGTCTCGATCCTGTCACTGCAGAGAGCCGTGACAGGGGAGGGGCTGGATTCCCCTCTCCCCGCTCCGATCTGCCAGCGCTGATTGGCGGAACGGACGGGGGAGGGGGCGGGTACAGCTTGCTCTGCCTCTAGATAGGCAAGGACAGCTGTCACTCACGCAGCTGGGCGGATCCGGCACAATTGTCGGGATCCGCTTCAGCTGCGGCGTCTCAGTATACTACGAGCTGTAACTCTCTATATACTGAGCCTAGGGTAACGGGAGGACGCTAGTTTGTGTCCTCCCGTTACCCTTAGGAGAACTATGGGGAAAAACACTGACCCCGTAGTTCTCCTTTAACTTTATCTCTTGATGACCACGCATCAAATTTTGGCTCATACAGATCTAATCAAGAGTCTATGGATATGTGAGTTAGAATTATTTCGATCTGATTCTCTTCTCCAATTTCCATTCATCTGCTTAAAAATGTTTATGGCTGAAAATGTAACCCTTTGGCAGTCACTCCCACATACCCTGTTTCCCCAAAAATAAGACCTACACCCAAAAATAAGACCTAGTTGTGACCATTCCCAGGTCCGGTGGTGGCATAAGGGGGAACTTGAAGAGCCGTGGGAGAGAATCAGCGGTGCCAACGAAGCCGGCGCCAGAGGAAGCGAGGCGGCACCGGAGGGAGCAGAGCCGCATAAGCCGATGCTTCCTCTATAGCCCCGCCTCCTGTCACAGGCGGAGTCATACCAAATGCACTCCGCCTGTGAGGAATCCATAGTGAAAGCGCGCTTCGCTCATTCTGGCCAGCGATTGGTTAGGAAATTGCTCTTGGAAAGGTACAGCGCCCCCCCATTGCCCTGATCACCCTATTTTTGTACATGAATAAGTGTGGATTGTTGTACATAAAAAATAAGACCTCCACCAAAATAAGACCTCCCCCAAAATAAGACCTCCACCAAAATAAGACTTCCCCCAAAATAAGACCTCCCCCAAAATAAGACCTCCCCCAAAATAAGACCTCCCCCAAAATAAGACCTCCCCCAAAATAAGACCTCCCCAAAAATAAGACCTCCACCAAAATAAGACCTCCCCAAAAATAAGACCTCCACCAAAATAAGACCTCCCCCAAAATAAGACCTTCCAAAAATAAAACCCCCCCAAAATAAGACCTTTCCCAAAATAAGACCTCCACCAAAAGAACCCCACCCCCAAAATAAGACCTCCACCAAAATAAGACCTCAACCAAAATAACACCTCCCCAAAATAA
>NW_017306393.1:201151-203445 GCF_000935625.1 Nanorana parkeri
CCAAAATAAGACCTCCCCAAAAATAAGACCTCCACCAAAATAAGACCTCCCCAAAAATAAGACCTCCACCAAAATAAGACCTCCCCCAAAATAAGACCTTCCCAAAATAAAACCTCCCCAAAATAAGACCTTTCCCAAAATAAGACCTCCACCAAAAGAACACCTCCCCCAAAATAAGACCTCCACCAAAATAAGACCTCAACCAAAATAACACCTCCCCAAAATAAGACCTCCCCAAAATAAGACCTCCACCAAAAATAAGACCTCCCCAAAATAAGACCTCCCCCAAAATAAGACCTCCCCAAAATAAGACCTCCCCCAAAATAACACCTCAACCAAAATAAGACCTCTCCTAAAATAAGACCTCCCCCAAAATAAGACCTCCCCCAAAATAAGACCTCCCCAAAATAAGACCTCCCCTAAAATAAGACCTCCCCCAAAGTAAGACCTCCCCCAAAATAAGACCTCTACCAAAATAAGACCTCCACCAAAATAAGACCTCCACCAAAATAAGACCTCCTCCAAAATAAGAGCTCCCCCAAAATAAGACCTCCACCAAAATAAGACCTCCTCCAAAATAAGAGCTCCCCAAAATAAGACCTCCCCCACAATAAGACCTGGTGTGTTTTTTTGAGCCAAAAAAAATATGTCTTATTTTCGGGAAACACGGTAGTGCTTGGTTCGGGTCCCACGGCTCCTCGACCTCGTCTTGTCTCTTGATAAATGTGCATCATTGAGTTACATTACTTGCAAACAATTTTGGGGTTAGGCTACGATGTTTTTCAATGCACTCAAGTGGATAAAAAGATTCATAACAATTTGAGTAAGATGTGGCCAATTTTCGTAATTGTTTTGCTTTGCGTTGATGATGTCTTTGTTCTACTTTAGAACATGAAATATACGTTATACATAATATTGTATATTACAATGTTAATATTGCTATTCTTGCTACATCATTGGCCCGTTACAGTTTAATGTCCCTGTGGAGATCGAGACCTTTGAAATGTATTACAACCTTGTTACGGCATTTTGTTCTTTTCTTCATTTATTGTCTTGTCTTGGTTAAGTGATTGTTATGTAAAGCAAAAACAAAATAATAAATCAATAAAAATAAATAAAAACGTTTTGAAAAAAAAAAAAAATAAACATGGTGGTTACACAACGGGGAAGCAGAGGTATCAGTTCATCAAATTTACCAAAATTGGGTGGTGCCGGGTATATCCCGGGGGAAGGTGTTATTTCCAAAATTGAGCTGTCACAATTCTCGACTTACCTGTATCGATCGCGGGGGGTCCTCGCACTCGCAGCATGCCGGTAATCGGTACTCTTGTCAGTGACTCGTGTCCTATAACTTCCCCGTATGAAAATAGTGAGGCCTCTTGCACATGTTGCACACGGGGATCTATACATACGCACACATCAGTAGGACCATACACATACACGCAATAGGTTGGACTTGATGGACCTGTGTCTTTATTCAACCTCAAATACTATGTAACTATGTTTAAATGGCATCCTTACATCAAAATTGCAGCACTGGGGGTGCTTCCTGTTATAGACAGGAATTGCATCCCTTCTGTCCCACATCACTTCCTGTTTGATCGCCATAAAGCTGCAAGGTTCCAGAGAGAGAGAGAGAGTGCTCAGTTGTTTCAGAGCTATCCACAGTGTGTTCCAGTTGCTCGCCGTGTGATTCCGTTACCTGACCTTGTGCTTCGTTTATCGAGTTTGATCCTTTGCTGCCTGCCCTGACCTTATGCTTCATTCATCGAGTTTGATCATTTGCTGCCTGCCCCTGACCTAGTGCTTCGTTTATCGAGTTTGATCCTTTGCTGCCTGCCCTGACCTAGTGCTTCGTTTATCGAGTTTGATCCTTTGCTGCCTGCCCTGACCTTATGCTTCGTTTATCGAGTTTGATCCTTTGCTGCCTGCCCTGACCTTGTGCTTCCTTTATCGAGTTTGATCCTTTTGCTGCCTGCCCTGGCCTTGTGCTTCGTTTATCGAGTTTGATCCTTTGCTGCCTGCCCTGACCTTATGCTTTGTTTATCGAGTTTGATCCTTTGCTGCCTGCCCTGACCTTGTGCTTTGTTTATCGAGTTTAATCCTTTGCTGTCTGCCCCTGACCTTGTGCTTCGTTTATCGAGTTTGATCCTTTGCTGCCTGCCCTTACCTTGTGCTTCCTTTATCGAGTTTGATCCTTTGCTGCCTACCCCTGACCTTGGAGAAAATAATTCGAAAATAATGGCACCGCCAGTGCGATCGTCGGTGGTGGTGGTCGGGGGGGGGGGAGTCCG
>NW_017306393.1:203784-222600 GCF_000935625.1 Nanorana parkeri
GGGGGGGGACTCCGTGACCGCGCAGCAATCCGTGCTGTATCGTGCACAATGGCCGCGCGGTCACGGATCGTCCAAGTGTGAACCTGGCCTAATACGATGTCAATGACCTAGGGGTTCTATGAAGAGGGACTGTTGAAGGTAGACAAAAACATTGATGAGTTGATCATTCAGTTTTCAAAGAATTAAATGGGAACCAAAGTAGAGAAACAAAGATAAAAAGATATAAAATAACATTTATTATGGAAATATAAACAAGAAATAAAATAATATCTATAGGGATAGAACAGCTTCTCAATCTGACAAAAGCATACACTTGGGGAGGGGTCTCTTTATAAACCGGTCCCCCTGTGGATTTCTGTGAACGTTCATTATGTTGCGCATAGAGGCAAAAACGAACAATCTTAGTATACTTCCTTTTCAGGCCAAATGTAGTTTAATTTATTGGCCACTAGATGGAGCTGAGGAGCATAAGAAATAACTATGAACGTCTTATGCTCCCCGGCTCCCTCTAGAGGCCACAATACGAAATTACATTACATAGCAAAGGACGTTTGGTTCTGCCTCTGTACTCGCAGAACGAACGTTCGCAGGGTGAATGGCTCTGCGAATTGTTTATAAGTAGACCCCGTGGGATTTATGGGATTAAACACTTTCCTCCCCAGTAATGCAATTGGATAACATGTCGGATATCACGTCACAGTCCTCTTCTTTCTCTACTTTGCAGCAACAGGATGACAAACGTACGGTCTTATGTGGTGACAGATCTGATCACCGTGTACGGTAAAGGAAATGGTTCACATAACACCTCGGCAACCAAAGAAAAGAAAATAATTATGACCAAAAAGGGACCATGTGTGAGGCTGTGGCCGGCTGCACTACTGCACATGCGCGTGGTCCCGTCTTCCAGAATCCTTAGGAAAACACGCGCTAGTGTGCATGTGCGCGCAACGTAGCGTACGTGCAAAAAGATGCTGATGATGGGGCACAGGATGTGACAATCTTCCCTTGATGGATGGACCCATATAATCCAGTACATTGCATTCCTGTTACTCTGCCCTACCGGTTGCTCCTTGTGTATTGACCCGGCTTTCCTCTGACCTTACCTTAATGCTGCCTGCCCCTGACCTCTACTTAGTCCTGGATTCTGCCTCTGTCTTCTGCTACTCTACCTCGCTGCCTGCCCCGGGTGACCTTGGACTTGTCTGACCTGCTCCTGGATTCTGCATCTGGACTTTCACCTTGTGTATTGACCCGGATTGCCTCTGACCTTACCTGATTACTGCCTGCCCCTGACCTCTGCTTAGTCCTCGATTCTGCCTCTGTCTTCTGCTACTCTACCTCGCTGCCTGCCCCGGGTGACCTTGGACTTGTCTGACCTGCTCCTGGATTCTGCATCTGGACTTTCACCTTGTGTATTGACCCGGATTGCCTCTGACCTTACCTGATTGCTGCCTGCCCCTGACCTCTGTCTTCTGCTACTCTACCTCGCTGCCTGCCCCGGGTGACCTTGGACTTGTCTGACCTGCTCCTGGATTCTGCATCTGGCCTTTCACCTTGTGTATTGACCCGGATTGCCTCTGACCTTACCTGATTGCTGCCTGCCCCTGACCTCTGCCTGCCCCTGACCTCTGCCTTCTGCTACTGTACCTCGCTGCCTGCCCGGTGTGACTTCAGACTTGTCTGACCTGCTCCTGGATCCTGCAACTGGACTGTCACCTTGTGTATTGATCCAAATTGCCTCTGACCTTACCTGATTACTGCCTGCCTCTGACCTCTACTTAGTCCTGGATTCTGCCTCTGTCTCCTGTTACTCTACCTCGCTGCTCGCCCGGTGTGACCTTGGACTTGTCTGACCTGCTCCTGTATCCTGCATCTGGACTATCACCGGGCACGGTGTCTGCACACCTTTTGGCACTCGTGCAACTCTTCTGTCCTCCCACTCCCTGTTTTGGCTCTCCGTGGGTGCGGGACAAGAGGCGCTAGGGAGGCCTCCTCAGCTATTCGGTCTTCTACCAGGTACGTGATACCATGAGTGGAAATCAAATAACGGGAAAAATGCAGCAGTAGCTGGTGAAAGACAGAACTGTGCGAATTTGCCAACTGGCCATGTGGAGCCAGAAGCCATTGCCAAACCACCTCTTCTTTCTAAACACCAAGGACACTAAAAAGGTACAACGTCACATAATATAACGCACAACCTTTCAAAAAATAAGGTGGAATGGACCAGTGTGTGATGAAAAATATTTTTTAAAAATCACATTGATTGTTACCAATCTTTCACCCATTTTTCTAAAGAAATCTTATACCGAAATGGGCTGAAAGTTGTGTGAATCTTCAGTGAAAACATTGACATACGGTATACACAGCGCTTGCTGGTCTTTTTTTCTTGCTAACCGGCTCCACCTGCTGGACACTGTGGAACTGCTGTGATACCCCAGGAACGCTGTTTGGTCTTCCAAGCCGACAGTAGAGTTGTCAGAACTGCTACAACAACGTCCCTCAGCACCGAGACGCATGACTTCCATCCAATATGCTGTATATGGAAAGGACCGAGTAATTCTATAACAAAGATAAATGCATATGTAAGAAACGGGGTATTTATGTCTTTAGGTGACTCTAACCGCTGTGATTGGGGGACCGTTGAGGGTGAGTGGCCCGACTCTAGATTGGCCCCCCCCCCCCCCCCCCCCTTGGGTTTTTTTTTTTTATTGCCGTTTGTGTCTCCATTGCGTAGATCCATCCTCTCCATCTGCCTTGGTGACCATTGGTGACTGGAGCTGAAAGTGAGGGGAGAGCCAACGTTTTATATTGTCACTACAACAGGAAGTAGGGATGGACTTCAGGTTTGTGGCCATCATACAATCACAGTGAAACCTGCCTGTTCGAGGTTCACAGATCTGGTTTTTCGGTATCGAGTATGAGTACAGATACTTTGCTTTCGGTACTCGTCAATACCGGTACTTCCGCTGGCATGGAGTCGGCTTCCCAGGCAATCTGATTGTCCGAGAAGCTGGCTTCATGTTGCCTAACTGGCTTGATTGTGCGTGGCAGGGAAACCGGCTTCCCAGCCAAATCAGAATTGAGCCGGTTTCACGGCCAATCACTAAGCCGGAAGGTAAGTATTGACCTGCCTCCCGGTTTCCTGATTGACTGGGAAGCAGGCTTTTCCAGCCAATCAGCATCAAGCTGGCTGTTCGGCCAGCTTGATGCTGATTGGCCGGGAAGCCAATTCCCCGGCCAGCCAGCATGGAGCCGGCTTCTCTGTCAATCAGGAAGCCGGGTCATTACTCGCCGCCCAGCTTCCTGATCGCACTGGAAACTGGATCCATGTTCCCCTACGGCACTGAACCTTCCATGAAGTGTGGGTGATATCATCATGGCTTACTGCTGCCTCCTGGGATGGCTAGGCACTCCAGATCCTGCACTCCAACCCATTGCAGGGGCATATCCTAATGGGATTTGGGACATGGTGATATCACCCGTGCCTCCTGGAAGCATCAGAAGCTGAGGCCAAGGTAACAGCTTTATTTGTAATTCACCATTGCAGACAATTTGACTTTGGGGGGCTTCCAATAGGGCATATGGAGGCTTTAAATGGTGACAACAGTTAATTATGCCTGGGCAACGTGCATCAGCCCAGAAGCTTATTGTTTCCTTTGGAAGCTGGAGCTGGGATTGTGGGAGATGGGACAGAGAGTTGTCACCCCAAAACACAAAGTGCCCCAATGGGAACCTTGATGTAGTTTGGGGGTCAACGGCACTGCTAAACTGAGGGCACATTTGAGCCAGTATTTGCAAAGCCACATTGGGAGGACTCCATGGAGACATGAGACGTATCCTGACGATGGCTTTGTATTTGCAGGCCATTCATACACATTGCAGCACCCGACGTACTACTGTGCACTGGGCTGCTTTGTCGAGAGTGCATGGTTGGTCCTGAAACATTGGCCAAGCACCCTTGTTGTCCCAGCTACAGGTGAAATGTATGAGCTGTAACAAACTATATCATTCTGTCCGGCCTCTTTTGTGACCGACAAACCTCTGCCAGACATCACAGCCAGAAGGTTGACACAACTTTGTCTGTAAGAGTTATGGAATCCTGCATCCAGTCTGCTGATTTGACTTTGAAAAGGAGCAGCAACTCAAGAGGCCCATGGACTCCTGTAATGGCATGTGCATGCACCAAAGCCTGATTGGCTACTAGAGCTGTTCCTCCCTCTCACAGTCTGCTGTGAGGGGATGGGAGGAGGGTTAGGCTTACAGTTGATCGACACGTTTAGGAGGAACATTGTATTTCACAGATGCTGCGGGTGGATCTTTTGCTCTTTACACCAAAAATGTAAGGAAAGGGATCCCTGTAATATTCACCGGTTCAGTGGTGTGCTCCGGAGAATCTGGAGAATAAAATAGTTTGCGTCAAATTAATTGAATATAATGCGACCGGGTTTTAATTATTTACAGTTTGTAAATGCAAAATTGTGCAAGTGAGTCAAAACCCCACGCAGGCCAACAATAGACAACCCCACACTGGCCAACACTACACCAACTCCAAACGGGCCAACCAAAAATGGATCAACTTCATACTGGCCAACAACAGACCAACTTCATATCAGTAAACGTGATATGTTTACTGCATAAGATTAGTCCATTGACCTGTATAGAAATAGTGTAATTTAGCCTGCATAGGATGGGTTGACTTGGTGCAGTGTTGGCCGGTATGAAGTTGACCAACTTTATACCGGCCAACACTGCACCAAGTCAACCCATCCTATGCAGGCTAAATTACACTATTTCTATACAGGCCAATGGACTAATCTTATGCAGGCCACCAGTCAACCAGCCCTATGCAGGTCAACAATGAACTAACCCCAAACAGACAATTAGACCAACACTATACAGGCCATCAATGAACCAACCACATGCAGGCCAACGATCGGTCAACTTTACATAAGCCAGCAGTGTACCAACTTTAAGCAGTCCAAAACTACACCAACCCCACACAGGCTAACAATAGACCAACTTCATACAGGCTAAAACTGCACAAACCCAACACAGGCCAACAATAATCAACCCCCTTCAGGCCAACAATGGACAACCCCATGAAGGTCAACAATGGACATCCCTATACAGGCTAGCACTACACAAACTCCAAAAAAGGCAAAAAATTGATCACCCTTATACATGCCAACAATGGACCAACCCCAATAGGTCAACAATGGACCAATGCTATGCAGGCTAAACTACACCAACCCCACACAGGCTAACAATAGACCAACTTCATACAGGCCAACACTGCACCAAGTCAACGCAGGCCAACAATGAACAACCCCATGAAGGTCAACAATGGACAACCCTACACAGGCTAACACTACACAAACTCCAAAAAAGGCTCAAAACTCCAAATACATGCCAACAATGGACCAACCCCATGAGGCCAACAATGGACTAATGCTATGCAGGCTAAACTACACAAACCCCCATACATGTCATTAGAACAACCCTATACAGGCCAACAATTAACTAACCCTATTCAGGCTAATGGACCAGCCCTATACAGGCCATTAATGGACCAACCGCATTAGGCCAACAATGGACCAAGGCTATGCAGGCTAAACTACACAAACCCCATACATGTCATTGGAACAACCCTATATAGGCCAACAATTAACTAACCCTATTCAGGTTAATGGACCAGCCCTATATAGGCCATTAATGGACCAGCCCCATTAGACCAACAATGGACCAAGGCTATGCAGGCTAAACTACACAAACCCCATACATATCATTGGAACAACCCTATACAGGGCAACAGATAACTAACCCTATATAGGCTAATGGACCAGCCCTATACAGGCCATTAATGAACCAACCCCATAAAGGCCAACAATGAACCAACCCTACAGGAGCCAATACTGGACCAACTAGAAACAGGCCAACAGTACACAAACCCTACAGCAGTTGTGTTAGATAATCATGTAACATAAACATAGAATTATTCATATGCAGATGTTGTAACTGACCTTCCTCTGAGACGTCCAAGACATTATAAAAGCTGTTTTCTTTCCACACGGGACCATCGTTACGCTCTACAGGAACAGAATGTGCATTATTTGTGGGGCTTGGGTATTCTACACACAATTTTATATCCTTTATCTTCAATCACTCTCTCTAAAAAGATGAAAGCCAAGATGCAGTCACCTGAAAGAAACCAACAAACTAAATCCTACAAAACCACATGGGCGGGTATGCAGGGGCTATAGCTCTTTATTTGGACCTGCCCCATATGGACTCCACATATCCAGCTGGAAGACCTACCTTGTCAAAGCCTAAAAAGGTATCTGTATTGATTTTTTTGTTTTGCATAGAGCAGGGAATGGTTAGAACCTCGGTCTGTGTCCCATTGGGGAGATTTTCCTTCACTTTCTGTCCCCCCAAAAAACACAACAAGAAGCAAGAAGGAAACCCTTCATAGTTAGAGGAATTACCCTCTTAGCTAGTTGACTACAGAACAGGTGGGGAGATTTTCCCTTACATCCTGTTCTGGATCCAGCCATGAAATTTTGGATTTCCCCATCACCATCACCTCCTGTCCCATTAACAATGATCTCTAGGGCAAGAAGAGAGAGTGAATCTCCCCAACCATACAAACCCCAACAAGAGTTCTAACCAGTGGTGTAACAATCACCATAGCGACCCAGGCGGCCACTATGGGGCCTAGGGCCCAGGGGGTCCCGGGCCTGGACATTCCTGATGCCCTGCGGGCCGCCTGGGTCGCTATGACATCTCACGCTGCTGGCTGTGAAGAGGAACGCGCCGCTGTTAGATCACTGGCAGTGATCTGTGCAGCGGCGCGTTCCTCTCCACAACCGCTGCTGAGTCAGTGAGAGCCAGCAGCAGCGGTGACGCAGGCTGGAACAGGCAGTGGAGGAGGAGGCGGGGGCCCGGGGGTTGGCAACAGAGGAGGAGGTGTGGCCTGGTGACAGGGGAGGAGGCGGGGCTCATTACAGACGGTGGAGGAAGAGGAGGCGGACAGGTAAGGAGTGTGACCAGCACACCTGAGGGTGACCCTGCAGAGCCCACCTTAGAGAGTCTATGGTGGGTTCTGCAGGGTTACACCCTCAGGTGGGCTTTGTGGGATCTCAATTGGGATCTGCAAGGGGTTCAACTAGAGATCAAAGGGGCCCCATACAAAATTTTGCTATGGGGCCCTGGTGTTTCTAGTTACGCCCCTGGTTCCAACCCTACCATGTCAAAAACTAAAAAAACATAATAAAACTTAAACGTCATGTTTAACTTCAAAATGCTGCTGGTTCTGATCATAAGCAGGGCCGGATTAGGACCCAGGCGGCCGCTATGGGGCCCGGGGCACAGTGGGGCCCGGCCTGATGCCGTTCTATGGGATCCTCTGCTGTTGGCTTTCACTGGCGACTGAAGACGAACACGCCGCTGTTCAGATCACTGACAGTAATCTGTGCAGTGGTGCGTTCCTCCCCACAGAGTCATGGGCTCTGCAAGGGGTATAACTAGAAATCACAGGGCCCCCATACAAAATTTTGCTATGGGGCCCTGTGATTTCTAGTTACGCCCCTGGTAGGGACCGTATTAATCCTAATGCCAGTAGCTGGTTCTTGAAAAAAACTTGATCACTGACCTGTTCTTTGTTCATTTTGGCTTTCAGAAGCACACGATGAAGGCGTTCTCTGACGACCATTAACCAAACAGACAACCATCAGAATGACCGACATAAAGAAGACAGGAAGGACCACAGCAAGTAAGAATTTGTATCTACCTGTAAGAAGACATCTTATCATTAGCTGTAATCCAGACCAAGAGACAATACACATCATAAAAACACAATTGTCTGTTGTCTATACATCCCTATACTACTCATTTACATTTGGTGGCATTGGGCGTGTAGCACCCCCCCGACCCCCAAAAGGCTTATGGTGAACCCCAGAGGCAGGGAGGGCTGCCATATCACTCTCAGGGATGGATCCTTAGCCGGGTTGTGGGATGTGAACGGTAAATTGGTCACTTTAAATACTTTTACAATGTTTTAATGTAGATCATCCAAAATTGGGATAGAGGGTAGAGGGCTACAGATATCCATGGATAAAAATAGACTTCATACTCAGCAATCCCTTCCAGCTTCCACGGTGCTTTAGTTGAGCATTGGAGGACACTGTGTAACGGAACCACAGCTGAATAAAGGATATTCCCCGGGAGAGACGCCAGACTTGTACCTGAGGTCCATGCCATCCTGGCCTTCCTGGTACCTCTAGCAGTCATAGTGCTCCTCTTCCAAGACAGTTCTGCACCCCACCTCTGCAGACGTCAGGCCTAGTTTGCTTCTCCAACTATGTACATCCTACCCCCAGGCTAGGCCCTGAGGATATGGCAATTCCCGAGTATTTATGCACTTCCCCAGGATGCACCACTGGCCATGAAACTCCTAGTGATTGGATGGTGAGACATATACTGTACACTCCCAATGTTCTCCCATTGGTTACCCCACTCTGTGGCAGGATCACACTCCACTACAGATAGGTAGAACATCTAGGAATTACCAAATGATCACAGACTACAAAATCAGTCGGACTGATTACAGTTCCAGCAAACACTAAATTTAAAGAGTCACTCCACTTTGGGTGAAGGGGCTACAGGTGCATTCAGTGACGCAAAGAAAAGAGGGGATTGTGGGTGCTGCTAGCGAGGGCCGGACCAACCACAGGGTGTGGGAAGGAGCCTAGTGCCTGGTGGATGTCCAGTGGCCCACAGGTGGAAGTGACCAATACTGTTACACCGCTGCCTTCTGGTGCAACTCCTTCAGCCGGCCAGTGAGATAGTGGTGGGTGGAAGAGCTTACAGTCCGTTCTACGCGAGGTATACAGAATATGGAATGCCCTGCAATCTATAAGAGTATATTAGGATAATACGGAAGGTGAAGGAGCTTACAGCCAATTACGTTGAGATAGTAATAGAGAAGGTGAAATAGTTTACAGTCCATCTAAAAATAAAATAGTTGTATAGAAGATTTGTTGGAGGCAAAAGCGAGATACATTTTCTAATATTACTGGAATATGTGAACAGGATAGACATAGGGAGGGTGGCTTGGGGCCAGCCTAGGACCTTGTTTGGTATTAATCTGGCTAATCTGGCTATTAATCTGGTCATGTGATCTCTTGTCAACTGCCAGCTGTCCAAAAACTTTCCTATATAACTTTGTATTTATTGATAGATAGATAGATAGATAGATAGATAGATAGATAGATAGATAGATACAGGTGGCTGCTATGGGGCCCGGGGCACAGGGGGGCCCGGCCAGGACATTCTTGATGCCCTGCCTGGGTCACTATGGCATCTCGCGCTGCTGGCTGTCACTGGCTGTCACTGGCGGCTGTGAAGAGAAATCTGTCCCGCTGTTCAGATCACTGACAGTTCCACTCCACAGCCGTTGCAGAGTCAGTGAGAGCCAGCAGCGGCGGTGGAGCAGTGGAAGAGGCCGGGGCCCGGGGTTGGCATCAGAGAAGGAGGCTGGGCCCGGCGATGAGCGAGGGGGCGGGAGGGAGCTGCGGCCGGTGTTTACATGTAAAATTGAATTACATGTGCAGCTACCCCGAAGGTAAGATCTAGCGCTATCTTCAGGGATGTCTGTAATATAAGACCTACCCCGAACTAGGTCGAACTTATTTTCGGGGTAGGTCTTATATTACAGAAATCCCCGAAGATAGCACTAGGTCTTATTTTCGGGGTAGGTCTTACTTTCGGGGAAACACGGTAGATAGATAGATAGATAGATAGATAGCATGGTGCCCTACCATGACTTCGGTGCCCAAAATCATAAACATTGTAGACTTACCCTGCGGAGCGAAGTCTGGGTGGCCGGTGATGTCACTCCTTGCAGTGGTGGTACTATTCGGCAGCCTACCTATAATAGTTTTAAACATGTTAATAGATACATAAATAACACAGATACATATACTCATAGTCAAGTATTAGGGTACTAGCACATAAAGTCCATGAAGATGCCGTGGTGTGGTGCAAGTCCTAGCACTGCAGTTTCCACTCCTACCGAGCTTCCAAAATAAAATAAGATGGCGGTGTGGTTGGCAACACTGGATATGATGTGGTGTTTGAGAAGCCAGTTCCTAATCTTGGGATTAGTGGTGGGAGGATTTTGGTGTGGGCCACTCTATGTCCAGAGTGTGAGAATGCCTGGAGCTCTTCGGCAGATAATTTGCCGGCAACCAGAGTGGGGGCAGTGGGTCTTCTGATGGAATCATAGAAGTGAAAAAGAGGAAGAGCAGCAAGTGAAGCTTCAAGGATACATAGAGCTCCACTCTAATCCGGACCATATCTATCAGGACTTTTAGGCGTTTGTTGGTTCCACCAGAACTTACAGGAGAGACTCCAATTTATATGTATGGGGAGGCCATTGATAGCTCACACAGTGAGCTCACTGGCCAGCCCAGCAATGGTGTAAGAGACTTACCTGCAGATGGACTCCTGCTCAAAAATGTGCATGCACACAAGTATGCAATCCATTGATTAAAGTTGATGGAAAACGCGCTTTAGCATGTGAACGCGCGTGTACGGGAACGTTTATGTGCAATAACGCACCTAGGTGAGCGTGCAGAGTTAGTTAGCATACAGGTGCACGCTCATTTGCGTGCACGCTATCATATGTAAACAGACATGAAGCCATGACCAAGTTGCTGAGTGGTCTTCAGCTTGTCCCTGTGTGTGTCCTGTACTCTGTTCCTGTATTCTGACGTCCTGTGTATGAACCTGGCTTGTGACCAATTGACTCCGCCTCCTCCGCCTGATTCGGTACCTCTGCTCTCCGATCTGCCTCATAGTTCTAGCCGACTTGTGACGATGAAACTGTCACACGTCGTCTCTATAGATCGGGAAGTGAGCGAACACATACCGTTGCTCGCTCACTTCTCGATCATCTCCCTGCAGAGAGCCGTGACTGTCACTCACGGCTCCCTGCAGTGATTCCCCCCTCCCCTGTCCGATCCTCCAGCGCTGACTGGTGGAACGGACGGGAGAGGGGGTGGGTACAGTTGGCTCTGCCTCTAGATAGGCAGAGCCAGCTGTCAATCCGGTGGATCCAATCCGGTGGATCCAGACAGTATTGTGGGGATCTGTCCCGGTCTGCGGCGTCTCAGTATACCCGAGCTGTAGCTATCCTATCCATGGATCTTAGTCCTCTTCTACTATCTCACTATCCTATCCATGGATCTTAGTCCTCTTCTACTATCTCACTATCCTATCCATGGATCTTAGTCCTCTTCTACTATCTCACTATCCTATCCATGGATCTTAGTCCTCTTCTACTATCTCACTATCCTATCCATGGATCTTAGTCCTCTTCTACTATCTCACTATCCTATCCATGGATCTTAGTCCTCTTCTACTATCTCACTATCCTATCCATGGATCTTAGTCCTCTTCTACTATCTCACTATCCTATCCATGGATCTTAGTCCTCTTCTACTATCTCACTATCCTATCCATGGATCTTAGTCCTCTTCTACTATCTCACTATCCTATCCATGGATCTTAGTCCTCTTCTACTATCTCACTATCCTATCCATGGATCTTAGTCCTCTTCTACTATCTCACTATCCTATCCATGGATCTTAGTCCTCTTCTACTATCTCACTATCCTATCCATGGATCTTAGTCCTCTTCTACTATCTCACTATCCTATCCATGGATCTTAGTCCTCTTCTACTATCTCACTATCCTATCCATGGATCTTAGTCCTCTTCTACTATCTCACTATCCTATCCATGGATCTTAGTCCTCTTCTACTATCTCACTATCCTATCCATGGATCTTAGTCCTCTTCTACTATCTCACTATCCTATCCATGGATCTTAGTCCTCTTCTACTATCTCACTATCCTATCCATGGATCTTAGTCCTCTTCTACTATCTCACTATCCTATCCATGGATCTTAGTCCTCTTCTACTATCTCACTATCCTATCCATGGATCTTAGTCCTCTTCTACTATCTCACTATCCTATCCATGGATCTTAGTCCTCTTCTACTATCTCACTATCCTATCCATGGATCTTAGTCCTCTTCTACTATCTCACTATCCTATCCATGGATCTTAGTCCTCTTCTACTATCTCACTATCCTATCCATGGATCTTAGTCCTCTTCTACTATCTCACTATCCTATCCATGGATCTTAGTCCTCTTCTACTATCTCACTATCCTATCCATGGATCTTAGTCCTCTTCTACTATCTCACTATCCTATCCATGGATCTTAGTCCTCTTCTACTATCTCACTATCCTATCCATGGATCTTAGTCCTCTTCTACTATCTCACTATCCTATCCATGGATCTTAGTCCTCTTCTACTATCTCACTATCCTATCCATGGATCTTAGTCCTCTTCTACTATCTCACTATCCTATCCATGGATCTTAGTCCTCTTCTACTATCTCACTATCCTATCCATGGATCTTAGTCCTCTTCTACTATCTCACTATCCTATCCATGGATCTTAGTCCTCTTCTACTATCTCACTATCCTATCCATGGATCTTAGTCCTCTTCTACTATCTCACTATCCTATCCATGGATCTTAGTCCTCTTCTACTATCTCACTATCCTATCCATGGATCTTAGTCCTCTTCTACTATCTCACTATCCTATCCATGGATCTTAGTCCTCTTCTACTATCTCACTATCCTATCCATGGATCTTAGTCCTCTTCTACTATCTCACTATCCTATCCATGGATCTTAGTCCTCTTCTACTATCTCACTATCCTATCCATGGATCTTAGTCCTCTTCTACTATCTCACTATCCTATCCATGGATCTTAGTCCTCTTCTACTAATAATGCTTTGAGAAAAGGGTCAATGAATATTTTGGTAAAACATAAAATAGACCCGAGTCTTACAAAGCCGCAATTGTAAATTCAGTTGGTCTTCTTACCTGTGGACACTGTGTGGTCTCTGGTTGAAGTGCTGGCTGGCGGTTTATCTAAAAAGCATCAAATGTAATATATAGAATCAGCAGTGATATAGTGCTTTAGTTTAACTGGTATTTATATTGGTTGGCCACCCACAGATACCCAAGGAGAACATATTCAATGGAGACGTAGTCCCTGGTGGAGTTCGAACCCTGGACCTCAACTTTACATGGCAAGAAGACCTTGTAACACTGGAGTCATGTTCTCATTTTCATCCAAATATTTTTTCAATGGTAAAAGCAAAGCCCCACACATGTGTTGTAATAGAATATGTATGTACAACCTCAATCCCCAATCTGAGTAGATATATATAGTGAATACATTGCTTAAGATGACTTGTACATAGTTCTTGGTATATCTAAAGCAGATTCCATAGACATTTTACAAATAATCTGGTGGCCAGCATAAGACTCCCTCATAAGGGCTACAGCAGGTTGATTCAGTTCTTTGGCATCCACTAAAAAGGAAATATTACTTTAGTAAAAGGACCGGTCCACCCAAACCTTCATCTTCGTGTTTGGTAGATGCTGGAGAGTGAAACGGGTTCTTCTATCTCTTTGGGGTTCTAGGTTAGGCTGAAATGTTGAGGATAGTTATAGATGGGGAGAAGGGCATGGGTAAAAGTTAGAGAACAGGTTAGGGGTTAAAGGGTCATTCATCCCAAAACAAATATTTTAGTTTTTGGTGGCTGCTGAAGAGTTAAACCACCTCTCAGGGACTCCATTGATGAGACCTATGGGCTGAGTTCCTGGGTTTGAGGAGGAGTAGGCTACTTCCAGGTACACCTGCATTCAATGTATTGCCTGCATTTATATGCTCCCACATGGAGACTCATACACATAGAGCTAGGACCAGTGGCGTAACTAGTGACCTCAGGGCCCCATGCAAGAATCCCATGAAGGGCCCCAGCCACGCTGCGCCCGGAACAAGATGAGGGGAGCAGCGTGAAGCATGTAGGGCCCAGGACGGGAGGAAGAGGTCCCGGGACTGGTAATCAGCGGTCACCAGTGGCCCCTTCCTCCTGTCCTGGGCCCCCTCCAAGTGGCCGAACTCCAGGGCCCGGTCGCGGCCACGACCCTGGTAGTTCCGCCACTGGCTAGGACCACACTTAACAGAGGTGCCTTGACGGGGCGGTGTGGCTTCTACATATAATTGGCCAAAGGTTTGTGCAACCATAACCTCTGCTTTTAACGCATACTGTTGACATGGTATTTTGTTTTGTTGCAGTCTAGCTGGCAGGTGTGCTGGGGACTTTTTTTGTGGTTTGTATTGTTGTAAGCCTTCCCATGTGCACTCTGCTACCACGGCTGGTTATAAATGTATGCGATTACCATTTCTTTCTTCCTTCCTGGGTCTGTACACCTGCTGTGCCCATTATGGGATGTTTCATCTCATGGAAAGCTGGAACATGCAATGTCAGAGCGGTTGACTAGTTTAAAGGATGGCGTGAACCGCAGCGGGCCATAAGCAGACAACTCATACCAACTGTCCCTTCTTTGCACACCCATTCCCGCATTTTACAATCTGTAGTTCGATATACTGTATGTACGTAGAATGAATTGTTACATTTTTACTCAGTTCATATTAATCAACAGATGAATTAAGTGTATATTTAGGCATGAAGGCAGACATAGTTCCAGTGCAGCTGTCAGTGCAGAGCTTGTCAGCCAGAGTCACAGAACTCTCCGGCCAGTGTTTCTCTCAGTGATGGCTCATCTGTCTAGCACAGGGGTGCCCATTAGGTAGATGGTGATCTAGCAGTAGCTCTCAAAGCTGATGCTGGTAGATCAGGAAGGGTGTAAATGGCGGCCCCTTTATTTAGCTGTGCACACATGATAGCTCCCTGACACCTTTCTGGTGGATACTGGGGGTTGAAGTGCTATGTATTACATCAAAGAATATTAGTTTACACAGTCTGCTAAATACAGCAAGGTGAGCCAGGAGAGAGAGCAAGGAGAGACAGCCCGGGGACACAGGAGAGACAGCCCGGGGAGAAAGGAGAGACAGCCAGGAAAGAGACAGAGGAGAGACAGCCAGGAGAGAGAGCGAGGGAGTTTTTTTTCTGTTGGCAGATCACATGTAGCTCGTCGTTTGAAAAGTAGATCTTAACACAAAAATTGTGTGGGCACCCCTGCTCTAGAACAAGCAGAGGAAGGAGACGTCTCCACTGAGCTCCGCTTCCCAACTAGATACAAGTACAAACACTTCATTCCTGTTAGGGATGTCCCTATGGCACATTTTTAAGACCAAGTACAAGTACTTTCCCGCAGGTACTTGCCGATACCAATTACCGATATAGTCCTGGTCCTCCCCTGTCAGTAGGCATCGGGATCCCCCAGCTTTGGACACAGGGGCGGTCACTCCGGCTGCACTGCCGGTAGTTCTGCCCATGGGGCTGTCCATGGCTGTGCCTGTGCCGGGAAGGAGGAGGAGGAGATAAAGAACCAGGCAGGCACTGCCATGGACAGCTACTCGCAGGTCACCAGCAAGCTGCTGAGGTCCCCACAAGCGCAGGTGCTCAGCAGCTGCTGCAGTTTACAAATTTACCGGTATCTGGCTTAAAGTGACATTAAACCCTCAGATTTTTTAACATAAAACAATACTGTAATGTGCGCCTTACTGTAATCCATGGTTGTTTCCCTTCTCTTTGATGCTCTTCCTTTAAAATCTGTATCTGTTCTCATGCTTGGAGAGAACTTCCCTTTTCAGCAGACTGCCTTGTCTCACACGGTGTCTGTGTATCCGTTTGTATAGGCTGTATGTAGCACTACAGGAAGAGGCCCTGAGCTGAAAAGGGAAGTTCTCCCCAAGCATGAGAAGACATGAGGATTTAAAAGGAAAAGCATCAAAGAGAAGGGAAACAACCATGGATTACAGTAAGGCGCACATTACAGTATTGTTTTATGTTAAAAAATCTGAGGGTTTAATGTCACTTTAAGAATAGGGGCATTTTCACAAGTACTTGTGAAAATGCCTGGTATCGGCCCCGATACCGATACTAGTATCGGTATCTGGACATCCCTAATTCCTGTCATTGTAAATATGCTTTGTCTCCAAGAGATAGAGAATGCTCGGAGGACAATATGCAGAGTCATCTATTAGTCACTAAATACAGAATAAATTAATCAATAAAAATACTTACTGTACACGGTGAGATTATACACCAGAGTGCACACCCCCACATTGTGTCTTTGTATACTTGCTGTATATCCCCTTTGGTCTTCTCTGGTCAGGTGATATATAATTAAAGATCCGTTTGCTGTGGCGTTCAATCTTCCTCTATACTGATTATTCCGAATATCGATAGGGTCACCCGGGGTTGTTGTAGCAAAATGATCCCCATCACTGGAAGTCATCCAGGACATGTCCATGATATCAGCGTAATCCACAGCTAGGACAACCTCTCCTCCCTCTACACCCGATACATGACTTATATTTCCACACGTGGCAGCTGGCACACCTGAAACTGAACCACATGTGACCATAAAAATAAAGAATGGGTTTGATATGTATGTTAAATTACCATGAATGTGACTATTTGATATTTTGAGCGAAACCATTGAAATTGCTCCATCTTCGGTGAAGTGGCGCCACATTCTCATCCCTTGCTTGCAAGGAATAAGGTGGATTTGGCTTTTTCTCCTGTCTTGACTATGTCCTACCAGATACCACATATAGTTCAATGGAAAATCCAGCATGACACTCTATGACCCAAGTGTGGTGGATTGGACAGACAAGGTGTTCAGGACTGAAAATAAACATTAAAATGCATTAAACTAATTTAAATAATATAACAAAATAAACAAGCGAGGGAGTGCCACTAGATAACTCAAGAAACACAAAAAGCCAGCAGGTTATTTAGCCTACCAGACTTCACCAACTAACCAAAATATACCGAAAATTGGCGGACACCTACCCACCTGCTATATTACCAAAAGTATTTGGGTTCCCTCCATATGATTGAGTTTGGTATATTCCAGTGAAGGGGCCTGTTAATGATACAGCATAATAAGACATTGTAGACAATTGCGTGTTTCTAAGATTGTGACAACAGTTTCCTGTTTCACCATGACTGTCCCCTGTGTACAAAGCCAGCTCCAAAGACATGGTTTGACAAGTTTGGTGTGGAGGAACTCGAGTGTCCTACACTGAGCTCTGGCCTCAACCCTACTGAACGCTTTTGGGATAGATTAGAACCAGACTGTGGGCTAGGTCCCCTTGGCCAACAGGGTTTGACCAGTTTGGTGTTGAGAAACCCAAGTGTCCAGCACGGAGCACTGACCTCAACCCTATAAATTCCCTTTGGGATGGATTGGAACCAAACTGTTACCCAGGTCCTCTCGTCCAACATGGTGTGACCAGTTTGGTGCTTCCTGCACAGAGCCCCGATCTCAACCATACTGAACACCTTTAAGATGGATTGGACCAGACTGTGAGCCAGGTCCTCTCATCATTCAACATGGTTTGAAAAGTTTGGTGCGGAGGAACCCAAGTTTCCTGCACAGAGCCGTAACCTAAGTCCAACTTTGGGATGAATTGGATTGTGCTCCAGGTCTTTTCATCCAACATCACTACCTGACCACACAAATGTTCTTTAGACTGAATGGGCACATTGCAAAATCCTTCCCAGAAGAGTGGAGGCTGCTAAGAGGGGGCAGCTCCATATTAATAACCATGGTTCTGGAACGGGCTGTCCAACAAGCTAATACAGATGTGATGGTCAGGTGTCCAAAAGGAAGGGTTGTGCCTCTGTACAAAAATACAGCAGACACCTTCCAAAATCTTGTGGAAAGTCTTCCTAGAAGAGTGGTGGCTGTTATAGCTGCAAAGGAAGGCCAACCCCATGGTTGTGGGCAGTGGCGTAACAATCACCATAGTGACCCAGGTGGCCGCTATGGGGCCCGGGGCACAGTGGAGCCCGGCCAGATGCCGTGCGGGGCCACCTGGGTCGCTATGGCATCCTCTGCTGGTGGCTTTCACTGGCGGCTGAAGAGAAACAAGCCGCTGTTCAGATCACTGACAGTAATCTGTGCAGCAGTGCGTTCCTCTCCACAGAGTCAATGAGTGTCAGCAGTGGAGAAGGAGGCGGGGCCCGTGGTCGGCAGCAGGGGAGGAGGCGGGGCCCGGTGATGAAGAAGGAGGCGGGCCCGGTGACGGAGGAGGAGCCCATCAGCAACCGAGGAGGCGGACAGGTAAGGAGTGCGACCAGCCCACCTGAGGAGGCAGCCCAACCTCCTTAAAGTCACAGGGACACACAAGGGGCCCCACACATCGCAACGGCAGCAGGGACCCCCAGTGTGTAAGGAGGTCCGGCTGCCTCCTGGCGAACCTACACCCAATTTTATCTTTTGCTACTTGTGCTCCAAGATGGAGACTCTCATAGCATCCTTCCCAGTTGCTATGGGAGATGGCAATATCCCTCTGAACACTTGCTGGCCATGCTGGACTCTCTCTGAGCATCTTTGCTTGGCCCCGCTCCCCTGCAGGCGACCTCCATGGCAAGCAGCCAGCAACCCTGCGTTCACTGGCGTTGCGTGTGACCACTGCGCACCTGCTGGGCCTCTGTTCATCCCCTCGCTTTCCCTGGGCAGTCTGAGTGGCTTTCGCAGTTGCTGGGGGGTCGAGGCTGCACAGAGCTGGTTGTACCGGTTAACAGCAGACCAAAACACTGGCACATCTTTCTCTGTCAGTGGCGCAGCTTCCACGTGTGGCGTTATGCCTTCCAGCCACCATGCTTCTGCAAGCCAGAGGCGTCCCGAGGCGGGGTGACACTCGGTTACCGCTCCGGGTGTCACCCAGCCTCGGGACGCCCCTG
>NW_017306393.1:222923-230652 GCF_000935625.1 Nanorana parkeri
TACCTGCCTACGTGCTATAACAGGCGAACTGCCCCTTTAATGTCAGACCTTTGCGAGAGAAACCGCTTCTGCGAGAGGTAGTGCTGGCTGTCTGTGGTCGTTCGGGGAAGTTAGCACAAATGGTGAGCGCTTAAAGGAGCAGTCTCGAAGCCGTTGTAACATGAAAAAAGGACAGTTTTATTTTCCTCCGTAATGCCTGTGCCGGGAAGGAGGAGGAGGAGATAAAGAACCAGGCAGGCACTGCCATGGACAGCTACTCGCAGGTCACCAGCAAGCTGCTGAGGTCCCCACAAGCGCAGGTGCTCAGCAGCTGCTGCAGTTTACAAATTTACCGGTATCTGGCTTAAAGTGACATTAAACCCTCAGATTTTTTAACATAAAACAATACTGTAATGTGCGCCTTACTGTAATCCATGGTTGTTTCCCTTCTCTTTGATGCTCTTCCTTTAAAATCTGTATCTGTTCTCATGCTTGGAGAGAACTTCCCTTTTCAGCAGACTGCCTTGTCTCACACGGTGTCTGTGTATCCGTTTGTATAGGCTGTATGTAGCACTACAGGAAGAGGCCCTGAGCTGAAAAGGGAAGTTCTCCCCAAGCATGAGAAGACATGAGGATTTAAAAGGAAAAGCATCAAAGAGAAGGGAAACAACCATGGATTACAGTAAGGCGCACATTACAGTATTGTTTTATGTTAAAAAATCTGAGGGTTTAATGTCACTTTAAGAATAGGGGCATTTTCACAAGTACTTGTGAAAATGCCTGGTATCGGCCCCGATACCGATACTAGTATCGGTATCTGGACATCCCTAATTCCTGTCATTGTAAATATGCTTTGTCTCCAAGAGATAGAGAATGCTCGGAGGACAATATGCAGAGTCATCTATTAGTCACTAAATACAGAATAAATTAATCAATAAAAATACTTACTGTACACGGTGAGATTATACACCAGAGTGCACACCCCCACATTGTGTCTTTGTATACTTGCTGTATATCCCCTTTGGTCTTCTCTGGTCAGGTGATATATAATTAAAGATCCGTTTGCTGTGGCGTTCAATCTTCCTCTATACTGATTATTCCGAATATCGATAGGGTCACCCGGGGTTGTTGTAGCAAAATGATCCCCATCACTGGAAGTCATCCAGGACATGTCCATGATATCAGCGTAATCCACAGCTAGGACAACCTCTCCTCCCTCTACACCCGATACATGACTTATATTTCCACACGTGGCAGCTGGCACACCTGAAACTGAACCACATGTGACCATAAAAATAAAGAATGGGTTTGATATGTATGTTAAATTACCATGAATGTGACTATTTGATATTTTGAGCGAAACCATTGAAATTGCTCCATCTTCGGTGAAGTGGCGCCACATTCTCATCCCTTGCTTGCAAGGAATAAGGTGGATTTGGCTTTTTCTCCTGTCTTGACTATGTCCTACCAGATACCACATATAGTTCAATGGAAAATCCAGCATGACACTCTATGACCCAAGTGTGGTGGATTGGACAGACAAGGTGTTCAGGACTGAAAATAAACATTAAAATGCATTAAACTAATTTAAATAATATAACAAAATAAACAAGCGAGGGAGTGCCACTAGATAACTCAAGAAACACAAAAAGCCAGCAGGTTATTTAGCCTACCAGACTTCACCAACTAACCAAAATATACCGAAAATTGGCGGACACCTACCCACCTGCTATATTACCAAAAGTATTTGGGTTCCCTCCATATGATTGAGTTTGGTATATTCCAGTGAAGGGGCCTGTTAATGATACAGCATAATAAGACATTGTAGACAATTGCGTGTTTCTAAGATTGTGACAACAGTTTCCTGTTTCACCATGACTGTCCCCTGTGTACAAAGCCAGCTCCAAAGACATGGTTTGACAAGTTTGGTGTGGAGGAACTCGAGTGTCCTACACTGAGCTCTGGCCTCAACCCTACTGAACGCTTTTGGGATAGATTAGAACCAGACTGTGGGCTAGGTCCCCTTGGCCAACAGGGTTTGACCAGTTTGGTGTTGAGAAACCCAAGTGTCCAGCACGGAGCACTGACCTCAACCCTATAAATTCCCTTTGGGATGGATTGGAACCAAACTGTTACCCAGGTCCTCTCGTCCAACATGGTGTGACCAGTTTGGTGCTTCCTGCACAGAGCCCCGATCTCAACCATACTGAACACCTTTAAGATGGATTGGACCAGACTGTGAGCCAGGTCCTCTCATCATTCAACATGGTTTGAAAAGTTTGGTGCGGAGGAACCCAAGTTTCCTGCACAGAGCCGTAACCTAAGTCCAACTTTGGGATGAATTGGATTGTGCTCCAGGTCTTTTCATCCAACATCACTACCTGACCACACAAATGTTCTTTAGACTGAATGGGCACATTGCAAAATCCTTCCCAGAAGAGTGGAGGCTGCTAAGAGGGGGCAGCTCCATATTAATAACCATGGTTCTGGAACGGGCTGTCCAACAAGCTAATACAGATGTGATGGTCAGGTGTCCAAAAGGAAGGGTTGTGCCTCTGTACAAAAATACAGCAGACACCTTCCAAAATCTTGTGGAAAGTCTTCCTAGAAGAGTGGTGGCTGTTATAGCTGCAAAGGAAGGCCAACCCCATGGTTGTGGGCAGTGGCGTAACAATCACCATAGTGACCCAGGTGGCCGCTATGGGGCCCGGGGCACAGTGGAGCCCGGCCAGATGCCGTGCGGGGCCACCTGGGTCGCTATGGCATCCTCTGCTGGTGGCTTTCACTGGCGGCTGAAGAGAAACAAGCCGCTGTTCAGATCACTGACAGTAATCTGTGCAGCAGTGCGTTCCTCTCCACAGAGTCAATGAGTGTCAGCAGTGGAGAAGGAGGCGGGGCCCGTGGTCGGCAGCAGGGGAGGAGGCGGGGCCCGGTGATGAAGAAGGAGGCGGGCCCGGTGACGGAGGAGGAGCCCATCAGCAACCGAGGAGGCGGACAGGTAAGGAGTGCGACCAGCCCACCTGAGGAGGCAGCCCAACCTCCTTAAAGTCACAGGGACACACAAGGGGCCCCACACATCGCAACGGCAGCAGGGACCCCCAGTGTGTAAGGAGGTCCGGCTGCCTCCTGGCGAACCTACACCCAATTTTATCTTTTGCTACTTGTGCTCCAAGATGGAGACTCTCATAGCATCCTTCCCAGTTGCTATGGGAGATGGCAATATCCCTCTGAACACTTGCTGGCCATGCTGGACTCTCTCTGAGCATCTTTGCTTGGCCCCGCTCCCCTGCAGGCGACCTCCATGGCAAGCAGCCAGCAACCCTGCGTTCACTGGCGTTGCGTGTGACCACTGCGCACCTGCTGGGCCTCTGTTCATCCCCTCGCTTTCCCTGGGCAGTCTGAGTGGCTTTCGCAGTTGCTGGGGGGTCGAGGCTGCACAGAGCTGGTTGTACCGGTTAACAGCAGACCAAAACACTGGCACATCTTTCTCTGTCAGTGGCGCACATAAAAATCTGACAGGGATCACAGAGGCGTCCCGAGGCGGGGTGACACTCGGTTACCGCTCCGGGTGTCACCCAGCCTCGGGACGCCCCTGACTCAGTCATTTTGGCGTCACCCCTTCAATGGTGTCACCCGGGTGCGGGACATCCCCCCCCCCCTTGTTGCGCCCCAGACCCCCCCCCCCCCCTTGTGACGCCACTGCTGCAAGCATTTTAGTATAACGGTCCTTTCTGTTCCAGAGACTCATCACAGCCGGCGCGCAGTTTGTGCGATCCACACCACTTATGCTCACTCCGGCAAATAGAGCGCTGCTCCTTTAAGAGCCCCACTCATTCAGCATACAGTTTCACAAGAGCTTCTTTCGCAGGGGCTCCAGTCTCTGCCCACGTCATATAACAGGCGCACTGCCCCTTTAATGTCAGACCTTTGCGAGAGAAACCGCTTCTGCGAGAGGTAGTGCTGGCTGTCTGTGGTCGTTCGGGGAAGTTAGCACAAATGGTGAGCGCTTAAAGGAGCAGTCTCGAAGCCGTTGTAACATGAAAAAAGGACAGTTTTATTTTCCTCCGTAAACAGCAGCACAACATGCAGTCCGCTCAGGGGCGAAACTACAGAGCATGGAGGCCCCATAGCAAAATTTGAATAGGGCCTCATGGCAAACACAGAGTCACTCCGCAGCTGAGATCCACACACACAAGCTTGCTGGACATTACACTGGGTGACTACAACCCCCAATTCTACCGTGGGATTGCCACACAATACCACACCATATAGACACTTTAAGTCTCGTGACCATTTAGACATATTAAGCCCCATTTGGCCATAAAAACACTTTAAGCTCCATATGACCATATAGACACTTTAAGCCCCATATGGACCTATAGACACTTTAAGCCCCATATGGACCTATAGACACTTTAAGCCCCATATGGACCTATAGACACATTAAGCCCCATATGACAATATAGACACTTTAAGCCTCATATGGACATATAGACACTTTAAGCCCCATATGAACATATGGACACGTTAACACCTATATGGCCATATAGTCACTTTAAGCTCCATGTGACCATATAGACACTTTAAGCCCCATATGGCCATATAGACACTTCAAGCTCCATGTGACCATATAGACATGTTAAGCTCCATATGGACATATAGACACTTTATGCCCCATATGACAATATAGACACTATAAGCTCCATATGGCCATATAGACACGTTAAGCCCCATATGGCCATATAGACACGTTAAGCTCCATATGGCCATATAGACATGTTAAGCCCCATATAACCATATAGACACGTTAAGCCCCATATAACCATATAGACACGTTAAGCCCCATATGGTCATATAGACATGTTAAGCCTCATATAACCATATAGACACGTTAAGCCCCATATGGCCATATAGACACTTCAAGCTCCATGTGACCATATAGACACTATAAGCTCCATATGGCCATATAGACACGTTAAGCCCCATATGGCCATATAGACACTTCAAGCTCCATATGACAATATAGACACATTAGGTCCCATATGATCACATGGACACGTTAACCCCTATATGACCATATAGACACTTTAAGCCCCATGTGTCCATATAGACACTTTAACCCCTATATGACCATATAGACACTTTAAGCCCCATATGAACATATGGACACGTTAACCTCTATATGGCCCTATAGTCACTTTAAACCCCTATTGGCCATATAGTCACTTTAAGCCCTGGACAGTCATAAATGACATTATCTGACACAAGAGACCTGCATAGTACAAATGAGTGCGGTGTTGCCCAAAATAAGACCAAAATATAGGTTTCAGTACTACGTGAGGAGCAAACCGCATAGACAGCATTCTTCAAACATGACAGCTAGCTGGCACACATCTCATACTGTGGTATGGTGCTATAACAACTATCAGCATATATATGAATGCCAAAGCGTCCCAGATGACCACATGACACCACGATGGTGCTACAGACTCAACAGATGAATATGTGGACTGGTTCGATTGCTTATGTAAAGAATGTAAACTTAGACACCCCCCAAAATAATATTCTAATAACATGTTAAGGTTCTCTTAGTGAGGACACATTAACACTCTAAGCTAAACTCCTGTTTTTACAGAGAGGACAGTGACACTCCAAGCTAAAATCCTGTTTGTAGAGAGAGGACACATTTACCAGAGCACCTGCTGCACTGTAAGTGGAAAGGGAAACTTAGTTACTTGTTTCTGAGGGAACTTCCTGTCAGTTACACACTTGTTCCCTCAGTGATGAGTGTCCTCCATTCTATTGCAGGTAAGGGAGATGATTCTTATAAGCATAACTGGGAATATAATAGATTAAACTGGTCTAGCTAATGTTCCAGTGACAAGTGAAAGTAAATGCAGTGTGATTATAGGACAGGTGGCATCTTCCTTAGTGCAGCTTTGGGGGGGGGGATGTTCCCAGCAGACAGAACGCATGTTGATTCTGCATTTGGATGTTAATCACAATAATTCTGTACTGTACCTGCACAGTTGTTATGTTTTATATACTGTATTATACTGTATTATTGTTTAGTCAGTTACACACTTGTTCCCTCAGTGATGAGTGTCCTCCGTTCTATTGCAGTTCATATTAAAGCACCCTAATTTCACCCAACCCCGATCGCACTGTGGAGTTTATTCGTCAGAAGTGCAACACTTAGAACCTATCACTGGTTGTTGTTGGTTATACTAAATCATAATAAGGAGATCACAGAGTACAAGCAATGGGAAAAGACGTGACTCACCTTCGTAGACAGATATGAGCACCAGGCAATGCATTATAAGGGAGTCCATCATGAGACACCTCAATGTTGAGACCCGGGGTTATTTCTTGAGTGGCACCTCGCCAAATCACACGGGTGAGATAAAGTCACACATACATTTACTGTACGCGACCTTTCTGACTCACCTCCCCCTTCCTGTTAGCCTGTGACCACTGAAAGTAGAACAGTGCACAGCCCACAGACATTGTTCTACAGAATATTTACCAACACGCGTTGAATAATTCATAAAGTTCATTTGGGTAAATTTGTTCCGAATGCCGAGTTTTCATCATTTTACTCCTTTTGGTTTTTCAGGTTAATATCATCCCTCGGTCACAATCAGTCCACAGCACGGCGTGTTGAATGGTCATCACCAGAAGGATCCCCCAGCAGGAGGAAGGAGGTCCTGATCCCTCTATCTAGATATTTTTTTTCTTCTGTTTTCTGACATCGCTCCGTGTCAGAATGAAGAAGAAAAAAGACACAGCAGGGGTTCTCTTCTTGGCGGCCGGGAGCGGGGGGCTCCCAGAGCGCCCGGGGGATTTTTAAATTTTTTTTTTCTTTTTTTTTTTTTACAGCAGCAGAGCCGCCGGACAATAGGAAACTATTGGGCGGAGCTAGCTGTCACTGCTAGCTATGCACAATCGTTTTCTATTAACTTTTTTCTACTTTTTTCACTCTTTTTCTGTTCTGCTCGGTGCCTCTGAGGGACCGAGCAGACCGGCCGAGCCAAATGCCGCTCGGCGGCATTCGGCTATTCTCTCACTGCTGTTCGGGATCTTTCAGAATAGCCCGAACAGCAGTGTGAAGCCTGCCGCAGGTTCGGCTCAGCCGATCCAGATGTTGGATCGGCTGAGTCGAACTCCTTCTGCACTTCAGGTCAGCCGAACATGCTAAGCATGTTCGGCTGATCCGAAGCCACACGCAGCAAGCCGATGTATGGCTGATTTCAGCCGATGTACGGCTGAAATCAGCCGTACCAGCCTGAAGTGAATAGCCGAACAGTGTTCGGCTCACTTCACTTCTGATCGGTCATTCACTCGGCTGCCCTCGGCAGCTTTGTGAATAGACCCCATAGTGTCACAGGCAAATGTAATGTTTTCGAAACCACATGCAGTCCCTTCATCAGGCAAAACAATGTGACTCATTGTGGTCCAGACAAGCCTGCCAGACAGCACAGACAGTTCCCAACATCCACTGCAACACCAACAAAACTTTGTATAGACCATCCACACCCACAGCCTGTTGATTGGACAATGGAGGGGCAGAACACTGATGAGGTAATGCCTCTGAAACATCTGTTCTCTCCTCCTTTCAGTACATATGCCCTGCAGAGAAGCCTGATTGGATGCTAGGGCTGGCCCCTTTTTCTCCTAGTCTGAGTACTGCTGAATAAATGATTGCAGTAGCCTGATATGAATATGAAGACAAATTATACATATTGTAGTT
>NW_017306393.1:234187-238078 GCF_000935625.1 Nanorana parkeri
CTTCGTTAGATGTGGCACTAGATCATTCGCATACCCCTGGTAGTATTCGCTCGAGAAGCCATCTGGCCCCGGCGATTTGTTAGCTGGGAGCATCTTGATCGTCTTGAGTATTTCAGAGGGCAAAATAGGGGCATTTAATTGTTGGAGCTGTTGGGCAGTCAATGAGGGAAGTTTGATACTGTGCAGGAAAGAGTTAATGTTGTCCTCGGTTGGTTGGGGGGTGGCGGCATCATCTTTAAGGTTATAAAGAGCTCCATAATAAGAGCTGAATAAGTCGGCTATCTGCTGTGGATGGTGAACTTTGTGGCCTCCGGTAGGGTGTACGAGGAACGGGATTTTAGTTTTAGTGCGCATGGTCTTAATACGGGTGGCCAGCAATTTCCCCGCCCTGCTGCCATTGGCATAAAAGCGGGCCTTATTGAAGGAGTGTTGCTTGTCAAACTGTTCCAACAGTAGGAGGCGGAGGTCCTGTCTAAGTTTTGTTAGAGTGGTCCCGTCAGATATAGTCGGGTTGGCTTTATTACGTGTTTCAAGAGTTTCTATTTGAGTCAAGAGGTGGCTCAACCGACGCATCCTCTGCCTCTTTGACTGTGCCCCCATTTTCATCAGCACCCCTCGCATATATGCCTTGTGCGCATTCCAGAGGCTGTACACACTCTCAACCGAGGATTCATTTAACGTGAAGTATTCTTGTAGCGTTTCCCGGATTATTTTTGCATTCTGGGGTACAAGCATCAACGGCACATTGTTGCGCCACACAAATACCTTGGAAGGATTCCACTGTTCTGTAATAGTCATGGATATCGGCGCGTGGTCCGACCAGGTAATATCATGGATAGACGTTTTGGTTACATTAGTCAGCGTATGCCTGTCCACCAGAAAGAGGTCAATTCGGGAATACGAATTATGGGGGGCAGAAAAAAAGGAGAAATCTCGTTCAGAAGCATGCAGACAGCGCCAGGCATCGCACAAAGACTCGTTGCCTAGCAGCTGCTGCAGTTCCGAGGACGACTTCCTGTTAACATTGGAGGAATCAAGGCTGGAGTCAGGAGCCAAATTGAAATCTCCACATATAACAGTGTGGCCTTGACGTAGGGTATTCATTTTCTTAACCACCTTCCGTAAAAATCTAACCTGATGTTTGTTAGGAGCATAAAGGCATACAATAGTGTATACAACAGCATCAATATTACATATAAGCACAATATATCTGCCGTTCGGGTCCACATAAGAATTTATAGCGGTAAAGGCAACCGAGTCTCTTATTGCAATCATTACCCCTCTTGTCTTGTTCGTAAAGTTAGCAAAAAACGTATGGGGAAAGTTCCTGTGGGAGCATTTCAGACAAAAGTGGGTCTCTTGGACGCAGAGGACATCAGCAGATAAGGACTGTGCCTCCTTCCACAACTGGTTCTTTTTAGCCGGGTGATTAAGCCCTTTAGCATTAATGGAGATTATATTCACTGGCATTGTAAGAGGGGATTAACGATAATCATCACAGGATCTATACTCACGCCCACGCATATAGGAGCAGTGATCGACAATGTCCTCGCTGCAGGCAGAGACATCCTCGGCCGGGTCTCAGCAGGTACCTCTTCGTGGAATGGTTTGCTTAGTCTCGTACTTGGCACATAAAAAGAAAGGTAAACCAGAAAAATAACAAGAAAACAGTGGAAGTAAATAAAAGGGTCCCTCCTGGGGACCAACGTGCAGTGACTAGCACTGCTCCTGGCTTGGGGGTTATCACACAGGGTGATCAGTGTGGCCGAGCAGGGCCAGGAGGCTTTTAGCCGTCAGGTAGCATCGCAGGTCAACTTCAATCAGGGGCTTTTGTCGTCTGGGACCCCCTCTTGCGGGTATAGGTACGCCAGTCAGAGGTCATCTTGCTAGGAGACACATGCGAGTGGGAGGCAGGGTCATGGGCAGGGGGAATCTTCCACTTCTCCAGGAGCGTCAGGCCATGTTCTAAGGAAAAAAGCGTGAAGGACTCTCCCTCCTTGGACACTATGAGTTTGGCGGGGTAGCCCCAGCGGTACACAATTTGGCGGCTGCGCAGTGCTCTGGTAACCGGCCCAAGCCGCTTCCGAAATAGCATGGTATGTTGGGATAGATCGGAGTAGAATTGGAGGCGGGAGCATCTGTCAGGGAGTTTGGACGGATCCCTCACCAGCCTTAGGAAGTGGTCTTTGACATGAAAAAAGTGCACTCGCATCAGCACATCTCTTGGTAGCTTATCTGATATGTTCGGCGGCTTAGGTAGTCGATGTATGCGGTCTATGATCAGTTCTGTTTTAGGAGTGCCCGGCATAATTTCCAGCATAAGATCCTGCACATAGGACATCAAATCCGCCTGGGCGACCGCTTCAGGAATGCCACGTATTTTCACGTTGTTGCGGCGAGACCTATCTTCCAGGTCAGCCAATTTGGCCTTCATCCAGTCATAG
This sequence comes from Nanorana parkeri, assembly GCF_000935625.1. Lineage (NCBI taxonomy): Eukaryota > Metazoa > Chordata > Amphibia > Anura > Dicroglossidae > Nanorana > Nanorana parkeri. The sequence continues at coordinate 236,632 of NW_017306393.1, forward strand.
TCGTCCTCCCTGTTGTTATGGGCATCGACCAGGTCATTAAAGGTAGTGGCAAACTCCCCCATCTTATTTTCCATATGTGACACTCTATCCCCCACTTGTTGTAAATCAGACTTGAATTGGGCGACTAGGGATTGCATATCTGAATTCAGTGAACTCCTTAAGGATATCAGCATGTCCCTAAGAGTGGAATCCGAGATGGGCTGGTGGGATATGGGGTAGGCCTCAATAGGTGCCACTAGTTCCCTCGTGTCATCCAGGGACGTGCTAAGCAGGCTAACCTCCCTCTGTTCCTCTCCAGGGGATGACATCCTCTGTCTTGCCAGATCTGGACTCCGGTCAGCAGGGGTGTCAGGCTGGGACGACCCGGAAGAGGAGCCTGAATCTGCCTGCTGCCCCGTCGAGGCCCCGCCGGGCGTACGCACTGTGGCTGATGTCTGCCGCTGGTCTCTTGCAGAGGAGCCGGCGCCACCTTGGCCGCGCCGCCGCCCCGAAGGAACGAAGAAGTCCGTCACTTTTTGCGGCCTCTTACCCCTTCGTTTCTGTGACCGTCTCATCCTCGGGGACCGGACGGGTCTGAGGAGGGTTCCGGTGTGGGTGAGTTATGCCCCGATCGTCGCTTTCAGTCGCCTCGAGGCCCGTTGCTGCACGGAGAGCTCTAGGCAGAAGCGTCCATGCAGCGCGCCAGCAAGCCACCGGAAACTAGTATTTTTAAAAGAAGAGCACAGCTATGGCATTCTCCATATTGCCTCACGCCCCCTTTAAAGTAGTCTTGTGCTTTCAGCAAGATACTGGACTGCTCCTGTACCAGTAAATTAGTGCTAAACGCATCACCCTGCATGAGCATTTATCAATCATCGGTGACAATGAAAGGGAGCTTTGAGTCTGCTAGAGTACTAAAAGATACGATTTTTTGGAGTTGGAGCTGTGTTGTTCAATTGATTTGTTTAAGCACTAGTGATTTAAGCAAGGTGACCTCTCAGTTCACCACAGAAGGGATTTCCCACTTTCATGCTGAAAATGGCCCTTCCATGCCCTTTTATATACATACAATATCCTATCTTTGAAAATGCAATAACTGAAGAACTCTTTTTATGACAGCTTCCTGCACCGGGACCGGGATCGCGTACCTGACTATGAGAGCAGCCGCTCCTTGCTGTCCTGTCCTGGCTCCGTTCCTTTTCGGCCGGAGCTCTGCAGTTCTGAGCTCCGTTCTCTGCAAGCGGCTGCTCTTATAGTCAGGTACGCGATCCGTGACCGCGTGCCTGACTGAATTTCCACTCGCCCTCTCTTTATTTCCACTTGCCAAATGCGAGCGGGCGAGTGGAAATTTTGAGCCCTGCTATAAACATATCTAATGCAAAACATTTTTTTTTACATTTTGGGCAGAGTAGGGGAGGGTTAGAACTGCTGTAATTTTTTTTTTGTTTGGGGGGGGGGGGGGGGGGGG
>NW_017306393.1:238136-248448 GCF_000935625.1 Nanorana parkeri
GGGGGGGGGTATTAAGATTTTCCTTCACATCCTGTCCGGTAGACTCAATAGAAAGTAAGAGGATATTTTTCCAATGTGAGGGATACCCCTGCATATCATCACCACACATGCAATGATCTGACCACACAATCTCTGTACAATCAACTTTAGATTTCCCTAAACTATGTAATATAAGGGCCAAACTAATCTATCCCATTAAGCAGGCGCTTGCACATTATAGTTGATAGTAGATCCTAAGAAGATGTCATGGGAACCACTGCCCCCATTGGAAGTCTCCACCTATATTCCTGTTCCAGTTGCAACTCAAAATTTTGGATTTAGCCTCACTTTCAGCCTAAGTTAAATCATACATTCTTTTTCATTCAAAATGTAAGTTTACATCTAAATATTTTAAACCAAAGCACATACGTGTGAACTTTTTTATGATTTAACATGTCTTGAAACATATTGAATTGTATAAATATGTACTGTGTGATCTGTTGCTCCATATTACCCTAGACTGCATACTGCCAGAGAAAGGCTTAGGATAACGTGGCTGTAGTTTCCCATTCTCTGTTGAGGAAACCAGTCTCAGATGCATGGTGATATATCTGTGAGGCTAAAAGAACTGGCTGAAGCTATGATGTGTATATCTCTACCTGTAGATACCCAATGACAGGTGCAGAAGAAATCCATGTATATCAACAGCCAAAGAACAAACAAAGATTATTTCAGTGCTCAGAATGAAGAGCACTGTTCTGGTCCTGGTCAGAATCCATTAAAGGCAGAAACACTGTTCTGAACTTCTCAAGCTGCATTATAATAAAACATACCTAGGATGGTATACATTTTTACAGATTTTGCAAAGACAAGTTAGATTCTTCCTAATCCTATGCTTTTTTTTTTCCAGTGTGTGATAAACACCAACTAAGGATACACGGTGCTCAAAATAAGAGGCGAATGTTGAAGCATAAAGTTATTCTATTACACAGCATTCTGAAACTGCACCACATAGCCATCTGTATTTACATATTCGTTCAATGTCGAGATGGATTTATGTCTCACTTTTAATCTTCCTATACCTAAGCCAGATTTGCAGAGACACAAATGTTCACAGTATTTTACTCATATTAATCAAGAACTGCCCCTCTTTGTGTGTGGGACAGTGAGATCATCCAAACAAAAGGTTTTTTAGAGTTTTTTGTGAGCAGTATAGACAACAATGAAGAACCTTAGCTAATCAAAGTTGAAAAGTATAATAAAAACAAGTATTGTATAAAATTATGGACTCTTAAGACTATATGGAAATTGCTATTTTACAGCCAATAGATGACAACCAACTTCTCTGAAATATGGACTCCTGGTGCATGGCAAGTGTTTGTAATCTCTTAAAAGTCAATATTGGTAGGTGTTCTTGACCAATGTGCTAGGGGTCCATTTACTGGATTATAGATACCATCCTGGTAACACTTCCTCAACTTTATATTAGAGCCCAGTTAGGTTGACACTTTACCCCTGGTCTCCCTAATGAAAAGCAATGTAATAGCTGACCTCACAACCCAATAGGGAGGTTATGGAGATGGGAGGGAGTGGGGACAACAAACAAAGTTCTTAGTTAAAATTGGAATTTCCAAATTAGTGCCTTGGGTTAAAGACTTCTACCGGTAGTAGATTCTTGAGTATATGTGAACAGATGCAAACAGCTTGAAAACCTGCCTCATGCCCAGATGTCTTTATTTGGGGTCTGCTGAGGGTTAATATCTGTAAGTGAATATAGGAACCCCTTTGTCATGGCTAAGGGGTGCTTACCACAACTAATCAGTAGTAGACGCCAAACATTTCTAGCCATTGAATGTATTTGGATTTGGGGTATAACAGGGGGCTTGTCCTAAAAAGGTGGGCCTTTCTATCATCTCAGATAAGTATTTTCACTTCCTTCTACATAGTTAGGTAAAATCAAATATATCAGTGAGTTTTTGGTCAGTAGGTTGTCAGTGGTACCATATGACATTTTCAGCGGAACATTGATTCTTGAATAATGCAGTGCTAGAGATCAGGCATCATAGAATGGTATTGCTGGCTCCTCAGTTGTAAGTTGTAAGACTGTTGATATGGATTTTATGCTTTGTGTAATGTTATCACATGCCACTGTTGACCTTTGAAATCTGTCTAACATCACCAATCTTTATTCCGCTAAGTGCTATTTTTGTAAAAATCGGGTGAAATAAGACAGCAGGTGGCAGCCTTCTTGTGTCATTACATAATTTAGTGCTCAACTACAGTCATTACCTGTAACAGCCTTTCTGCATGAATTAAAAAGCACATGTTCTTTGAGGCAGGGTTATCTACTTATTAAATACCACTCTGAATGGGGGCTATGGTTCTTATCATGTTAAAATAAATTACAGATGTACATAAGTACAGATGATGTTATACAGGGGTTACATGAAGCTGAACTCCAGGCAGATATAATAGACACAAATCAAAGCAGCCCTGTAATTATTAATACGTCAGTAAATTCACTCTTCTAATTGCAAGCATTGTACGTATCTAAATGTGAGCGTTTGCAGTTCCTGTACAGCAGAACCAGGTGGAAAAGGAAGAAGCAGTACGGGGAGCCAATCAGTTCATGTGGTGACAAGGCACATGCTAATAGTAGAAGAGGGAAGACTGACAGAGAGATGAGCTTCTGCTTCTCTGTCCAGCCACAGGGTGGAGGCAGGTTCATGATGGCTTGGGCTCAGAGGAAGTGGACTGAAAGATGCTGGAAGTCATGGGATCTGAAAGACTGAGGACATCTTGTGGCAGAAAAGAAGTACTGAGGGGGACAGCTCCAGAATAAAGGTAATTCCCACAGCAAATGCTGATTTTTTTAAATCTATTATTATTTTAGTTTTAAGTAATAACATTTATGAACCCGTATATATCATGCAATGGAGAATGGATGTATTGCAAATCCATAAAAAACTGACACTTATTTTCAAATGTATGCTGGTAGGTTGAGCCTACCTTGCTCTTAAATATCTTGTGATATCAGCAATCATGTCACTTGCACCAAAGTTTTTAGCTCCAACCATTGGAGAGCTACAAATAAGAGCCAGAAAGTAAAGAATGGATATCTTGCTGCTGGAGCCCCCAAAATATATAAAAAACTGGTTGTAAAATGGTCAGCAGAATTTATCGACAGGTGAAATATCAAGTTTGGGTGGACAAACTCTTTAAGCCTAGGTAAATCAGTTGCATCATATAGTTTCTATTTTATTAATGTTTATTTTCTTATACTAACAAGTAAGATTGGCTATTTCAATTTGCAATAGCCAATGGCAAACTAGAATTGCAAACTAGTTCGCTATTGGCTATTACAAATTGAAAGCCAATAGGAATCTAGCAATGCATTCCTATGGCCCAATTTTTTTTTTTACGGCAGCAGAACCGTCGGCCAATAGAAAACAATTGGGCGGAGCTAGCTGTCATTGCTAGCTCCGCACAATCGTTTTCTATTTTAATTTTTCTACTTTTTTAACAGTTTTGTTATTCTGCTCAGTACCACAGAGGTACCGAGCAGAACAGCCGAGCCGAATGCCGCTCAGCGGCATTCGGCTATTCACTCACTGCTGTTTGGCATCTATGAGAATAGACCGAACAGCAGCGAGTAGCCTGCCGGAGGTTCGGCTTAGCCGATCCAGATTTTGGATCGGCTGAGTCGAACTCCTTCCGCACTTCGGGTCGCCCGAACATGCTGAGCATGTTCCGCCGACCCGAAGCCACCCGTTGTAAGGCTGATTTCAGCCGATATACGGTTGAAATCAGCCTACCAGCCTGAAGTGAATAGCCGAACAGCGTTCGGCTCACTTTGCTTATGTTCGGTCATTCACTCGGCTGCCTAGGGCAGCTTAGTGAATAAGCCCCTAAGAGGAAGAATAATATGGAGTCAGTGGATCTGATGAGTGTAACTTCTTGGCATTCCTTCTAAGCATTTTAGATGGTGGAGTTGTGCTTTTATGCAAATGTTGGAAAAGCAACATAGTATAGGTTTCTGTTTGTGATAAAAACCAGTGTGGAAACTTAAGGGCACTTAAAGTGACATTAAACCCTCAGATTTTTTAACATAAAACAATAGTGTAATGTGTGCCTTACTATATACCATGGTTGTTTCCATTCTCTTTGCTGCTCTTCCTTTTAAATCTGTACCTGTTCTCATGCTCTGCAGAACTTCTGTTTTGCAGCAGACTGCCTTGTTTCAGAAATGGATACACGGTGTCTGTGTATAGGTTTGCAACCTGAGCCAGCACTACAGGAAGAGGCCCTGAGCTGAAAAGGGAAGTTCTCCCCAAGCATGAGAAGACATGAGGATTTAAAAGGAAGAGCAGCAAAGAGAAGGGAAACAACCATGGATTATAGTAAGGCACACATTACAGTATTGGTTTATGTTAAAAAATCTGAGGGTTTAATGTCACTTTAAGGGTTCATTTATAAAAGTTCTACGTCCGGCGTATAGGAAATTCCTTTCTAGGGGCACTAGTGCCATACGAACTGCACTAGCGCCCCTGGATGGTGCTGATATGTACAAGATTTTATACATTTTCTAACATATATATATAGAGATATAGAGAGAGAGAGATATACATATGTCTCTCTCTCTCTCTCTCTCTCTCTCTCTCTATATATATATATATTTGGATTGTCTCACTCTTTCTTTCTGCTAGAATCATGTAATCCCCACACACATCAATATTAAAAATGGAAGAGAAAGGGGTAGTAGCACTGTTAGTCAATTAGACATTACTACTTTGCACAGTTCTCTGAATCTATAAAATAAAACTCCTTGTCTAGAGAAGAGAACTCAGCAATGACCTCACAGGTAGGCTGCTGGTTCTTCACAATCCAATCACAGTCTTGACCAAGCTGTGTTGTTTTAAACTGCAGTAGAGAAAAACGGTCAGGAAATGGTATGGTTGCCTGGTTTAAAAAAATGGCTAAGCAGAAATAAGCATTGCTTTTGGCAGGAAAGACATACATATTTCAATTGTTTATTTACCTGTTTCTCTACACCTGTGCATTGTCTATATATTTGCTAACATTTTTTAATACTGACCTGACAAGGGGACACATTTTAAGGTTTCTTTGCCATTGTAAACTGATAATTAGTAGATTGGTTTGCCTGGCTTTGTTACACTGCAGAGTCCAGAAAATATCCATTCTAAAAGGTGGCCAAACACTTTACAACCCTCGCAAGACTTTTGTCTTGCGAGGGTTGTAAAGTACTTTAAAAAAACGTACGATCTGCCCATCTTGGACAGGCAGATCGTTCTTGCGATTCTGAGGGGCGGGCTTGCGATGACTGCAATGAGGGGCGGGCTTCCGATGACTGCAAACGGGCAGTGTGCACATGCGCACACCGGCCCGTTCGGCAGTTGTCGAACAAGCAGGCCACTAACTCGCCGAGAATCGCAAGATTCCCGGCGGGTTTTCCAGCCTGCTTGTTCGACGGAAGACGTGCAACCATGCAGTAGAAACGGTCGCGATTTCCCGCGATTCTTGTACGATAATTGTACAGTGTATGGGCACCTTAATAAGCCAGGCTTCAAGTCCGCTGGGTCCTGTCTAGCTGATTTTTTATCCAACCCAGTTTTCATTTAAAAATACCTCTCTTAATAGCACAAGTGTTACAAGTGTTTGCTTATTTTCAGTGTTATCTCTATTTGTTTTTTTACAAACACTTAGCATAAAGATAGAACTGATTATGCTTATTAATGAAACTTTTCTTTGCAGCTGTATTAAAATATATGCATTTAATTAATATGGAATTAATATGGAATTCAGTAGCCAGTCTGTCCAATCCAGGAGCCAGTAGGGAATTTTTAGGAGCCAGCTCCATTGATAGTAAACATTAGGCGCCAGCCCCAGTATATTCAAAGTATTTTATAAAACTGAACTTACAGTGACACTAAACTCAGCGCTAAACCTTAAAAATGCATTGATGTACCTTAACTATTACCAATAATGTAGTCTATTTGCGAATCATTTGGCTATATATCCTCAAAACATCTCTGAATTTGTGCTGACACTGTCCTTCATTCTGGAGGGTGACTACTCGTTTGAAGGTTGACTACTTGTGTTCCCCATGGTCCTTGTGTGTGTTGTAGCCACTGTTCCAAGCTCACTTCCGTGATGGACTACAATTTCGCGATAAGTTTACTAATTTGTATTGAGATTGTAGTCCATCACAGGAGCGAGCTTGTAGTGGTGACTACTTTTCAACACACACAGGGACCATGGGGAACAAAAGTAGCCACCCTCCAGAAGAAAGGACAGTATCAGCACCAATTCAGTGATGATTTGAGTGATACACAAATAATACATTTTTGTTAATAATTAGGGTACTTGAATCATTTTAAAGATTTAACTTCTGAGTTTAGTGTCATTTTAACTCTGCCCCTTGTGAACCCTTCAATCAATCAGGCTAACTTCATGGCAAGCTAAATGAATTCTAAGCAGCTGTACGGTTTGGCATACATACAAAACAAACTAAAGTCTGTTTTAAACGTTGCAGCATTAGGTTTTTGTTTCAAACATGTGACTATACAGTGCAGCCTAAGATCACAGTTGCATGCTGCAAAACTAAAAAGAACAAAAGCATGAGCTAAGGGGCATTGAGCTGTCGGTGCATGTTAATGCATGTTGATGTGCAATATGGCGTCATTGATGTGTAATGTAACATGCATGGCAATCCACAATAAAATGCTGCGATGCACTTTGGCAGGATTTTTGGTGCGCTTGGTATGAGTTCAATGAAAAGCATATCAGGTATAAAACGCATCAAAATACAAAGGTGTGTATGTGACCCGGATTTTGCAGCAGGTGCCACCTGTGTGTGGGGCCGTGACAAAAGAATTCTGAAGGCAAGGACAAAGGGAAAAATAGGACAACCACCTATTTTCCAGTTTAAAATCTTCAACTAGGTAAACCAGGAAAACAAGCATTACATTTCATTCCTCTGGGTTTCCATTTTAAACTCATCTCCAACTGTTTTTTAAGTCTTGGGCAGATTGGAAGATAGTTAACATTTCTATCAGGTTTTATTTCTATCTGTGACTCCATCAAGGGGATTTGCATGGCATGGTACAAAAATGTGTTTGACTATTTTTTGTTATTTTTGAGTAAGCTAACTTGACCCAAGTTATGGCGAGGCAATTACTGAAAAATACAGCATTTGTGGTGCATGAAAGCTAAGCCAAATGGGTGGGAGGGTGCACAAGCCCTTTAGAAGGATATCTTCTTCCCTTTATGTCCAAGGGATGGTGTTCAAGACAGTTGGAAATTAGCATAAACTGTTCCTAATGGGGACACACACAGAAAAAAGAAACTGAAAATGTTTCTAACCCTTCCCCACTTCTAAAACAAAAACTTTTGCCTGGAAATAAGATCAGAGTATGTTGGCGTTCACACAACAATTTTTAACAGTGTCCGATCATTACAGTTATAAAACAAGTTCAAGACAAGTTAGCAAACAGTTAAAGTAACATCAAACAGTCAAAGAACCCAAGTTAATTTACCTTCCATGAGACAACATATTAATGTCTGGCAGAAAGTCACAGGCTGAAATCACAGCTGGCATGTGTGAGCTATAGATATGGATTTTTCTCAAACTGACAGACATGTGTTTGTGAAACAGGATACAGGAATCCAGAGCCGCAAGACAGGTTATGTACTGGGCACAAGTAGAAGCTAAGTAGCTAAGCCAAGGCAAACATCTGCATGTCCTTATGTGGAAAAGCAGAATGACTAGAACACGTAACTTGCATGATACGCACCGAAGAAGTACAGTTTAAGAGTGGGGCAACTGAAATGAACCACAATTGACACAGTTTAGTTTTTGGTAGAAGCTTGATAGTTAAAGTTAATGACGAGACTAAGAAGTCTACAGCCACTACACTGCACTGATATCAATGCTTTTTCATCAAAATAGTCAGCTGAATTCCTTTTTAATGGTCTTGCAATCATGTGACCTCTTAACCTTCTGTTCTTTCACCCTTCTGGGCAGGGAATTTAAGGCCACAAAATGTTATGGAAGGAGATGGCATCCTACTGTGCAAGTCTACATATCCTGCACTCTACGTACTGTAATTTATCATGAAAGAAACATAATGTGAAAAGTATGAATGTGGAGATGCAGTTTGGAGAAGGTGAGAACACTGCTATAATTTCAGCAGTGGTCTTGTACACTTCTCATCCCTCCACCAAAAATGAGGTGGCACTAAAAGAACTGGTGTAGAAAAGAAAAAGCGAACTCTTAATGTGGTCCATATGTCAGCCTAGGAGTGGAAAACAGCAGTTGATAGTGTGCAGCTCTTGTAAGCAGGTGGAGGTGTCCTGCAATGGTCCTGTGAAAAAAAAGAGAGAAAAGAGCACCACAACCTAGTGCAATATGGATGACAAAGGGGGAAGTGTAACTGGAAACTATGTTGTACTCACATAGTTACTGTGCTGATGAACTGTGTTACTTAATAGTCAGACGCGATATGTGGTTGCTCGTCTAAGCAATGTGTGGTGGTTAGTGAAGTGAGAAACTCATCTGATAATTAAAGCACAAACTGACCAGCGTGCTGATTGTGTAAAAACTTAAAAGCATTTATTAAAATCAAATATAATATGCACTCACACTAGTGCGTCTTGGAACGGTGTCCATCAGACCTGTGGTCCAGTATGGTGTGTATCCCGCTTCATCCAGTGACTTTGTGCGGAAACGCAGTGTCGGAATGTCCTACAGAGTGTGGCAGCGTCCTTCTGTTCCCTAATGACCGTCAGAGCGGTGTAAGGAGCCAGTGGTGCTGTGGGAGAGTGGAGCTGGCTGGTAATGGTGGCAGAGGGGTGACAGTGGGGCTAAAGCGTTGCTGAAATGATCTGGCAGCAAAAGTCTTATGTGGTAACGCGTTTCATGGATAAATCCTCTTTCTAGAGCTGGGAAAGGACAGGAAAGACCTTTTGCTGCCAGATCATTTCAGCACCGCTTCAGCCCCCCTGCCACATACCAGGAGTGATTAGCAGTCAGCTCCATTCCCACAAAACAATAGGTTGGACTTGACAATAGGTTGGACTTGATGAACTTGATATACCAAGAATGTTCGCAGAGTGTTTGCCTCTATTCACACAGAAAGAATGTTCACAGACATCCACAAGGCTAATGGCTGTGGGAATTGTATATCAATAGAAGCCTATGTGTACATTTATATTTAGCCCTAACTTTATAGAGTGTATATACAGTAATGCACAATTCATATGTAATCTTTTAGATTCTAAGCTCTAAAGAGCAGGGCCCGTCCGAGCATCCTGTATTGAATTGCATTGTAACTGTTCTGCTTCCCTTTATTTTGTAAAGCATTCTATAAATCCTGTTTTATAATAATAACATGAAAAAAAATATTTTCCTGGACATACACTCTAAATTATTTAACAGTTTCCTATATGTCTTAGGGATTCTTGAGGTGAGAATCCAGCTCTTCTGATGTGACGGATACAAGGAGCTCCTACTCCTACTGTTGGGTGTTTTCATGCATTTTCTATTATGCAGAATTCATCAGTAGGGATGGGCTTCGCATTCGAGTCGAACCTATGTTCGACTCGAACATAGCATGTTCTAATGCTCGCCGGACACCGAACATTATGGGATGTCCGCGGTCTGTTCGACCGCTGGACATCCCACAATGCACTGCAGCGTCCGAAACGGTAATTGGCTACAGTCCTGCACCTGCGGTCAGGTGAAAGACTGTGCCAATCAGGGCTCAGTACAAATATAGAGCCATGATTGGGCAAAGTCACGATGACTCTGCCCAATCATGTCTCACAGCTAAGTCCCTGCAGCACACTATATAAGGATGCTGACACCGCGGCCCTATGTAGTGTGTTGTAGGAGATAGAGAGAGAGGGTTCTAGTATAGTTAGTTACAGCAGATTGATAGAGTTATAGATAGTTATAATAGACTTCTGTATATAGAGTTCTAAGTTCGAATTAGAACTTTTTCCATGTTCGAAAGTTCGAGTTAGAGCCGAACACGGGGGTGTTCGGCTCATCCCTATTCATCAGTAGGAACAGTTCCAGGTGGAAGAGAAAAGAGCTAGAACTATGGCAAGGAGATCTCATTACTGGAGTTCCCAAGAGATTTAAGAGATTTAAGAAGCTGATCAGCTTCTGTCCACTAAACTCCACCTGAGAATACCATCATTTTGTTGACTAATCCTTTAAAAGCAATTTATTCTTTCATCTTTACATACCTACAACATTTAGAAAACAGTGCATGTAGAGCAACTAATTGTTTTATGTTTTTAATAAAAT
>NW_017306393.1:248588-258470 GCF_000935625.1 Nanorana parkeri
GGGGGGGGGCGGTGCGTGGAACATGCTATAACACTACTAGGGGTAGTTTTCTCTGCTGCAGTTAAACAATGCAGCTAGGTCACCACCCTGCCGCCAGCCTGTAACGATACAACAAAGGAGCAGCAGCAGACTGATAAAGTCATCCACTTTCTCCCTCCTTTCATCCTGTTCCTTTTTAGCTTATATGCATGCAGCAAAACCTGACTACATCCCAGTGCCCGTCCTTCTCCCAGCCTGAGTACTGCTGCACAGGGGATTTTAAAGTCAAAATCAAATTCAGGTACCGTACTATTTGCTTTTAAAATACATGTATTTATTTATTTATGTATGTATCTATAAATACAGTGCCTGGCCAGAAAAAAGTCACACACCCTAATATTTAGTCGGGCCTTCTTTAGCTTTGATTACGGCATGCATTCGCTGTGGAAGCATTTCGATCATGTTATCCAATGTCGCAACATTTATTTCCATCCAGAGTTCCATTCATTGTTTACCCAGATCTTTGTAGTGATGATGGGAGAGTCAGACCACTGCGTAAAGTCTTCTCCAGCACATACCAAAGATTCTCAATGAGGTTAAGGTCTGGTCTCTGTGGTGGCCAATCCATGTGTGAAAATGATATCTCATGCTCCAAGAACCACTTTTTCACAATTTGAGCCCGATGAATCCTGGTATTGTCATCTTGGAATACGCCCGTGCCATCAGGGAAGAAACAATCTTTTGTTGGCAAAACCTGGTCATTTAGTATATTCAGGTAGGCAGCTGACCTAATTTCTTTGGGACATAACACTGCTGAACTTAGATTAATTCCAAAGGAACGCTCTTACCTATTTGCTTAGCTAAATCCAGGCGGTGACTTTTTTTGGCCAGGCAGTGTATATTATTATTATTATTATTATGGGTATTTATATAATGCTGACAATTTACACAGTGCTTTAAATACTGCACATTCTTCATTCATTTCTTTAATACCAACTCTATACTGGCTAACCATGCTGGCTTTGACAGTGTCATGACATAAGGCCCCAGGTATGGGTAGGGATATGTTTCCCTATCTGCTTTTTCTCCTTAAGTTACATTCAAATGGCTACATTTAAAAGGAATCTATCACAATAGAAATATATTAGCTGCCATTGCTGACTTGTTTTTGAAGGTGCAGGTTCCAGAGTCTTCCTACTCTTTTCACCCTTTGGAGAGTCAGTGACCTGGACCTAGTCATTAAAGTGTCAGGACACACAAGTAGGTGATTTGTCCAGTAGTTGATGTCAGGATGACATGCACCATAAAACACAAGTCAACAATGGCAGCTCCCATATTCTATCCTGACAGGTTCCCGTTAATAAACCAAGGCAAATGGCAATTAGAGTAGCCAATAGTGATAAATCTGAAATCATTTCTTATCTGAAAATAACCATTGTAAACTGAATCTGATCATTTGCTCCAAGGTACTGCACTTTGTGCTTCCTTGCTGTGCTCTTCATTGCCATGCTGAATAAGCTCATTAGTGTTAACAGGGACAATATTTTCCAGCCCCGTTGAGCAATGAAGCAGTTAAACTGCATGTTTTTTGGCTCTGATCTACAGAAAAAAATAAATATTCATATAAAGAGGCACCCACTTGTGTTTATATGCTAACGAGCAAGTGTTTGCAAATCAGCCTGCGCAAGCCAGAGGGAGGCGAAAATAGTGTGTCCCAGTGTCTTGCTGTGGATATAATTTGTTACAATTGAAGGCATTATTAGAACGTCTGGAGTCATTTCCAGCAGGCCAGACCGGACAAGTAAGCAGAGCGTAGAGAGGGACAGATAATATGAGCTGAGAGAGGAAAAACTGAAAGAATCTCATTTTCATCCAGCACCAATCTGTGAGTGAGGAAAATTCAGTGCTATCAATTTCACAGCTCTTCCTATGAGCAGGGTTTTAAAATTGTATTTTTTATCACACAATATAGTTTAAAGCATTAGATTGTAAGTTCCATGGAACATCATTGCTATAATGATTTGAAATCAGAACTTATTCTGACCTAAAGTATTTTTAGCACTTTTGAATTCAGTTGAGGTTTCCTGTTATATCCTCCTGTTATATTATATGCCGGGGTTTCAATATATGAAGCCTCTTGACAAGGACATACTGAGTAGACATAGAGCACTCTCGATGATGGCTTTTTAGCCGTAATCTGCAGACAAAAAGTCTGTGTATGGATTTAGGAGACTCCCAAGGCTAAAACATATGATCAAAAATGAATTCATGACCACATGATGACTACATCTTCCTGAGTATGGGGTCATTGGGCTTTGAGAATTATTGGCTCCGCCTGTGCAATCTGGAAGCTTGGTTTAAAAGCCCAACATTCTTATTTGGCCCGTGTGGTTGTACACACATACAAATGTCTGGATTCTGAGTTTGAGTAGGATTAGTTGTCCACTTTTGTACATGTATGGACTGCCATAGCTATGGTACATCATCCAATCACTTATCACAATACACAAGGGATCTGAATGAAGAACATCATAATTACATGATTGTAAATAAAAGATCCCAATCATACACCCCATACATACATATATATAGACGACATGATATCATGATGGTAGGAACAGTTTTCATTAAATAAATAACTGGTGATCCTGCAATTAAGGTCTTTGCTCAGCCACTTGAGGTGACAATTGTGTCCAAATTGTGCTCCTGTTTTGTCACCTTGTGAAGACTACAATCAGCCATGCTGACACATATTACATAAGCATGATTCACCATTGTCACTATCAGGAAGCTTATCCTGAGCAATCATATACAGCCAATACTAGACAGAAAGTGGCTTAATGAGATCATCAGCACTGAGATGCAAACATAATAAAAAACAGGTGAAAACAGTACCTTATGAATAAACGGCAATTGTTTATGATACACAGTGCTTTAGCAATCTAAATGTCATCTAGTTGGGGTTTAGATCTACCCTAATGAGTACATAACTGGATTACATCTGTTTGTTTTGTAAGAATGCATGGAGTTTAGGTCTAAAGTATAAAAAAAAAAACACGTAGATTCAAACAGTGAACTACCAAAGTTATGCAGGACATGCTCTAGCAGTTTACCTTTAATTTAGGTTTCATATATTTAATGTTTGGGGAAATATAGACAGCTTTTCACATTGATCCTGTGCAACCTCCATTTCTAAGAACTACTGAGAGGGGCTGGGGACCTGGGAGCATACTGGTCATCATTTAAAGAAGCCATGGTTATCAGCTATGATGGATTTCAAACACGTCTTCCTCTTTTCATCTACTTCACATAGGGGATTGTGGGGCTAGTAGTCAGTGATGTGCACTGCGTTTGGTGCTGGGTGAGGCATTCCCCCTGCCTGCCCCCAGCCCACCGACGCCCCGCAACCTGGTCACCAAGCTATGTGTGGAAGAGGAAGGTAGAAGGGAGGAGACATGGAGGAGCCTGTCACTTGCTTGTCACTGGTCAGGCATCAGGATCGATGTCGTCAGTGGGTTTTTCTTCCGTTTTTTTGATTGGACAGTTTGGACCAATGTCGCTTTGCCATTGGTCCAAACCATCCACAGAGCTCAAGCCTCTGACACAAAGTAGAGGCTTTTGCAGCTCTCGCCTCACTAAGTTAGGTTACACAAGCAGTAGGGAAGCCCGCTGCTGTGTAACCTAACTTAGCTGTCAAATGCCGGATGCAGCGACGCCTGTAATTAACAGACCATGACAGGTTACACATAGGGGAGGCTTTTCCTGCTGTGTAACGTGCTTCCTGCTCTGTAACCTGTTAGAAGCCGGTCTGAATGGAGAAAAAAGGCTTGAAGCTGGCAGCTTTTCCTGCATAATACGGTACTAGGTGAAGCTCTGCCTCACCTGGCTCCCCTGACCGCCCGTCCCTGCTAGTAGTGTACAGCATGAAGATAACATTGTGCTGTTAGTACAGTTCATAGGAAGTGGCAAGGACATTGCATTTCTGGCAAGATCAACAGGTATTGTCTTCACTTGTTGAAAATGTTCTTAGCCTGAAAGGGGGAATCTAATGCAGCCACCACATCTAAGAACTGATAAGCTGCAATATATCACATGTTTGTTCTTGTGTTTAAATATACTTTAAACAGAGAAAATGTGGAATATTGTAAATGGCGATGAATCAAGTGTTCCTGATTGTAACCCCAGTGGTAAAAGAAAGCTGTAATCTGATTGCTATGAACACCTCCACACTCCTTTGCTTCACTGCTCCTATGACCGCTTGAATTATATAGGAAGTAAACAAGGTTCATTTACCAACCACATCTAGCAGAGTAGCACAAAAGCATCCATCAGCACCAACAAGTCACGTGATCTAGAATGTCAGGTTTATAGTGGCCACGTGTCGTACATCTACAGGCAATTAAGTGAATTTACAGATAATTGCATATGTTTGATATTTTGGTGTGCAATAAAACAGGCAGTACTAATGCTAGCACCTCTCCTAACCAGGAATAGCATCTCCTCTTGATATTACTTTTATATTGAACAGATGGGAAAGACTGGGAGGATTTATCTCAGCAAAGGGCAAGCCACAACCTACACCAATATTGTTTCAAAATGCCATTTACCTTCTGCAGGAAATGATGAGAATGAATAAATCCAAATGCTAACTATAGATTTATTAACGATGTCCTGTCAGCATTGAAAAATAGCAGCCAGGTTCCTTTTTCTCGCCGGAGAGCAGGAGAGGATATCAGTATTTGAATTTTCATTTGGATTTGTAAATGCCAAGAGACTATCAGCAACAATATCTGCTGTGCATGTCTATCGGTACGCTGAACTACAAATATACTCCTAGCATATATCGTCATCAGTATAACCCCCAGGACTTGACTTCTTCACTCTGCAACAAGCATCACATTTGTTTTTCCTAACAGGCATTTAAGCATACGAAATTGAGAGACGTCCTAAATCCAGACATAAGGGATAAGACCGAGGCCTACATTTATTGATTAATCCTAATGAATAGCTATTATACACAAAGCTATATCAATTATATGTTCTCATTTATCATCAGTATGGAAAAGGACATTGCTCTGTCTCTATGAAAGAAAGAAAGAAAGAAAGAAAGAAAGAAAGAAAGAAAGAAAGAAAGAAAGAAAGAAAGAAAGAAAGAAAGAAAGAGAAGGATAGAATTAATGAAGGAAGAAAGGAAGGAGAGAGAAAGGAGGGAGAAAAAAAGAAAGAAAATGATGGAAAGAGACTGAGGCAAAGGGGGAAGAAAGAAAGAAAAGGAGGGAAGTAGAATGAAGGAAATAGGGAAGGGAGGAATGAAAGAGGGAAGGGAGGAAGGAAAGAGGGAAGGGAGGAATGAAAGAGGGAAGGAAGAAGTGAAGGGGGAGAAGAAAGAAAGAAAGGGAGGGCATTAAAGTGACATTAAAGCTTTGGAGTTTTTTGTTGTTTTTTTTTTTTTACACATGGAAGGCCCACACTTGTATAAATCCTCTTTTGTTCTTTAAAAAATACTCAGTTCCACATTTTCCTGTGGGTCCCCATAGCTCTCTCCCTCCCGCCCCCTGCAAGGGTGCCTCCATTAGCTAAGCAGCTGCTGTGGAGGCACCTGTGCGAGCGCCTTCCTGGCCGTGCCCGCAAGTAGCTGTGTGCCCTCATAGATACACACAGCCCTGCCGCAGGCCACGCCCCTCCTCTCCGCCCAGCAGATTGATGGTAGAAGGAGCCTATGGCTCCTCTGCCATCAGTATCCTGCCCCGCAACCAGGAAGTTCGGGAAATAGAGAACTCACTTCACAGGTGAGTGTGGGGGGATGGGCGACACGAAAAAGTACTGGGCATTTTCTACCTTAATGCTGAGAACGCATTAAAGTAAAAAACACCCAGACTTCAGTACTACAGGAAGGAAGGAAGGAAGGAAGGAAGGAAGGAAGAGAGAAAGGGGGAAGAAAAAAGAAAGAAAATGATGAAAAGAGCATGAAGGAAAGGGAAGGGAGGAGAAAGAAGAAAGTGAGAAAGAAAGAAAGAAAGAAAGAAAGAAAGAAAGAAAGAAAGAAAGAAAGAAAGAAAGAAAGAAAGAAAGAAAGAAAGAGAAGGAAAAGAAAAAAAGCACATGCAATGGAAGAAAGAGGCTAATATGATGTAATGATGTAATGATGTAAAATGACGACAGTCCTATAAATCTGCTTTGCCTGATGACGTTTGGAGATTTCAGATTTGGTTGAATGTTTGTAAATCTTTTAGTATAAAAGAGGAAACACATGAAAACAACCTGCAATAAAATAAGTAGAAATGTTATTTTAGGAAAATGTATGGTGGAAATATCTCAGAAATAAGACTTCAAGCCAGGCAGAAAAATGGATTTTTAGTAAATACACACATGGGGGAATTCATCAAAACTGGAGCAGACAGATTCTGGAGCAGTTGCCCATGGCAACCAATCAGCCTCTCTCTTTAGTTTCTTTAGTTAAGATTTGAAAATGAAAGAGAGAAGCTGATTGGTTGCCATGCACAGCTGCTCCAGTTTTGATACATTTCCCTCACAGTATTTAGGCAAACACTGATATGTGGAATGTTGACCATGTTTACTAACTTTAAAAAAACAATGTCTTGAATTCTAGATGCTGAACAATCATCTCATTTGAGGCTGGGATCATGTATCTATTACAATTTATATTATTTATCTATTGATCCAATTTTGTAAAGTGCTGAGAAACTAAGTGAAGGATATCACACAAGCAGCACATGTCCCAGCAGTGTACATGGGCTAAATTGACTCCACATTCCCTGTGATTTGTCGCTATGTGATGTGGGAGTCTGTGCCTTTGACTTTTTTTCTCTGATTTGCATGTGCGGGGATAAAAGCACAGCAGCTACCTCATAGTTCCCTTTAGTGTTTTAAAGGCTCCTGTTGGCTTGGTCGCCCCCTTTTCTGTGCACGCTGCACTAAAATGTGGGTCACAAGCAGAGAAGCCTTTCACTGACTCTATTTCCCATACATCAGAACACAAAGGGTTCCTGGACACTGTGAATAGGCCTGATTGATGGGCTGCCCCGGAATTTGCAGCTCAGTCGGGCCCTCAGCTGCTTAAAACAAGGAAGGCAATCCGAGTGTGCAGTGGAATCGGATACATTCCTCCCTCACGTGCTTTCTGCAAAGTGGTGCTTATTCTCAATTTATGCTGACCACAGAGCTGAGGGGATTTCGTTGTAGGTGAAAAAAACTATCAATTGAAAAAAGGGAAAATGTAATACAACACCCCTTACTAACAGATGTACGTATGCAAAAGAACATTTAGTAATAATCATCAATAAATATGTAAAGATTTGGGGGCTTATCCTGACCACAAAATATCACATAAAAGATTATAAACAAAGATAAACCTAAATTTGCAATGTTGTTAATCCCAGTACTCCCAACCTCTTCACATTAAAAGATGGATATCTAAACCCAAAAGCAAAAATTTCATATATTGCAGAATACCAATTCTTAGATGTGATGGCTGCATAAGTTTTTGGTCTAATTTTTACTTGTTGACCAATCTAGTAAGTCTGTTATTTTTCAAATTCCTTTAAAAAACCAAGCTGTCCAGCAAAACTGGCAAATAGAGTGTCGAGACATACCATTTAACACTGACAGGGGTGCTTACAATCGTCTACTTTTATTCATTTATGTAAAACTTGTATTCCAAAAGAAAAAACAAAAAAAAATTGTTGCTGTAACTGCATAAAAAGTGGTAGCTGGAGTTTAGATTTAATTTGTAAGCCAAGTCCATCAAAATCTACTAGTGCATCTAACACTACCCTCTCCACAATGCTGCTGTGCAAGAATGGTCCCATTGCTCCTCCATAGAGTAGAGACACCCTAAAGGTGCCCATACACTGGCTGAATTTCGGACGGTTTTTAATGTTTCGGACAAAATTCGCACAGTTTATGGGGCTGTCGGGTCCCTTGCAGCCGGCATTCCTTGATCAGCTGATAGAAGGAGCTGGCTGGAAAATCTTCGTACGATCAGAGGCGGCAGCCAATGAGCTGCCCGCTCTGATTGGGTATTCTGACACGTGGCGGCAGCACCTGTCAGAAAACAATGCAAACATTGGCGATTCCTCGATCGATGCGCTGTTTGCATTGATGGAGGAACAACACAAACAGGAATTGCATAAAATTCTTACATTCAGCCCGCGGGTTGAACGAAAGAAATTGACACGTGCATGGCCAGCTTTAGACAGGACATGTGTTACTGGCTGGATCACCAAGTAAAAATAAGGGAAAAGCCTGAAAGAAAAAAAAACTAATGCAGCCAATACATTTAATGATTAGTAAACTGTAATATATTACAGCCCTGCCTCCATTATGCAGTGTGATCAAAACTCACCTCTTTGAAAGCCCACATATTTAGAATCCTCAATATTAAAAAAATTGAACATATTAAGTCCTGCCTTCATTCTGCTCAAGCTCTGCCCCCACTTTTCTATATTTGTAGAGATTATTCAGTGGTGACAAACCTCACCTCTTTCGGGACACAAAAACCTGGACAAACATAATTATACTGTGACTCTAAGGAGATAGGGCCAAAAGGTTCTGAATAGGGATGAGCTCAGATTCAGGCCTATGTCTCTTCCGGTTTTGGAGGAATTCAGGTTTGGCCCAAAGCAAGTACAGTCACAAAGTTTCCTTTGCACCAGTTTCCTTTAAAAACAAATAATTACTTTAGGTGAACTTGACAGGGAGATCCGTCTTGCGCTACTTTAATGATTTTCGCAGTGTGTTTGAAGGCAATTTAGATACCAGTACGGTGTTCCAGTATTTTTATTTAAGCTGGAGATTTGTTTTATGTTTGCTAGCCCTTCAAAGGCATGCAGCTATTCCAGGCTACATAAAATCTAGTACTTGTTAGAAACTTTAAGCCCACCCTGGTTTGGTGGTGTTAAGTCCTTAAATGAATACGATGGCAGGTGCAGACAGACTTGTAACTGTGCAGTTCACTGTCATCTCGCCTCTGAAAAAGTCTCAAGTAGTCTGGAATAATGTTCAGAGAGACAGCTGCATATTAACTCCTCAGCCACCGCCGAAATCACGCAGACCTCGGCGTGCACACAAAAGGTCTCTGTGAATTTTGCTTTTGAACTTCAAATCCAGTAAACAAATCCCAGAACACAGGCCCCTATTACTCCTTACCGCTGTAAAACTAGTTTTAAAGTAATTTTTTTTCTTTCAGATCAATCAAAGAGGAAAACCCCATCAAAAGAACCATTTCTTTTTAAAATCATTGCAGCTAGTTTTTGTGTTTCTCTTTCTAGACAACCTCTTTTCTTTTTATCCTGAGCAACGCACGACAGCTTGAGACTTTATTAAGGTCTGCTAATAAAAATATCTAACAGGTCGGGAAAAGACGTCAATGGCACCGCAGGCTCAGAGGTAAAAGTAACCAGGACCGGGGCCAAGAAGTACCACTGACGACATAGCAAGATGCAGATTGAGCCGCTCACAAGGGCATTTGCACATCTAAGTAGGTGTTTGTGTACTTAAGGATTGCATATGCAGATCAGTTTCCTTTGGGTGTGCAAGTGTACAAGGTAGGCTACGCTGACTCCCTGCTTCGCACAAAAGGCGCATACTGTGTTTGTACATAAAGAACAAGCGTGTACATTCTGTGCCGTGTCCTAGGCGAAACTGAGAGAAAGCATAATGAGGCTGGAAACCGCACAAACACAGGAATTTACTGTTTCTAAAGCAACCCAGCCGGCTAACCCAGTCTTAGAAGCCTTTCAATGTGCTGACTAATGTTGCTGTGCAGGAATTATTTTCCTTCTATTTTCTGGTGGGCTAATTAAATTTACTGAAAAGTGCTGTTTTTTTAAACCCACAAATGAGCAAACCAATAAAAGTTTTATAAAAAAAAAAAAAAAAACT
>NW_017306393.1:259297-281422 GCF_000935625.1 Nanorana parkeri
CTGATTGGCAAAATACTGTAGAAAAAAGGCATGGGAAGCTGGATACTGTCATGGAGGACATGTACACTTGCAAAGAAAAAAAATACCATAAAGTGAGGAGAGGGCAACCTTGAAAATAGACAAATCCTTTAAATAAACTGCTTGCAGGATGCCTTAAAGCTGTATGTGGTGTTACAGAACATTAGCTGTGGAATTGTTTTGTTTTTTTTGGGGGGTGGGGGTTACAATTAGCTTGGCTCACATTCAGAAGCAGCATCCCAATCTAATATATTTTACTTTTTTCAGGTAGCTCAAGCAGTGAATCATGCTTTTTCAACAAATGGTAATGGACCCACTTTGATCTGCAGATATAAATTTTGCCAGAAGTTGGCTGTGGTTGTTCCCTGTAGTCGTTGATGCAAAACTGTCCTGCTGCTGGTCAATTTCTATCCTGCTCTCTTTAAGAATGAAAGCCCAGCTCTAGGATAAAACTAAGTTAATTAGTGAAATGCATTAAAATACAATTTTTCTTACAGTGAAAATGCTCTGCCCTACCCTTTTCTACCTTGCTCTATGCTGGAGGGTCGAGTAATAGCCACACCACTCATCAAGTGTCCTTACACAGACATTACAAAAACAGAGAGGGGGTGTGTCTGACCAGGTGTCTTATTGAGTACTGATTACAGAGTACACTTGGTCTTAAGGTGCCCATACACTGCACGATTCCCGTACAGGAGTCACGGGAAATCCTGCGATCGTACGATAATCGTGCAGTGTATGGAAGGCGTGCGACCGTTTCTACTGTACGGTCGCACGTCTTCCGTCGAAACAGCATGACACTGCCGAATGGGCCGGTGTGCGCACGCGCACACTGCCCGTTTGCAGTGATCGGAAGCCCGCCCCTCATTGCGGTCATCGGAAGCCCGCCCCTCAGTGGGGCGGTCTTTTGATGATCGTAAGTAGGATCTGCCTGTCCAAGATGGGCAGATCGTACAAGCTTTTAATAAGCTTACGACCATCGCAAGACAAAAGTCTTGTGATGGTCGTAAGGTGTATGGGCAAGTTTACTCTGATGCCTTTTGGACTGCACAGGAATGTTACAATTTACCCAGACATGGCTATTTCCCAGTATTTAATGCATACTGTTAGACAGGGTAATATGTTTTGTTGTAGGCTAGCTGGCAAGTGTGCTGGGCACTCTTTTTGTGTTTTGTACTGTTTCCCAGTATTTACTAGCTTTGTGTAATAGCATTATTTACCTACAGAATGAAATTGCACTACCTTTCTTTTCCATCCCTGTTTTGGTCTGTTTCCTGTCTGATACCCTTTATTAAAAAAGAATCTTTATTAAAAAATAACCAGCCTAAGGGCAGAATAGGACAGTCAGGAGAGTCATCTACTTTAAAGAATGTGTAGCAGCCCCCACCACCAAATATGAGTTTATGATAGAATGACCCAGTACAAAAAAAAATGCCACCCCTAGCATTTTCTAAAATGGATCGCTGTCCTTTTTCTATTATGATGGAAGAAGAACAATTCACAATAAGAACAATGCTGAGCTGATGGCAAATTTTCCAGCTCAGTACAGGGAATGAATGCTGTAGTAAATGAATCTGCATCCTCTTTTTTTATCATGCCCATCTGGCCTTGCCTTGTTTTAGATCAAATATAATTAGCTCTTATTAACAGGCTCTAACACCAAACATAGCTGTATAATCTCATGATGCACCAAAAGAATGTTGGATATAGTACCAATATAGTACTCTTTGTTATATATTTATCAGTCAACATTATGTTTGTTGGCTTATTTAACAAGTAGTGTAGAGGTCACTTAGTGGCGGAACTACCGCCGGTGCAGGCCATCTTTGCGCCGAGAGTGTCGGATCATCCGTTCATCCGACAACAGGATTTTAGGCTACTAGGCTAGCATTGAAGTCCTAGATTACCAGCATGTGACACACAGGTACATCAATTTGTTATGTTATATTCAGTTAGGAGCTAATTTGCTGTTTATCGTTATTATGATTTGTATTATAATTAATCATGTCATAATAATTTTATTGATTTTCAAACAGGAAGAATGTTTCCTTTTATCGCACGCTCTATGATATTATGTATTATCACCCATATGTCTTCCGACTTGAGGTTAGGAAGGCTCTTAACTAATGTAGAAAATACATATTTACAGCATATTGAATGTGGGAAAGAGTGTGAAGAAAAAAAACTAGTTTCCTATAAGATTGTGCTACTACAGAGGCCAGTTTGTTCAGCGTAGGGCTTGTGAAAGTGAGGAGAGATACCTTTATATCATAACGTCTCTGGTAATTACTGTACAAATTATGGCTTACCATCTGTTAGATAATGTGTGAGCTCGTCTTCCGATAAAGAGGTGTATAAAAGTGCAATATGTGTTAGGAGTTCAGCATGAGCTCAGTTTTAAACAATAAGGAACATCTACCCGTAGGCTCCTTTTTTGTACGACAGCTAACTACATGAATGGGATTTTGCAGATGGCTCCTCCAGAACAGAGATGGGTTAAAAGTCAGAATGAAAACAAAAATTTCTCAAAATCATTTTACAAAAAATCCTAATGACACATACGTCTGCTCATTTTAATTTTGTTTTTGACCTAGAGGGGCACATGCATTAAATATTAACCGTTTTCACTCCAATATTGGAATAATATAAACGGCACCACTAAGCCCTCTAGCAACTTTCATTTTTTTCTCTAGGTGTATATATTAACTAAACTAAGCTTATGTATTCTGTAAAAACATTCATTGGTGAAATCTACTCTAAAACTTAATATAAGAGTACAACTGTTTATTCAAAGCTATTAATATGTTATTGCATTTTCTTGGTTTGGACTCCAACAAGATTTCCAATAAAAACAACCACCCACCAGATGATTCAGATATTCTTCTTGTAGCAACTTGGAGGGTTCCCCGGCAGTCAAAGATTGCTAGTATTTAAAGGTACACAGCTATTATCAAAGGTTAAAGTGAACCAACGCTTCACCAAAGATGGGCAAAGCAACAGGTTTATTTATTTGAAATAAATACAGGAATCACAGACTACTTTGTTTAGGCTACAGGTATTCAGTGAAGTATAGCTAAGTGAACCAGTCCACCCTGCTCCAATCTGTAGGAACCCTTTTTTGCAGGAGACAATCATTCCCAAACACACTCAATACATGCCCCATGATGTCTCCCACACACATATACCCTGATGTATTTACTCCCAGACATCAACTAGATTCAAACATTAAAATATACCAGACTGATTGGAAGCCCATAAGAAAGAGAATTGTACAGCACAAATTTCAAAATGCAGGCCCACTCTCTAAATATGAGAGTCAATCATGCCATGGCTGACTCAATCTCTGGTTGTTACACAAAGGCATGTTCAGTTACTGAGCCGATGCGAGTGCTGAGTTAGCAAACCGCCACTGAATGCTGTGCTGCAAGTCAGCACTGCTAACTTAGCATGCGCAGCGGAAGTGAATGTGGATGCAGAGTGCTGAGTGTAAAATGTAAAAATAAATGTAAAAAGTACTTTGAAGCCCAACATTGGAGCACCCCACATCCATAAGCAGTATTTTTACAGTATATACCTGTTTTGCCGCTGTCTTCATTCCAGTCCAGTGATGTCATGAAAGTGGATGGTTTCTAAATACTGCAGAGAACAGCGCCGCCTAATGACATGGTGCCTCTTTCTGCAGCATTCTCCTGTGAACACAGGGCAAGGGGCAGAGCCTTTGTGCCATTTGGTCACTGGAAGTAGGTTGAATGACAATGAGTGCCATTCAAACCAGAAAAGGACCGGTGCTGGATCATTGAACAGGTGAGTCTGTAGGTGGCAGTGCCAAACAGGAGGTAGGTATAGCAGCTGCATTTTTCTTTTTAAGCTATAATTGGACTTTGCAATAAAGCATTGCAATAATATTTTAAACTGTATGTTCACTGAAAATATACTAAACTGGCTTTAGCACAATTGCAGTATCTTCTTAATGGCATTAGTATCTCACTAATTGACTGGAATTGCTCTGCAAAAACAAAGTTTCACCAGGAAAACTGTATACTGGTAGATCTGGACTATGGGCCATTTATTCAGTAGCAGAATCCTATATATCCTATATAAAGTATCATCATTTCTGTTCTGATGTCCACCAGTCCAAAGAGCGAAGTAATCCACACCGAAGTACTGTCTATGTTTCTGAAAGTTAGGATGTTCGAGGCAGGTTTTTCCATCAGGGACCCAGAAAAGTTGTAATAAGCTGTCAGGCTTTTGAATTTACAGATGTCCCCCAAAGCTGAATCCTGAGCATTGTATCACATTAATAACATAAGACTGATCACTGTATAGAAAAGCAGAAAATAAAGATGACAATTCACATCATCAACTGATCATTAAAACAACCTTCCAACTAAATTCTTCTCTATTGAAGGTGCAGTCTTTTGGTAGACAGGATCATTAAATTAATTTCAAAATTCACCCTGCCATCCAACATAAAACAAATGCCAATAATTTACGTTGCTCTTTTTTTTTTTGCAGTGATACTAAAATGAACACTTTACTGCATTAAATTGAACACGATTACGGCTCTGTAAATTAGAGTCAACACACGTTTTATTAACTGGCAAGACAAAAATTAGATTTGTCTCTTACGATTAGATATGGAAGCTGGAGGTGAAGATGACGGCAGCTGAAGTGACATCCGAGAGGATGGTGAAATCTCTAAGCGGCCTGGGGCACACACAGGAATGTGCTAATTTCCCTTTCTGCCTGCATCTTTCCAAACACTTCTGAGTGTTGAGCTGACAAAAGACAGCATTAGAAGAATACATAAGATTCGGGGAGGGATGGTGGCCCCCTGGCTCCCTAACTTGTATTCTAAAACATTTGTTGACAAATACTTTTATTTACATGATGCCTATCTGGAAAAAAAAAATAATGATATCATCATTAGATCCCTTTTTAAAGTAGATGTAGACCCTAACTGAATGACACTTAGGGGTCTATTCACTAAGCTGCCAAAGGATCTAGCTGTAGCTTCGGCCGATCCTTTGGCTAGCTTCGGCCCGAGGACCCCTTCGGTTCAGTAGAACCGGAGCGATGCTGTACGGGCTATTCACTATACAGCTGACAGCTGGGCTCCGGCCACTTGCAGAGAGATCAGCGTCCCTGGCTAGTAAACTAGCATTGTACCCGCCCTCTGCTGCAGTTCTCCATCAGGTCCATCAGCAGAGGGCGGGTGCAATGCTAGTTTACTATTGGCTATTGCAAATTGAAATAGCCAATAGGAATCTAGCAATGCATTCCAATGGGCAAAACATAGTTTATCTAAGCACTTTGAATCGAAACAACTACAGTGGTACTTCCGTTCATGAACTTAATTCGTTCCACGATTCTGGTTGCGAACCGAATCAAACTGTGATCAGACCGCAATCTCGACTAGAGGAAGCCACGACCATGTGTCAGAGCAGGGAAGATGGTTGCTGTTGTGTTTGTCACCCGATGCAGGGTTCGCGAACTGAAGCAACATTTTGCCGAACTTCCAGTTCGCAAACTGAATTGTTTGCGAACGGAAGCGTACGTGTAGCGAGGTACCACTGTATTTCTAAAATAATATGCTTTACTATTTTTCCCCATGTTGCCACATAAAGTTAGTGATCTCCTGCAGCCTCTTTGTAGCCACATCTTCTCTACATACATACACTCCAGGAATAGCTGCATGGCATTTCTCAGCATAGGTTTCTTGAGGGTGACAACAGTGGACCATGTCAAGCCTACCATCAGCCATCAAAGTAATGGAAGATTAATGCTGATAGGTTGCTTTAAATGACTACACATTAATAATTTATTTTTGCCTTGTACCCTTGCATAAGCTCATGTTTAGGATGTTGACCATGACCCAATCAGAAGTGGACTTTTCTACCTGTGACCTCTTCCTCTAAAACATTTATGTCTTTGTTCCAGGTACTTTGCTTGAATGGTACATAGTCTGTATGACAACCTGTATAAAACATAATCCATTCGACTTATTGTGAGATATTGACCTATACAACATACTGTGTATCTTTACTGTTTGGACCTGGCTGATTCAGTATATGATCTGCAGGGGAACTCTGCAGGGAAAGTCTGGATTTAGTAAGATCTTGTTAATTGACTGCATACCCTACTATCTGAATATGCTACAGGGCAACTTAAACTGGAAAACAGATTGCCAGAAGATCCATTTCTGACATATTCATGAAAATACATAAACGGCCCATGTCCAATGCTTATCCCCCATTGATCTGAGACAGTAGTGTCCAATATTTATGTGGAGGACAGCACATGTTCATGAGTCAGATGCTATTTAAAATCACAATCCACTATGTGCCTAGGGGGCTATAAAATTGCCTTGGTCAGCTATTTTTGGCATGAGTTGATTATTTGGCAATAGGGTTGAGAATGATTCTACAAGGGACAGGGTTAAAGTTTGCCGGATAAAAGAGAAAGCCTTGTTAAATATCTTCAAGCCTGTATACCATTCCTGCACACATCACTGCCAGTGTGTCATTATTTAAGAACTGCAGGTGGATTTTAAATAAAAGGATGTCCTACTAATAGCCTATCTGACAGCTATGTGCTAGCCACTGCAGAATTGTAAAGCAATACTGTCTATTGGTATATATTATGGATGGATACTTCCTGACCTACAAAAACAGACATTGGGTAAAAATAAATTTTTATAAAACAGCAGTTTGGGAATAGAGGCTGTAGCATTAATAACAGTGATCTGACCATCATGGAACAATGGGCCACAGTGGACACCTTGCTCTTTTAGGCTCCATTCAGACATAGCGTTTGCGTTTTCCTTGCGGTTTTCAATGCAAATACGCACACATTTTAACATAGGCACAGATTCTGCATGTTTGCGGCTATTACTATAGCCGGAACGCACATAATCCACCCGGAATATCGCGCTTGGACTTTTTTGCGTGTTCCCGTATCGCCCGGACATCGCACAAATGTGAACAACATACATTTGAATGCATCATTTTTTTATGTTTAGAGCAATTCTGCACCTATAACACCGCTAATGTGTGAACGGAGCCATACACTGACTGCTGGACTGTGCCATTCTTCCTATATGCTCACATGTTCTGCACAACTCTTCATTTCTACAGCTTATGTCTCCTATTAAAAAAACTGTAATTTGCACTATGCAACAATAACGCAATACTTGAAATAAAATATTGCAGCTGCTACCATTTTATTCCACAGAGTCTCTGTTTTCAGAAAATATATAGGGGGAATTAATAAAAACTGGAGCAGTGGCCAATGGCAACCAATAGGCTTCTCTGTTTCTATTTCAAAGCTTAACTAGCTTAACTGAACAAACTGAAGATAGAAGCTGATTGGTTGCTATTAGGGAACTGTCTGCTCCAGTTTTCATGAATTACTCCCATAGCGAGAGGACGGCGGAGCCCGACGAGCAGCTTCCCGGCCGGCCGTTGCAAATACACGGCCAGCCGGGAGCTTTACATTCAAACGATCAAGCGTCTCAAGACGCCCATTCGCTTGTATTACCAGCACCTGTCACTGCCGTTGCCGGTCCCGAGATCCGCTGTGCCCGATGCCGCCGGGACCGGCACGGCTCGGTGACAGGAGATCAAAGGGAGCTCAATACACGATCCCCCTTTGATCTCCTCTCAGTCCCCGAATGCAGGAAGTGATGTATATTGCATCACTTCCTGCATTCAGTGTCACTTTCCAGCTACAGAAGCATATCTCTACTTCATCAGCTTCTCTGAGGGTCCCTAGGTGACATTAGGGGTCTTGGAGACCCCCTGATGTCTTCATAAAGAGGACCTGTCATGTAAATTGGCTATCACATAGGGGGCTTCTTAGACCCCCCCCCCCCATGTGATAGCAATAAAGTTGCGTAAAAAAACAAAACAAAAGTAATACAAAAATTAAAGAATCATAATAAAAAGAAGCATTCAAATAATTAAAAAAGAAAAAAAAATTTGTTAAGTCCTCCGCCCCCCACATACACATGCATATATGCGTTGGGTGCGCCTACGTGCGAAAACAACGATTGCGCCTATTGTGCCGCACATGTTACATATAACCGCGAACGTCGGAGTGTGAGCAATAATGTTAGGGCCATTAATTACTGATAACACTAAACTGATGAGTGGTAAAAGCGTTTTAAGCGTTGTCTATGACCAATTTTCAGTGCGATTTTGAGGGCGCACGCAATTTTAAGGCTTCATATGTTTGGTGTCTATTTAACCGACGTGACCCCGTCTTTTATATTTTACCAAAAATATGGGTAAGAATAATAAAACGTTTGATGCACTGCCAGGTTTTATTTGTAGTTAAATCTTTAATTTAAAGCTGAACTGCAAGAGCACAGCTAAATATACATTTGAAATACTGATATTTGAAGTGCTCCCCCAGCAAAAAAGGTTTGTAACTCTATCCGACCAGTCTTGCAATCCAGGCACCTGCTACAGACAGCACAACCGGGTTGGGGAAATCATATTTCTCCCCTGCAGATGAGTAATAGAGTTTGATCCTTGACTCCTCCCAGCCTACTAGCTAAACAATAAAAGTCCATCATGACAATGATAAGGTCAGCACTCAATTTTCTGTCTCCGCCTGTCCTCAAACTCTCAGCACTGTGCAATGCAGTAGCCCTTATGTGGCTCACAAAGCTCCCATTTAAAGGCCTGATCATACTTATTTAAGAAATGAAAACAATCTATACTTTTGGGAAAAGGATGGAATGAATAGATTATTTTTTGTTCTTATTTACTGATATAAAATGAGATGTTCCCTTATTTTTCCATCTGGCCACTGAGTCTGCAGTGCACAGGGCTTGCGGTCTCCCGTTTTATAGTTCTGTCTGAATTGGAGCACATTGTGCCTCTGATTAATTTCTATGGTCTTTGGGACTAGTAAGTGTCAGCTAAAGTTCAAGAGAAGCAAACGTCACCGGGATATTTTTTCACGCACCAACACTGTTACCTTTTTAGCCTTCCTGCTCAGAAAGTGAAACAGAATCATTTGGTATGAATAGGGTGATCTATTCATCATTTATATAAGTCCATTAACTTTTCTGTGATACACATTTGAAGGGTATATACAGTATCCACTAGATCTTTGGAGTGCAGTTACCAGGATGTTGTTGTTGGTCTTGTTGTAGCAATGCAAACAGAATAGATAATTAAATATACAAAATCTATTTGAGACTCAGATGCCTGGAGAGCAGAATTATTGTTAACAAAGCCTTTAAAATGCAATTTCAGAAAAAAATAAAAAATGTCTGCCTGCACGGGCAGGGTAGCCACAGACAAAATTTTCCTTTGGCTGTTAGACACTGAATTACATATTAGCTGTTAATCTATTGCTAATGTTGATTGACTATAGTTATTAATATTGGCACTTCCTCCTTAAAAACAACATCCGCCTTGTTCATTAGACCATAGTTTGGATGACTATGGTCCATAATAAAAGGGAACCCAATAGAAACATGGGGTTGTCATTAATTATTGGTTTTAAAGGTTTAGTTAGTCACCATTGTCCTGGTTAGTAAGTCACTGACTAGTGTGTTCAGACTTTTCATGCTAGCTGTACGCTTGTTCAGTGACAGATGAGAAATTATTTTGGTACCGCATACCGCTATGCACTTCGATTATCTTTTATTCCAAATCAAAGATCAATTGCAGACACCACATAAACCAAAGATAATTTCATACGAAACCGTAAACTTTCTCATGGTAAAGGAAAAACGCTGAGCTTTTCCTTTGTTGACAAAGGGTTTATCCGCTTGAGATCACAAGGAGTGAGTGAAATAAGCAAAGGATGATAGTCAGTCAATACAAACCTCCAATGGAGGTTAGTTTAAAAATGAGTGCAATTCAGATCCTATAGTAAGAGTTTAGTGGATGCTTACCCAGGTTACTAACTCTCTATGTAGTAAACTTAGGATCGGTATGAAAGCCTCTGACCTTTTAAAAAGTTAGTATAATCCATACTTCTATCCTTACAGGTTCATTCAAGGTGTCCATAGGCTGGGCAGATGGATTCCTGAAAATGATGGATGCAGAGATATAACGATGCAGAGATGCCCATCCTCAATTTTGAATGAAAATCGAACAACAAATGTAAAATGTCTGCATGATTACCAGTCCTGATAAGGGAAGTGTACCAGAATCATTGACTTTTGAGATCTATTTTGCACAAGTATCCCCTTGGGTTGAACACTCATATTTGAAGCCCTTTCCCCACCTCCCACAAGGCAGTGCTGGGTGCCTGAGCAAAATATCACATGGTATAGCAATGCCACCTGGAGATGAGTTTGTCTGTGAAAATAAAAGTGGGTGTTTGTATAAATCCAATGGCCCTCTGAGGAGATGGGTGGTTGCAGTAAAAGTATCACGTGGTGTCTGATTGTACTTGTAATCTATACTGCAGCCTTTTTTGATATTTAAAATATTAGTACCGGTGAACTTGAATTTTATTTATTTAGAGACTGTGTATGAGTTTATCAGTACTGCACATGTAGTTTTAAAAAGCATTTGTGACACGATTCAGTTTGCAGAGATTGATGTTTTGTTATATTTCTTTTTTTTTTAGTGACCTTGGATTCATTAAAACTGATCTGACAAACAATATGAACCAACTCAGTGAGGTTGATTTACAAAATGAGAAATTAATGTTTACTTAGCAACGTAAATGTTCACTTATCTTGGTGCATAAGGTGAAGCTATGTTCAATTTGAATACCCGATCAGATGCAAGGGAAATAAAAAAACAGATTTTTTGTTTGCACATAATTGGATGATGGAAGTGAACACAGCTTCACCTTATTCACTAAGCTAAGTGAACATTGACTTTGCAAAGTGAAAATTCTCCATTCCCTGCTGAATGGCTTTTAAAAACCCAGATGACAATCAGCTCAGCAGAAAAATAGCTCCAATTTACGTTTCTTATATAAGTTTCAGTCATCTTTATGGCAAGGCATCTGGAAATGTAAAAGATTGGGCATTATAGATA
Organism: Nanorana parkeri; assembly: GCF_000935625.1. Taxonomy (NCBI): domain Eukaryota; kingdom Metazoa; phylum Chordata; class Amphibia; order Anura; family Dicroglossidae; genus Nanorana; species Nanorana parkeri. The sequence continues at coordinate 270,331 of NW_017306393.1, forward strand.
TATACTTAAATAATATGTTTTCCTTTGTATGAGAGCTTTACAACTCTAGGAGCTAACAGTTCCTATTACGGATGTCATATTCCCTCTTTTTACACCACCATTGTATACTTATTTTGCATCATTGACAGCTGTTAATACAGCAGACAACATTTCCAGCTCAGATTTTCAGGTTAGAACAATACATTTTCCGACCATTTAATGTGTATCGTTTAACATTTTTATTCACTCAGCAATAATCAATTTAATATATTCATCTCTTGCAGAGAATGGGTCTTGCTTTGGTGCACAGAATATATTTTCATTACAAAAAGAGGTATTTGAACAATCTCATTTGCTGTTGTGCATTAACTTTGGCGCATTGAGCGAAGTAATGTTTGCCAATTGTGTGCATTTTTTTCTCCTTCTGGACAAAGAAGCTACACCATGAAAAGCCTTCAATACATAAATCATATGCTTTTATTATGTCACTGCCACTCACGTAGCCATCCATTCCGCATAATAAGCAACAATTCAGTTGTATTTATCCAAAGGAGAACAGCGAAAAACATATTTTTCCTGTCTTTCTTTTTTCTTTTTTACAAAAAAGCTTTCTGCTGCATTTTAAAGGTGGTTGTTGAGAGTCCAATCCCCCTTACATGGTTATGGCTAATGTAATGTTCTGGTGAGGATCTTGGCATTAAGGGCTGCCTTGGAGGCTATGCTAAGTGCTCCTGGCCATCAAAAGGACAAGCTTTTCCATGAAGCTTGTCTGTCCCTTCTCTCATTGAGAACTGGGGATAAAATAACTATCAACCTGTTGGCCATGCTGGAGGGCATATATATATATCGACAGGACCAATAAATTGATCAATATAGTGTAGGAGAAAGGTCTGTGAGATCGAATATAGCTGCAGGAAAGGTCTGTTATGAAAGGGATGCAGTAGCATTCTAAAGGTCAAAGGTAGGAGGAAATTACGCTTATGCTTCCTATTCCTAGACATTCAGATTTTATAGAGGACTCTACAGTGCTCTGAGGAGGTGAACTGTCACATTGCAGCTATAAGGCTAGGTTCACACTATGAAAAACCATGACCATGCACACAAGCGCGCGGATGGCCGCAGGTGACAGAATCACACACCACCGGCAATCACAAAAAGAGGTACCTTTTTTCAGCGATTGCTGCACGGCACTCGCTGTGTGCAATCATGCATGATCAAGTGGTCCCAGGATGCATGTCCCAGGATCGCCGATATCTGAACCTTGCCTAATATATTACATTATGGCACTGATATCATCTTGCAGTTATAGTCTATGTCCACGGTTTGGGTTTTCTTTAAAAAAATGTATCAGATGTAACAGTATTGGCATTGTGTTTCAAAATGTTATTGGGGCCTAGAAAAATAAATGTGCAGTTCAAGAGTCTGATGACAACATTTCAAAAGGCAGCATTCTGGACAATCTCTCTCTCTTACTACCTTTGCTACTTTTTGAACTCAAAAATAAATTTCTGTTTAAAATTTCAGTTTCACCCATCACAACTACCCGTCAAGATAAATAGAAAGGGTTCAATTCTCCTGTCACATAGGTATTTATCCTGTTTCTGAACTACCAGCCCCAGCACTTACCGTATATACTCGAGTATAAGCCGAGATTTTCAGCCCATTTTTTTGGGTGAAAAGTGCCCCCCTCGGCTTATACTCGAGTCAGCGCAGTAACAGAGGGGTTGTCTAAACCAAGAATAGCATTTTGCAGCCAGTCTACATTGAAAAACTACCATCTTGAGATTCCTGGCCTCAACGTAGCAGAGAGTTTCCATACAAATAAACATTTACTAAGAACCACACTGTGAAGGAATAAGCTTCAAAACACAGGGACATAAATCTTGTGACAGCACTAAAACGAGCTGCCAACATCACTTCAGAGGAGCAGTTCTGACTCCTTGAGCTTTAGTAACATTAACAGGTGATGTGTGGTGCCACATTTTTTGCTTTGTGTTTGGACTTCTGCTGATATTTCAGTTTGGCTTAAATTGACAGTAACAAATAAAAGCAATTCCAGATATTTTGGAAATATTACATTCTCATAAACATGACTTGATCTTTTGAGAGTAAATAAATATTTAGATATATAACACCAAGGATAGGTATTTATTTGCTCCCCAAAAAGGTCTAAACAAAAAATGGACTCCAATTCTGAACCTTCCATGCGTCAAAGGTGACTCTTTCCACACTTCCCACGAGGGCCAGGAATAACCACTACATATATGTGCTGTAGAGCCTTTTTGGGGGAAACCTGGTATCAGAACCTGACCATGAAAATATAATGGCACTCTGTTAGCGCTATTACATCTTTGGACCATTGCAACAATCGTGTGAAATTCACGAATTCACACTGCAGATCTTAAAATGTATCCATACTCAACAACTTTTTGGGGTTTGGTGTAGAACAGGGAAATGTTAGAACCCTGTCAGGTGTTACTGCTATTTGGGGATCCATTAGAGTGATTTTACTTTCTGTTCTGGAGACAGCCTTTTAACGGACAGGAAGTAAAGAAAAATCTGCAACATAGAAAAAGACTACAATAAGAACTGACAGGGTTTCTAGCCTTCCCCTATTTAATTTAAAACAAAGCGCTCACTTCCTGTCCTCAGGACAATTGTTTTTACCAGATAGGGTGTGAAGGAATGTTTCCAAGGAATGAGCTTCCAAGAGCAGTAAATCCTTCCCCAGTCTATCCAAAACTACAGTTAAAAAGTCTTGCCTGTAAAAACATTTGAAACTTTATTCAAAATATAGTTGACAACAAGGTTGTTTGTGTGTCTTAAACTGGCCATACACCTATAGATTATCTGCAGATTTTCTATGGTGAGATAGAAAAAGTGCAACAGATTCCTCCATCTACGCTAAACTGTGTGGAGGGAGGAATCTCCTGCTGGGCCAAGCTTCAGTATCTTGCTAGTCGGCCCTGCTGGCTCTCAAAATACCTGAACAGTGCCTGCATCCAATCAGATTGTTCAGGTATTTTGACAGCCGGCGGGGCCGACTAGTAAGATACTGAAGCTTGTCCCAGTGGGAGATTCCTCCATCCACACAGTTTAGCGTAGATGGAGGAATCTGTTGCACTTTTCCATCTGACCATAGAAAATCTGCAGAAAATCTATAGGTGTATGGCCAGCTTTAGGTTATTCCACTCAATTGCAGATGGACAATACTTAATCCCTACAAGGTAATGGGCAATCTGACATTAGGAGATGTTCTGCCTAAAGCTGCCCACACACCTTACAATTATCTGCAGATTTTCTGTGGTCAGATGGAAAAGGTGCAACCGATTCCTCCATCTACACTTAACTGTGTGCAAGGAGTAATCTCCACCTGGGCCAATCTGTTGCACATTTTCCATCTGACCACAGAAAATCTGCAGATAATTGTAAGGTGTGTGGGCAGCTTTAGAGATGAACTTTCATATCCTGCAAGAGACAACTGCAGTATTTGTACAAGTACGCTGTTTTGAAAGGCAAAAGAAAGTTGAAGGAGTCTGACATATACAATCCATCACAAAGGGGTGATTGATCACAAGTCTGTACTGTAATTGGAGGATTACTTTCTTCATCTGAACTAATTTGAATATGAACTTGATCTAAGCATGTGCTAGGTTAACCACAAAACATGATTTACTGTATGTATCAAGCAAAGTCTTCACACACACACACACAAAAAAAAAACTGCTAGTAGGTATAAAGCGTAGGCACCCGGAGGTATGTCATCAGGGGACAACGTACGTGACTTAACTGTGTTGTAGAGTAGCCACCACCCCTAGCTCACTCCCATGATAGACTATAATTTCAATACAAATTAGTAAACTAAAAAAGAGATTGTAGTCCATAATGGGAGCAAGCTTGGAGCAGTGGCTACTTTACAACACACAGGGACCATGGGGAACAAAAGTAGTCACCCTCCAGAAGGAAGGACAGTGTCACATAAATTCAGGGATGATTTGATGATCTACAGCTGAGTGATACACAAATAAGCAACATTTTTGTTAATAGTTAGGGTACTTGAATGCATTTTTAAAATTTAATTTCTGAGTTTCGTTTCACTTTATGTGACTGTTGCCAGCAGGGCCACCCACAGCTCAAATTTCCACCAAGTCCTGCTATGTATGGGCCAGCTTTAGTGTTAGGATCAAGTGACCTACTCTCCTTCTCTCATGGCACAGCGCTAGTTCTTAATCAGTGGCCCAACATTGTTGGGAGTGTAAGCTCTGAATGAGGTTTACTCTAAGCATATACAAGGCTTTTTTTAAATAATTTCCAGCAGTGAACAGAGCAACAGGGAAGCATAAGGAAATATAATTATAATATGTGTAGGTGGCTGGTTTTAAAGTGAACCTGTTGTTTTGCTCAACATGGGCAAAGCACAAGTTCAATCCAATCAGGGAGACTGAATGAGTGAAATACATAACTCCCTCTAGTGGTTAAGCTATACATCTCTATATTTAAAAAAAAGATTTAAGTGACGGAAGATAGGTATATTAAAATAAAAAAATTAGAAGTAGTGCATGCTCCTGAATATTGACATATAAAATACAGCTTTGGAAATAGAGAATGTGTCCAGCGAAGGGTTAAATTGCAAGTGGTGTCATTAGATTGTTAATAAAATAATCTCTCCCTGCCATTTACATCACATCACATTACATCACGGCCTCAAAAAAATGTGGTGAAGAAAATTGCACACAGCCAACTCCTGTCAATCGCTGACACGCAATCTAATTCTGTGCATTTCCGAGCAAGCTTCTCTCAATTAGCTGTGAGATTTAGTTCAAAAGGTGACTCGGTGGGTCCCATCCTCTAGCACGTGCACTCACTTCTCTAGGTGACTGAAATCCAAACACCGCTGCCTTGTCTAAATATTGCCAAGGAAGAAAAGTAGCAGCAAGGAGCAATTGACATGCAAACTTTGTCAGCGCTAAAACAATTAATTCCCCACTCGAAAATGAACCAGTGGTGTTCAATGCACATAAATACTTGTCTATCAGCATCTGACACCTAAGGCACTGGAATATTAAAACGACTCCTTGGTTTAACTAGCTTGAGAAATGCTCTGTGGATTAGTTATGCATGAAGTGCCATTGCTAACCCCTGGAAATTTCAAAATAATAACCTCTCCATTCCCGCAGAAGGATTCGCCTCTTCTTAGAAATCTTTGGCAATGTTTAATTATCACTTTCAGGCACATAAAGCGGTGCATTTGCTGTCTTTCTTCTAATTGCTCTTTTTCACCCACTTTAACAAAGCAACAAGGTGAGAAGTTTCTGCAGAGTGTACCTCTGGGAGACAGACAACCATAACCTATAAGTAGCAATAAAGAGAGGCAATGCTTTAGATTATTTTATAGTTCTGATAAGAAGTTGACATTGTGTCGCTTGTTAGAAGGAATGGGCTTTATATTTAATTGTCCTAAAAAGTGGCTAAGTGCCTATTGTCTAAATACTGGCCACCATTTTGGGGGTCAGAAGTACTGTACATTTTCTGATTAGCTAGCAAAAAGATACCATGATGTTGTTTTGTAATAATGTTGCAGCAGTATGAATCCCATTTGCTGTGTTTGATGCAGGGTATTATATAAAGAATCTCCAGTTTTCCCATCCCACATATATGCAGGTTTAGAATGCTGATCCAAAAGTGCATGCTGCTGTTATGTCCCAGTACTATAGATGTCTGTCCAGAATCCATATAAGCTTTAACATGGTGGCATGTACAGTACATTCAAAATAGTTTTTCATCTTTGTAAATCCATAGCTTTCATTAAAACACTACCTGGTGATCCTGCCATGAAGGTTCTTGATTAGGTGCTTCCTATTATGGAGGCACAACTGTCTTTAAGTTGTGCTCCTGTGTTGTCAACCTGTCACATGTACCCCTGGTTGGGACTACTTTTGCACAGGCATATTCCACCACTGTTGCTGTCAGAAAGCAAGCCCAGTGCAATAATAAGTAACCGGTGGTGGACTGAGTGCATGTAGACAGGGTGACTAAAAGATGGTGGAAGAGACCATCAAAAAGGTGGAAGCCGAATTAATTAAAAACAAAAAAATGTCTGTTATTTATTTAAAAAAAGGTGCTTTACCAAACTAAATGTCATCTAGTCAGGCTTTAGATCTACTTTAAAGCTGAGCTCCAGGCTAAACAAATATTGTCTAAATACAAAAGCCATGTGTATTCCTACTTGAATTATGTAATGTCTGCAGTTGATCTAGATATGTCAAGAGTAAGGTACACACAGAGTGCAGGGGTCAGGAGTACTTAACACACAAAGCTTGACCCCTTCCCGACCGATGATGGAATTATCCGGTCGCAATCGTTCAGTTCGTTAACGAATGATGGTGGGATAATTCCATCGTTCGGTACAATGAGCACTGGTCCTTAAAGTGACCAGTGCTCATTGAGTTACTGCTGTTGATGGATCCCTCTGGGTCTGAGGCAGACCCTCAACAGCAGATTAGGTGGTCACAGTCCTGTGATCACAGAAAGAGCTGATCGCTGTGATCACAGAGACGTGACAGTCACACAGCCGGCAGCTGCCCACTGTGTGTAAATCTGCAAGACCCGGCTGTGCATTACAAAACTGATACAAAGTACCTCTAAGGAGAATAGAGTATTCTCCTCAGAGATACTAAGTATCAAAGCCCCTGTAAATAAACAAATAACCCCTTAGTGCCCCCTTGTTTAAAAATATGTACAAATATTTTTTTTAACATTTTAAAATTTTTTAAAAAGGAAACAAGTTGAAAAAATCCAAAAAAGTTGAAAAACATGCAAAGGGATGGTGACATTATATTCTGTGCATGGTGGGTTGAACAGTTTGGTTCCATTAACAAAAATGGAGAAATCCATTTTGTGAATGGATTCTGTCAAAAAGTGTGCATTGTAAATAAACTGTTGCACAAGCTGAGAGGAAAATGCTTGGTGATCATAAGAATGAACAGATCTCTATGATCTCAATGGCTATGAGAAGATCTGCCTATTGCTTGAATCCAACACAACCTTTGATGGCTTATTTGATGGGCAGTTTTAGCGGGAACTTACTTTGAAACTGAGAAGGAAATGCTTCCAGCAATGTATACATTTTTTTCAAGGCCAATCCCGACAAATCTCAGTTTCAAGATGCGCTGCATTCAAAACAGCTTCTTTAATTATGGCAGCATTCACTCTGCTGTAGAGTGCGGTGATTAACGAATTTGGCATCATGCAGGGTGTCTTGGAGAACAATCATGATTCGCGCAAGCATTTTAACCCTAACCCAGCAATGAGAAACAGCAATCCAGCAGGGATGGGACTCCGCGGCAACCCAAACGTAAAGCCCTTCAAACGAAAATTAACAGAGCACAAGAGGAAACGAGTTATTTGAAAAGAAAGATTAGTTTGCCCTGATTATCCAGGTGAATGAGCAACTCGATTTAGAGAAAAACAAGAGATTATGGAGCTAGGGGGAAAAAAACAAAGGCTTCTGTGCGCTGGCTGCTGTTTAACGGAAAGTTATTCCACCCTGATGCACTATAAGCAGTGCATGATTTTAGCTATTTAACCAAATTGGCTAGCACTTATCCTGCTTGCCACTGAGCTGGCTGTCCTACGTCAGCTCCCCTAATGAGGTTTCGCTTGCTTATCTATCACATCTCTACTGCTGAGACTCTAATTGCTCAGACACAAAACATTTAAAATAATCATAGAATTTCTTCTTTTCACTTTATGTGACCAGGAAAAATGCCTTGGTATGGAAAGACTAGTTAAAGATGAAGCAGAACTGTTCACTAGAATCATCTAAGTTGAGAAATCTTCTGCATATTATTTTTCTGTATCAACAGGATAAAGAGTATTGCAACAAATGGACAGTAATGCACTGGTACCTTGGCTTGTGAGCACCATGTTTTCAGGGCCAATAGAAGATGCAAATATAAATGTGTGCAGCCATACATACCTGTCATGTCACTTGCCTTCCCCTAACCTTTTACATGACTCTAACAAACTTTAATGCCTACACTCTAACATCTAGCCTAATTTTAAAACTGAGCATTTAACCAGATAGTACTTGAACTTTACTCTGACCCCAATTAATCCCTATCCCTAACTCTTTAAATTAACCTCTGGCCTAACTAACCCCTAACCCAACCCTTTAAATTGACCACTCTCATAACCCTTAACACGAGCTCTAACAATTTAAGCTGTACCCTAACATTCAAATCCTGCCGCTAACCTTACCCTAACACAGGTTAACCCCCTTAACACTTAACCACTAACACCTGATCTTAACCCTGAAACTTGACTTTAACACTTAACTGTACCCTGTTTTCTTCCTTAGCCTTATACTATCTTCCCTGAAAAGTATCTTTAGCCAAATCCTTATAGTTCCTGTATTGAGATCTTTAATTTTGTCATCTAAAACCCAATGGTTGCAATAAGTTACTGTGCTTTACACATCTGACCAGCTTTAAACTATCATTTCAAAATCTAAAAGTCTGCACATATGTATGTGCTGTATAATTACAATAACTAGGGTGTTGTTTTTTAAAGATGTTAATCTGGCTACCATGCTATATATCGCCTCCAAGAGCCCCAAAACATGGTACGCTATTATGCAAATTTCAACCAGGGCTTAAATGAGAGTGTTCTGGCCTGCCCACTTCTTCCCAGGTTGCCTGCTTATAGGCCAGTGAACATACCTATAACATTCACTGGGCAACAGCGAGGCACATGGGGCAGGCCAAAGTACAATTATCCTATCTCTTGTCAGAATTTGCACAGTATAGTGTCCTGAGTTAAGCTGGGTGAACACAGTTAAAATTTGTTTATAAAACAGTCATTTTAAAAACATTTGTTCGCGTTTCTAAATGCATACCCAGCTTTAGAAGCTCTCAATGTGACCTGGAAGTGAACTGAAGGTACCAATTAAAATGCAGTCTAAAACAATTAAAACTGTACTGATAGGATTTCCAACAATGCCCATTAACAGTCAATGAAGACTACACTTGCACAGACTTGTATCCCAAAATCACTAAACCCACCATGCATAAATGCAGCAAAGTCAGCATTTCTGACCACATGAATGTGAGTACAACATGTGAATTAGATTTATAAGACATGAGGAATCTAAGAAGTTGTGGTCACAGCATAGTGGACTTCTACAATTACATAAACAGCACATATAGAGTTTGGTCACTGAAGAATAACATGATATACCTAACTCTTTCAACATGAAAATGTGAAATGTATTAATGGTTGTTCAGAATGTGTTCCTTCTGTTTTGCTGAAACAACATGGCTTTAATGTGTAGATCCCATTCTTTGCAGCTTCTGTTAATATTTTAAATAAAAAGAGAGTCTCCTCTTCTGTTCTAATCCATAATAAAATGTCACATATGCAGGTATTTGAAACATTGGACATTCAGTCCACCCAAAATTAATATTTTAGGTTCTGACAGATATTGTACTTGAATTAAACTAGACTAAACATCTGGAGAATAGCAGGGAATTGATCCAACAATAAAGTCAATTGATTCATGTATATAATAAAATTCCATTTTTAATATACTCAATTCATAATGTCTATACATATAAATATGCTAAAATTCATCCATATAAAAAACCATAAATAGATGTATACAACATAAATAACCTCCCTGGAACCCACACAGAAACCATGATTATGAATTCATATATTGGTCATTGCCCTCATTATATTCATATCTTATTTGCATGATTCATTGTACATAATTGTTCTATATATCATTAGTTCAGCCATGATTCTGTGCTTGCTCCAGTCTTCAACGCGTTTCGCCGAGGCTTCGTCAGGAAGATTTGGAATGGTTAACTTCATTATTCTTTTTCCGGTAATTGAATATTCATCTGCAGGGAGTCTCCCCACCCAACCACGAGACAGGAGCGCCGGGGGGAGGCAGTCCGAAAGCAAGGAAGACAAGTAACCGTCCCAATCGTACCTTGTACTGGTGAAATTCCTTGGACTATCAGGGGCAATTCCTTCTCTCAGAACCTCCATGGAGCATGGAGGGGGGACAGTTGGAGGTTCTGAGAGAAGGAATTGCCCCTCACAGTCCGAGGAATTTCACCAGTACAAGGTACGATTGGGACGGATGCTTGGCTTCCTTGCTTTCGGACTGCCTCCCCCCGGCGCTCCTGTCTCCTGGTTGGGTGGGGAGACTCCCTGCAGATGGATATTCAATTACCGGAAAAAGAATAATGAAGTTAACCATTCCAAATCTTCCTGACGAAGCCTCGGCGAAACGCGTTGAAGACTGGAGCAAGCACAGAATCATGGCTGAACTAATGATATATAGAACAATTATGTACAATGAATCATGCAAATAAGATATGAATATAATGAGGGCAATGACCAATATATGAATTCATAATCATGGTTTCTGTGTGGGTTCCAGGGAGGTTATTTATGTTGTATACATCTATTTATGGTTTTTTATATGGATGAATTTTAGCATATTTATATGTATAGACATTATGAATTGAGTATATTAAAAATGGAATTTTATTATATATATGAATCAATTGACTTTATTATTGGATCAATTCCCTGCTATTCTCCAGTGGTCACCACAAAGCCCCTTTCTTTCTCTTTCCCCCTTTTTTGATATATATTGCATATACAGGGGTGGTGTCCCAGTTTGTGTGATGGTTCCTAATTTTTGTATTACAACCAGACTAAACATCTAATGGTTTCTTATGTCTGAGAATTTCATGGGGAAGGTCCCACACATCCTGTTTGCTTTTGAATCTAAGTAATACTATGCAGAGTGCAACAGATGAAGAGAGGTCACCCCAAGGTGGGTGTGAACACCCAAAACTCAAAAGTAGATAAAAATACAGATAGTAGCTACAAAGTCACTGGATGGCCAAGTCCACTAGACTGTAGACTCCTAAAACCGCAGTAGCATTTTTCAGTGGAATTATCCTTTTTTTCAGGCTTCTGAGCTCTTTTACAGCAGCCTTTAAGCTAACCCATGCAGGACAAAGCAACAGGTTCTCTCCCCCAGCAGAACATACCTTTCTTTTGCTTATCCTCTGCTCTGTTTTACTTGAAGGAA
>NW_017306393.1:281543-286057 GCF_000935625.1 Nanorana parkeri
CCCCCCGTATGCTACAAGACACTCAATTAATAGCTTACAATATACTTTGGACTCTCCCTATGTGACAGCATTGGAGCTTAGAGATTGGCCCATCACACGGAGTAAGCCACATGTATTTCTAAGTATTGGATTACTTTTTTGCTCCCCTAAAAAGAAGAGGTGTGAGTGTTTGAGTGTGTTTGGGGGGAGTTAAAACAAACCTATAGTGTTGCCTTGTGTGGTTTCCATCTGGTTGCTATGAAAAGTCAGAGATATGAACTAAAGTAAATATATATTGATTTCCTGTATTTAGTATAGGACACTTTATTATATAAGATTGTTTTAAGTTCCTTAAATTAATTCTGCCGATAGCCTTAAGAAAAATAATGAAATTAACCCATTTGTTACCGAAGCTTGTTTTATTTTATTTTTCTCCACAGATATACATTTTGGGCCTGAAGATTACTTATATATTGTCTGAAAACAGAGACCCTGTAGAATAAAATGGTGGCAGTTTCAATTTATTTTGTTGCATGATAATTCAGCTACTGTTTCTCAGTATATACTGTATAAATCTCACTATATTTTCAGTAATCGATACACTCAAATTAATTTTAGTGTTAACAAACACAATATAATAAAAAAAATTGTACAATGTAAAAGATGTGGTTGCGTTGAGTAACTAGTTACCAAATATGTCAAGCTTCAAAATTGTACCTGTGAAATGGCAAAAAAACTATGGTGGTACGAAAAACTTGGCTGCTGGGGCTGAAAAGTTAAACAAGCGAAAAATGAAAGGCTAAACCCCTCTATCTAAGGCAATTAGTTTGTGGATGAAAAAAAGACAACTTGCCAGTATATTACTGGAAATGGTGTCTGTCGCTTGAACCTATCATGCCAAGGATACTGCAATTCATTTAAAGTGTGACTACACTATTGTGACCAACTTGATACTATAATGCAGGACATTAAAAGAAACTTTATAAATAGTATTCATTAGCCATTTCCTTAAACAACCCTTTCCTTTGCCAATGTTTACAGAAACCACTGCCAAATATGAACTATTCAGCTTGTAAACAACTCACCAGTGACTAATCGGGGAACAAAAACTCAGCTCCAGTGTGCCGCAGATAGACAGTTATTACTGAGCTGCCCCTCATATTGTACAGAAAAGGTGCAGCCAAGCTGTCAGTGAGTGAGGCCCTACCTGCCCTTCCTCTGACAACCATGTGTCACTACTATCTACACACATCAATGACCAGGGGGAAGTGAAGGCTTAGCTGTTGACTTTTGGCAAAAAAGTCTAAATGAACATATTAGTAATTGTTTAGTTTGATTAGGCGGAACTGTTAATGGAAAAAATGAGTGTGTTTAAAAAAGTAGATGGAGGGAATTGGGAAGGTACCATTTCGTTTACCTGGGGCATGGAAAGATCAGGCTGTTCAGCAATAGTGGCAGACAAAGTGTTGAGACAAACCATTTAACACCAACAGGGGTGCGTACAATGGTCAGATTTGTTTCCATACCTTCCAACTGTCCCTCATTTGGAGTCACTGTCCCTCAGTTGGAACTAAATCCTTATTTCCTTCTTTCCTCCTCAGTTGTCCCTCTCTTTGGTCTCGTGTACATATTTCTATGACAAGATATTTAATTCCCAAAAGTGTTATTCTGCATTAAACCTTTATCTTATCTGTTAATTATCTTGTTTGCTATTTTGAAAATCCAGTATAAAGAAAATGTTATGGTGAAAAAAGGACAATTCTGGGTATTACCAATCATTTTCAGCACATACAATTTTTTATGGTCCTCATAAATAGGATAGGTGTGTGTTCATTGCCTGAATACATTGTGCTAGAGAGTGTTCCTCTTTCTCATTCTAGAAGGTTGATAGTAGGGATGCACCGATACCGATACAAGCATAGGTATAGGCGGCGATACCGAGTATTTGCATGAGTACTAGTACTCGTGCAAATACTCCAATACATAAAACGAGTACCTGTGCCGCGTCCGCCATCTTCAGGGACCCGAATCCGCCACACACAGGACCTCCATCGCATCTTCAATGAAGCAAGATGGCCGCGACCTCCTCTGTCATCTGCTCCATTCTGACCTCTTCTCCCGCTGATTGGCCGATTGGATGATTGACAGGCTTCCTCACCAGTCAGGAGTGACTGGTGAGAAAGCCTGTCATCATCCAATCGGCCAATCAGCGGTAGAAGAGGTCAGAATAGAGCAGATGTCACAGCCTAGTATGGTGCAGCTGCTCTGAGGTCTGCAGGGCATTGGTGCTGCTGACCTGAGGTCTGTTTTATGTTCAGTCTTAAAAGAATGTACGGTACTTCCCTTTACTGAAAATGCTCATCTACTAGTTGATTCAATGGGAGACTGGTCTATAAATGTTTACCATTAGGTATGGCATGTTCATGTAAACGCAGCAGTGCAGTGTTTCTACAGTTCTCACATGACGACAAGCTAGAATTTACCATTCTTAGATCAGAGATTAAATTTAAAGATCTGCAAAATCCTAAAGGATTAGTACAGGTAATGAACATTTTTTTTCTCTCAAACATCTTATCCAGAAATTGTTAAAAAGGTGGTGTCACTCAACACTTACATGATTACGGGCGGACTCTTGCCGTCCGCCCGTAGTAGAAAAACGGACGGACGGCACTGCTGCATTGGCGGGTTGCCGTCGCCAGACGGCATTTTTTTTCTGCTCGATGGTCCTACAGGTCATTGTAACTATCAAGTAAATCACTCAAATAGTTCTTAATAATTCACAAAACTTTAGTGATCTGGGTCACACAAAAAAACAAACACAAAAAAGTTTCTTATTTTTCAAAAAGTTCATTGTTCTTCATAAACCCTTTTAGTAAAAGCATATGCATTCAAAACCAGTTTACCATATAGTCCTGAATATTCTGTTCTACACCTGTAGTGAAATGCACCTAATAGCTCAGTTCCCCCAGAGCTGGACATTGATTGGAGACTTCTAACCTGCCCAGTCAATTGTTCCCCTGACAACGGCAGTTTGGGTTGGGGGGGCCTCCGACAGGCATAAAGTGGTAACACTATCCAGCTATCAACATCCTGATTAGGTGGCTGTCATCTGACGTCTTTGGGGAACACTGAGTTGATTCTGAAGATCCAGGCAATAACAGCTCAGTTAAAACTGAACTCCAGGAGAACAGCAAAAACACAGTTAAGACTGACAGATGTGAACTGTCTTAACTGCCAAAAGATTTGTAATTATGTTCAGCCTTTGCTAGAAAACACAACCAGTGACATTACGTTCTCTGTCAGAGTTAACACACTGGTGTCACCTACCTGTTTGCAGGCTGTTGATTGAAAATGTAGAGCCTGATTGGCTTCTAGACCAGCCTGTCCTGTTCCCAGAATGCTGCTGTTTGAGGGATGACAGAAGATTGATATTGAGGCGAATTTAGGTACTTACAGTGGCGTAATGGGGGGTGCAGGGGGTGCGGCCCGTACCCGGGTGTCACCATTGCAGGGGTGACACCAAAATGACTGACATTCATTTTGGTGTCATCCCCCTCTAAAAAGTCGGGCACTCGGTCATGGACCGAGAGCCCTGACAGTGTCAGGAGAGAAGAGGGGACCCGGTGGCATACCTCATCCCGCCAGGTGAACCTCCCCTCCTCTCTCTGCCACCGTCCATCACCAAGATGGCCACCGGCAGGCATCAATCACGCGCGATGACGACACGCCAGGGTGTCACCCTGTCTAGAGACCTGGGGACGCCCCTGGGTACTTATCCTAGTTGTAATTAGAAATACTTTATATTTTGAACTAAAAATACATATATTTTAAAAGGATGTATAAATGGTGGTGTTATATCTGCAGCAACTTAATCTGCAACAGCTCTTTAAAAAAAAAAAAGCTAATTTATAAAACTGGAGCAAAGATGAAAAACTGGTTTACAGAAATGTATTATAATTAGGGATGCACAGAAATTTCGGCCGCCGAAACATATAGGCCGAAAATGGCACTTTTCTCAAAATGCCGAGAGTGCCATCTTTCGTCCGAAATAGCGGTCCATGGGGGCAGAGACAGCTGTCACAGGAGGCTGGGCTGGCGGTGCGTGGGAGGGGTCAGCTGTCAAAGGGAGCTCTCCTCCCGCACCACTCGCTCAGCTTCCTGTGACAGGATGGAGAGCGTGTACAAGCTCACAACTATCAGTGATCGCTGAGTGTTTGTAAATAATTGAGGACATAGTAAGTTTACTGTGTCCCCAATTATGAATCAATGGGAAGTGGTCTACAATCACTTCCTGTTCATTCGTGATTGTGGACATGGTAAACATACTATCTCTACAGGTTATGAATGAACAGGAACACGCAGTATAGAGCATTCCTGTTCATTGATAACAGGGGCTGCAGAATAAGAGATTGAGGACTCTGTGTTCTCAATCTCTTTTTCTATTTTAAAAGGTAAACATCAGAGATCTGTTTAGACCCCTAATATTTCCCCAAAGCCCCCAACAATGAAGTACAAATATAAAAATAAAAATATTT
>NW_017306393.1:286251-326641 GCF_000935625.1 Nanorana parkeri
ATTAAAAATAAATAAATAAATAAAAATAAAATATCATTTTTTTCTAAAGTTTATAAAAAATAAAAAATTTGAAAAAGTTAGAAATGTATTTTTTTCAGGTTATTTTTCATTTCAGTTTCGTTTCGGCTTGGAAACATTCATTTCGGTACACCTCTAATTATAATAGTTGCTACATTACCCAACAAGGTGAAAAATGAAGCACCACGTTTGGCCGGGTTTAAAACATTCCCAAATGCCCTCCAAATGGCAGACTCATATCCGTGACTTCCCTGGCCTGAAAACTAAAGATGTCAAATCCCAAACTTATGGAGAAGTTCTGTACAGGGTTTACCTTTTTCTCTTGTTTGTCCAACTTAAGTTGCACTCGTTCAAACACAATCTAGTTCAAACACTCATCTTGTGTTTCTTCAGCACTGAAGAAGTTAAAAAAAACGCTTTAAACAGCCCAAGATCAAACCTGATTATAAAGACGAGTGCCATTTTTATTTCAGACGAGATGAAGGTAATTTGCTTCTCTCTGCATCTGTTCTCCCACCAGCACAGTAAGGACTGGCTAATTAAGGGAGGAAAACCATATGGTCTTATGGATAGGCCAGATTGCTTGTCAATCACGCACTCAAGATGCTTGTAGTGCATGGCGGACACAACAGCACAGCCGATCGTTGGAGCTGATTTGGGTTGGGCACAGAGGCACCTAAAAAAAAGCCTGCTTTCTGCCAAATATTCTTTCCTTCACTGAACTCTTTACCTGAATTCTGTTATTTCCTTGGGCTTAGCCTTCTGGGAGTTTATTATTAACCAGCTGCTGTGCCTGCAATAATAATTAAAAGTAATTTGGCATGGACAGCAATACATAATGAGGCTGCTGCACAGCTTGCCCTGTTTTAGGCTGTTTGACTATTAAAAGGGTTATATGCAAATGCTCCACAGCAATAAAATAATATAAAAAAAGGTTGGAATGGTTTGTCGAATGGGTGGCAATTTCTATGGAAATGCTTATTTCTATTTACAGCTAAAAGAGAGCACCAGACCAAAGCACAAAGTTCAATAAAAAGTATGCCATATTGATAGATGTTTACTTATTGCTTATGTGTTAAAGTGTGTTGGTTTTGGTGGGGAACGATTATAACCCCCATCTGGTTTTTACTGCTATCTGGAGCTCCATTAGAGAGATAGCCTCTCACTTCCTGTCCCACTGTCCTGAACACAGCTGCCAACTGCACATAGTACAGGTATGGGAAGGAATGGTAGGTGATGCGAACAGCAACCGGTCCAATTACAGCTTCTGTTTTAGAGCATGTTGAATATAAAAGGTAATATCTGTTTTTTTGCAATGGGCAACCTATATTATAAATTATGTCTAATGCACTTGAACTAAACATTAACACTCCAACATACAGTATATCCATGCTGCTGAGCACAGATTTTTAAGCTTATTCTGAAAGTGGATATACAACCTTCAGTACAGGTACCTCTGAAGGTCATAGAAAAAAGGAAATTCAAGCAACTTAATATTACATACGCTTACTAGTGGTGAGTTTTATGTCCTGTTTGGAGTTTTTCTTTACGGTATCTGAAAAGTTAAAGCTTTAATTAATAATGGACAAGATGTCGTCTTCCCTTGATGTCTCCTGTGATCTCCTCTCATCAGAAGCAGACCGCTTGCTGGAACTTTGCATAGCTAAGCACGCTTGGTGTGTACTGAAAAGGGCAGTGCTCTTAGATCATGGACATGAGCCCAACCCCTGCTGACCAGCTATAAAGCCCCAGTTTAATGTAGGAAGACAGACCTGTCAGCTTGGGTATAGGCGCTCTGGATCCGTAGAATTTGTCTTTTTTCAGATTTTAAATATTGTATTACGCAGAGCGGAGCCGAGCCTTTCCAATTAGTAGGCAAGGGCACTGTATGAGTCTACAGGAGTACAGTGTAATTATACACTCATGCATTTGTTTTTCTTCTTCATCTGGAAACATTCAGAATAATAATACGCTGCCAGAGGGTCCCACTTCTGGGAGAATCAAACAGAGGAAGAGGAACAGGTTAAAACTCCTCTTTTAAGCACAGCTCAGCTCAGCAGTTGGGAACATAACTCTGCTAAAATCTGTAATGTGTTCGAAATACTCAGAGCACCACAATGACATAACCTGAGGGATACATCCCTGAAAATAATAAACAGTGATACATAACTCTGTTTTCTGCCTACTGATTGTGACAAGGACAATGTGATGTCCTTCAAGTAACTGTTGACTTGAAACATTTACTCCTGCATTGGAGAATGCGTTGTTTTTTAATGGGTGACACAATTACAAAACACTTTGCAAAAAAAGGGATGGGTAACAAATCTACAACTGCTAGGGAAATACTAGTCCCAGCATGCACTGCATGGGCAATTTACCACCTCCAGCTACCTAGGGACTACATCAGCATGTATTGTATGTACAACCTAGCATTGCCAGATAATGAAAGACTAAGTGTTTCTCATGAAGTACTGTTTAAAAAATGGAGGAATGGCATGACACAGCATGCACTGTGGCCGCAAGCATTTTAGAGTTGCCTAATAGCAATATTAGAAAGTTCATGTCATATATAAAAGTAACTCACTAGGTTCCAAACAAGCACACCTGGATTTCCCTAAAAAGGTTAAATACATTTTTTTGGTAGCAACACTTTTGTTGCCATTCCCAAACTTGCTCCCATACTGCAATGGTTATCCACTGGAGTCTCTAACCTGGAACCAATATGCAGCAAAGTATGTCCTTTTCATCTGCATTCTTGTCCCAGGTCAGTGGTTCAATAATTAGTGGATTTAGAAGATGAACATAACACATATAGACTTAGAAATTAGGGATGTTCAGATACCAGTGCTGATACTTGGCATTTTCACGAGAACTACCAGGGTTGCAACGGTTGCAGCTGGGACCTGGCTCTGGTGCTCCACCAGTCTCCTGAAATCATTAGTCTCTATTGTTTAGAAAAACTGTCACATGACAATAAACAAAAATATATCAGTACTTGTATCTGTGAGTACTTGGACAAGTACCAGTACTTGTACTTGAAAAAATGGTATTGTGCATCCCTAATATATATTTATTTTTAAAAATCATACATGAAAACAGGGATTCACAAATCCCAGGAGGTCCGCGTGCTCCTTAAAAATGACAGCTGCCTCCTAACTTTTGAATTTTTCATTAGTCTAGTCTTGGAGCTGGAAAAGTACCTGTACATGTACTTGTACCGAGTACAGTACTTGGTATTTGAACATCCCAATGTAGTGGCAAGTGAGGTATTCTAATGCTATACTGTACTGGACCTTCTTTGTACTGTAATATATCTTGGAGAACAGGGGTGTGACTGCTTAATTCTAAAGATTGCCTGCTGGAGTGCTCCTGCAAAGAAGGGTTTTGCACTAAACTTTGAGCTGTAAACCGGAAAAGGATTATGACAATGCTTCTGACTCGTGCATTGAAGGTCCCTGTAAGAAGTTGATGGCTTTATTTATTAGCATCACTTCAGTTCTTTGAGGATGGAACCACAGCACGGTGGAGGACACAGTCATCCAAGCTCCCAGAAAGGTTGAATGCTGAAGAAACTGATGGAGACTGCAGCACTGGAACTAGGGATAAGCTAAAGTTCACACCGAACCTGGTCCAAATCTGAACTTCTTCAAACGCGTAAGGAAGCTCCCTTTGCTGTTGCCCAATCAGCTGTGGCTGGGGAATTCCTGACCTGCAACTGCACATAAGCAAAGGAACGGACGCTGCAATGTCATTGACCTTATATGGCCACATGGCTATATTTGGTCAATAATATTCACCTACTATGGCCGTGTGGCCATATAAGGCCGTTAACATCAGCAGGAATATTCTGCCCCTTTGTTTATGTGCAGTTGCAGGGCTAGTCTATTACAGAGCACCTTCTTCTAGGATTTTTGGCTACCTGGACAGGGTCGCATTGTCAGTCAATGATATGGGGGGAGCCCCTCTAGGGCTTGAGTCTACCATGAGCAAATGCAGCATGCTTTTGAGATCAGTTAAAGACACTTCTGCAATCATTCAGGATTCACTGCAGGTGCAGTTGAACTACATTTGATCCGCTTCAGCTGCTTTTGCACTCCCATAGTCTTGGTCATGAGGCATGACTTTTGGTCTTCAAAGAGATGAAACTGCAGAAGTTAAGTGCTGACAAAGTTCTGGCTGTGTCAGGTGCTGCCACCACTGGCTACATGCTTCTTTAAGCTTAGTAAAGCAGAGGAGACAGCCTAACTCGTGGTTAACTTTAGATCTGTACAAATGAACCAAAATGAGTAGAACACCAAGAAGGTTGGAGATTTTTTGTTTCATTCCCGGTTCTTACTTGCAATTTAAGTCCCATTTACCCTTTCAAAGTAAGTGCTAAAAGCAAAGTATATGTGCTGTTCCACTCCAGTTTGTATTCAAAACAAGACTGATTATGAAATTAAACTGTAAAGTTTGGGGGTTCTTTTGTCCTTGCTTTTTAGATTCATTGTGCACAGCTTTATTATTCTGCTGTTTACAAGCATAGCCACTGAAATAAAACTACAGAGGTCAGACTAAATAGTTCATGCTGTCTTTAGTTTTTAACTGATTATTAATAAAATGTGAAGGTCAAGAGTTGTTAGCACTCTACAATAAAAAGAAAAAAAAAAGAAATTAAAGGTCTACTTTTCCACATCTTATTGTAATTTTTTTAATTAATATGGTCGCAAATACAAGCAGAAGAGGACAGTTTTTTAACTGATGTCTAATAGATGAACAGTCTTAGGTTTTTAACAAGTTGTTTGAAATAAGGGATGTAACCTTAACTGCAATGGGCACTACAACTCAAGGGTCAAACCACACAAAACTGATTATTTGTTTTGCACGTAGATGTTGGAGTGTGAACTATCTGTGTGGTATGATGAAAAAAAATGGTGGCTGCCTAGTTTAAGATGTGTTGTGGTGCACCGGCAGCCCATTTAAAATGAATGGACTGTACAGCACCGGTGTGAGGGTGGCCTAAGGCTTTCACCATAAATCTGTACAGTTAGCCTTGTGATTTACACACCCACCACACTCCACAGCTAGGCAGGTAACACACATTGCAGGATTGCAGATTCCTATGCCTTTTTTCTACCTCCCATTTATTTAGTTGACCATGAATCAACATCATCCCTTCTGTCTAGTTAGCAGGGAAATGATCCAGGAAGTAATAAAGCAGAACCCGGAAGTAGGTCTCATTTATCCAGCTCATAGTAGTAGTTTGTCACAGACAGACTTGTTCAGCTGATGAAGCTACTTGAATGAGCAGCAAAATGTCGTCAACAATACAGACCAGGTCCAGTTGAATTTGACCAATTACTACCAGATAAAACAGTAAGAAATAGCGTGAACTTCTTGGCTGGGCAGCGGATGGACAGAATTACAAATCCTTTGGTAGATAAAACTGTAATCTTCTATGTGTTTCAACCATGTATTTGGCGGTATGCCTGGAGTTACACCTTAATGTCCTCTCTGTTCCAAAGTAGTAATTCACTATGAAATGATTCACGTAGTAGCACCTCAAGCCACCTAGCTATTGTTCAATGACGCAACAATTTCCACAAAACTCCTGAAGAGAAGTAATTATTACAAACAGAACAATATTAGCAATAATAGAGACTTTTGCAGAACTCAGCTTGAAGTCAAGAAAATTGACTTTGTATTTCCCTAAACCCTAGGAGTGTTATGTCAGTAATTGTTTTCAATGTCATTTTCCTATGTTAGATTTTTTTTTTTAAAGGAGGTAAAATTGCCAAGAGTACAGTATAGGAATTTACTATTGTCTAAATGCAATGACACAGAGCAGTGGTTTTATTATGATTGTATTGCACATTGTCCTAATATGATAATAATATGATTATATTGCACATTGTCCTCACGTGAGGTTTACTATTCCATGGTCAGTTTTGACGAGGAGAGAAGATAGGATGGGATACAAATGTGCAGTAACCTTTTAAATAGGTATTTCAACTGGTATGCTCTTTTAACCCTTTAGCTATATGTAAACCCTAACAATTAACTTTATTTATTTGCTCCCTTTTTCATCCTTGTAATATACCATTGAAAATGATTTGTTATATCTGTTTGATACATGCATTAACCACTAACAGCGGGTTCATGTAAATCTACGGCATCCGCTGGAAGTGGTTATACCAAGAACACGGCTGCTGCTGCAGCCATGTTCTTGGTACCGTTTTAAGCAGCAGACGATTGCTGTTTAAATACAAGCGATCCAGCATCTGTACAGATGCTGCGGTGTGTGATTGTCCGTCTCCCTCTGCCTGTCCTTCCGTCGCCTTCCCAGGCTCCACTGTTCCCCGTGTGAGCCCGGGACCGGCACAGCGTGTCTCCCCTGATGGATCGGAGGAGAGATCAGCGGCTGGAAGCTGTACCTGGAAGTGATGTGCATTAGATCACTTCCGGTGTCACTGTGCACATTCTCTGGCTCCTAGAGCCAGAAGAAGAAGCTGGTGAAGCAGATCTCTACATTATCAGCTTCTTCGGAGTCCCTAGGTGACATTAGGGGTCTGGAAGACCTCTGATGTCTCCATGCACCGGACCTGTCACATTATATTTGCTTTTACATAGGGGCATATACAGGTGAAACTCGAATAATTAGAATATCGTGCAAAAGTAATAGCAGTAAGTGCTGCAAAAGGGGCCCAAACCAAGTACTGAGTACATATGCATGCTTGTACTTTTCAGAGGTCCGATATTGTTCTATGTACAATCCTTGTTTTATTGATTGCATGTAATAATCTGCTTTTTTGAGGTTGTGGATTTGGGGTTCTTGGGGTTTTCATGAGCTGTAAGCCATAATCATCACAATGATGACAAATCACGGCTTGAATTATCTTGCTTTGCATGTAATGAGTCTATCTCATATATTAGTTTCACCTTTTAAGTTGCATTAGTGAAATAAATGAACTTTGCACGATATTCTAATTATTCGAGTTTCACCTGTATATGTTTATATTGTACAGGACGCCAGGGATGGGTCCCCTCTATTTGGGTTGTGGTCCCTTTAAGGGGCAACAAAGTCTTAACTGCAAGGCAGGAGGAAGTGGCTAGAAAACACAGGAAACTCCACAGAACCTGTGGAGGAGTTGTTTAGCACAGGTGTGCAGAGAAAGCTTTGAGTGAGGGCTTACGGGCTGTCCTGTCTCCAGAGATCAATGGAGAAGAGCACCCTGTGGTTTTTCTCAAGAGAAAATTGACACCCTCTGAGAAAAATTACACTGTGGTAGACGAGAGTGACTCTTGATATAGTGGGCTTTGGACTCTTTTAGATACTTCCTGCTAGGCAGAAAATTCTGTTTGGTATCAGACCATGCTCCATTGTCTTGGACGAGACAGAACAAACATCCCAATGCCGAGTGACCAGGTGGTTCCTGTCCCTCCCGGAATTTAATTTTGTGGTAGAGCACAGACCCGAGAGCCAGCATCAAAAGGCTGATGCCCTCTCTTAGGTACATTGTAGGGTGTCCCAGGTTGCCTCCAACACCTCCGCATTGAGGCAGAGGGGAGGATATGTAAAGGACGCCAGGGATGGAAGGTTCTTTATGTGTCCCCTCTATTTGGGTTGCGGTCCCTTTAACGGGCAACAAAGTGTTAACTTCCGGACAGGAGGAAGTGGCTAGAAAACACAGGAAATGCCATAGAACGTGTGGAAGAGTTGGAGTAGTACAGGTGTGCAGATAAACTTGTAGGAGCTGCTGCTCTAGACTGGACATTGCTAAGAACTGTTTATTCTGTGAGAAGTTACTGAAAAGCTCTGGTGCTGTACCTGCGAGCAATAGCCCACTATATACTGAGCTTTGGGTCACTGGAGGAGGTTAGTATATTCCCTTCCGTGACTATATATGAGAACTCTAGGATAAAGTTCTCTTTGAAGTCCCCCAAAGTTCTCTTTTAAGTCCCCTAAAAGTTCTCTTTTAAGTCCCCCAAATATCACTATATATTTATATATATATATATATACAGTATATATACAAATGTGTCATAGGTACCTTAGATTGTAAGCTCCTTGAGGGCAGGGACTGATGTGAATGTGCAGCTATGTAAAGTGCTGTGTAAATTGCCGGCGCTATATAAATACCTGTAATAAATAAATAAATAAATAAAATATGACATAGCCAGCCAGAGAGCAGAGGGAGGTAATGGTACATGCCAGCACCGTTCCACCAGGGGTATTATAGCTGCGTGATATGCCAGTTCCAGCTTCTTGTTTTGCATGCCACAGCTCTGGGCCAGATTACAGAGAGAGGCAAAGTGCAAGCTGGTATACCGCTTGGTGTGATTGATTCCTTCTTACCGTGGCTGAGATATGTATTAAGGTAGATATATTGTTTTTAGATAAATATTACACATTGCACCTTTCCCCTATGGTATGGAGCTGAGGAGAGGGGAAGGGGTTCTGAAGTCCTAGTACACTTTCTGTCCTAAGGGACAATGCTGCTTTTCCATAGATACAGTACAGTAGGTGAGCATTGTTAAGGTGGCCATACACTCTACAACCATCGCAAGACTTTAGTCTTGCGATGGTTGTAAAGGGATTAAAAAAACGTACGATCTGCCTATCTTGGACAGGCAGATCGCACTCTCGATCATCGCAAGCCCGCCCCCCTGAGGGGCGGGCTCCCGATGACCGCAATGCTGAACGGGCAGTGTGCGCGTGCGCACACCGGCCCGTTCAGCATTTATCTTCCGAGCACCGTTCTAACCAGCCGAGAATCGTACGATTCCCGGCTGGTTTTCGAACATGCTGGTTCGACAGAAGACGTGCGACCGTACAGTAGAAACGGTCACACGTCTCCGTTCACACTGCTCGATTATCGTACGAAAACCCGATCGCATACGATTATCGTACGATAATCGTGCAGTGTATGGGCACCTTTACCCTAGGAGAGGAAGTGTGTTACTGGCAGGATCACCAGATGGAAAAAGGAAATAAAGCCTGGAAAAATAAAATGAATACAGCCTCCACATCTTCCGGTAAGCTGCAATATATTATAATTGTGTTCTTGGGTTTTGATACACTTTTATGCTAACCGTAGACAAAGGAAGTTTTAGGCAATTTCACTTACTTTCAATCAGCTTTTTGACTGCAAAAACAAATGGACCATCACAATCTAGGACAACCCTGGCCTAGCAGAACTAATGTGAATAAAAGAACTGCTTTGCAGGGACAAGTTTATCGCAGTCTATGGGGAGTTACTACACATATACAGACAGAGAAAGAAGACACAGGTTTTCAAGAGATAAACATTGTAATGGGCCGCAGCTGCAAACAGACGATAAGTATGAAGGTAGGGTGCTTCAATTAATTGGAAGCATATGCGGCGTTTTTAAATACTTATAGGTTATGATACAGTCTAGTACTACACTTCCCACAGTCTCTAATACATAACTAGGCTCATTGTTAAACTGGACAACTCAATATCATATACCAGAGGAGACTAAGCAATTCGTATTCTGTTCTGCTGAAAGAATTGAAATAACAAAATAGTTTACTGTCTGCGCTGGTAATTTCTTCTCTTGTATCTGCTGGGACAGGATTCTGCTTTCAGGTTATTTATCTGAATCGATAGGGTTTGCAATGCAGCAAGTCAAAATACCCTGCAGTGAGTATTACCAATGAGGCTATAGATCCCTGCCTAACATGAGCTTTGCATTCATGATCATTTTACTTTGCACCTAGGGCCTTCTGCGTGTTATTATGTTTAATACTCCTGGGTGCACTGTGTGAAAGCTTCGACCATTGAGGTTTTTTTGTTTTTTTCCGTATTGTGGAGCTGATCACTGTCACTGCTAACAGAAGCTAAGATCAGAACTGGATGCACCTCAGACCCTTCACATTCTATTTATTGAGCATCATTCAACTGAGTGTTTGTGGCATCCATAGAGGTGGCTCCTGTGGCAGATCATTTAAATACATCATCAAGGAGCATTTAAAGGAGCACTCGATTAGATCTGGGGACTGCTCCAAATCTTCCAAATCTTCCTGAGAACATTATACTCAAAAAGTACTTATGGTTTGAAATGTAACAATTTACAAAATACTGAGAAACCTAAAGATGCTATTTAGAAAGTGGAGCATATGCAAAGGGGATACTTTTATAAGAGTGGGGCAAAGGAAAGCGAGTTACCCAGTACAACCAACAAACAGTTGACATGTTTTCATTGTAGGTCCCTTGCATTGTTTTAGAATAGCAATAATTGTGGCAGAGAGCTATATATCCTTCTACCATCATTCTTACACCTGAGATCCAGAGACGTTAAAAAAAAAACTTCCCTTGCAGAAGGGCTCCCCCTGCACAGCGAGGAGTAAATGCTAATTTTTACCTAGGGTTCCAATAAAAAGCACTTCTATTTACCTTATCCCTCACTCCCTCAGCAGCCACCACTCTCCTCTTCCCTCCAACACTATAGGTTGTGAGCAGTCCTTGGCGTCCTCAAATACAATACAGGACTACTGGTCCTGCACTGTATGTGATGACCTCAACATGCGATTGAAAGACGGAGAGCCAAAGAGAAGCAGCTTCAGGAGACCGGTAGCACAGAGCAGAGGAACATGCGTAATCAAGGGATATGGTAAATAAAACTTATTTTTTGTACACTAGGCAAAAATTAGCAATTAACCCTTCAAAAAGCTTTTTTCCCCCACAGTTCAGAATATATCGAGCCGAACATTTTTTTTTAGTTTTGAATGCATTTAGGAAAGGTGAGAACACCTGTCAAGTTTTCATTGCTGCCATTCCTGGGGAGATTCTCTCTGTTTGTACTGGGAAATCTTACAATGGGGACACGAGTTCCAGCAGAAAAGTCCCCATTCACACCCAGGCATTTTGGGAACGTTCGTCAAACGCAAAATGGGCTTGCGTTGCCATTGCTAGTTAATAGCCCTGGGACCGGGAAGTTGTGTGTCTTCTACGCTTGTTAAAATGTGCTCAAATGCATGAGAAAAAACACATGATGCGCATCACACATTCCCAGTATGCTTATGTGTGAATGGGGACTAAAACAGGGAGAGACTTTCTTCCATTCGCATGCTTGTAAGATTTACAACCCTCAGCGTTCCCAAGATCTCGTAAGGACGCTGAATGACATCACCCACATCTAGGTGAAGTGACTATAATCCAGCTTTCAAAGTAAGGGAGAAACAGTTTTTAGTTTTTTACCTTTTTTAAGACCTAGGGATGCGGTGACACTGTCGTAAAAAACAACAACAACAAAAACATAGGTGCCTGCACACATCTTGAGCACCCTCTAACACTTTGCTTTTATGACACTTCTAGGTCTTGCAGCCCTCCCCCACTCTCCACACATCCCTATTCATCCATCACTATGATAAGCTGCCTCTTTGACCAATAGAAATGTACAGGATACAAAAAAGGGCAGGCAACCTTTGGCACTGTCAGGGAACCCCATGGTCCCTGTGTTTGTTGTAAAGTAGCCACCACTCCAAGCTCATTCCTGTGATGGACTACAATCTCAGGTTTAGTTTACTAATTTGTATTGAGATTGTAGTCCATCATGGGAGCGAGCTTGGAGCTGTGGCTACTTTACAACACACACAGGGACTATGGGCAACAAAAGTATCCACCTTCCAGAAGGACAGTGTCAGCAGAGATGATTTCAGGATCTACAGCTGAGTGGTACACAAATAAACTATATTTTGTGTTAATAGTTAAGATACTTGAATGCATTTCTAAGATTTAACTCCTGAGTTTAGTAACACTTTAAGTTAGAAAACAGGCACACTGGAGAAAAATACAAGACACATAAATGAATGTTTTGGCATGGTAGGTTTCTCAACCTGCACACAGACTAAGCAGAACCATACAGAGTTAAACGGCAAA
Source organism: Nanorana parkeri (assembly GCF_000935625.1). Lineage (NCBI taxonomy): Eukaryota > Metazoa > Chordata > Amphibia > Anura > Dicroglossidae > Nanorana > Nanorana parkeri. Next base: position 298,152 of record NW_017306393.1, read on the forward strand.
ATTACAGCGGGCTGATGATTTAACAATAAAGAATATCATTTCGAGCCAACACAATACATTGAAATGAGCAATTTCTGCAACCTCTTCACACATTGAGTATTTATTTAGATTTTACGCTTTCACTTTATCGCAAGGTAAAAATCTATGTTCTGCACTCCACTCGAGCTTCTCCATCCGTGATTGGCAGTCCCACCCGAGCGTTGTAGATTGGGCGCTTTCCTCAAGCATGGAGGATAGCAAACTGACTTCAGTAAATTGAATATAAAAATAAATAAATAAACAACAGGCTGCTTTTGTTTTCAGTGGAGCGCAGTAAACAAACTAATTGAAACTGTTGTGACATTATTAGTGGCATTTTCTAAGCGCCCTGGTTTCGTGCTCAGCCTGTGAATTGAGCCTTTGGTAAGTGTTGCTGCAGTCAGCTGTGCAGCCTTGTGCCAGAAACCTGCTGTGCTCCCTCTATACACAGCTTCAGGATCCTAGACTGGAGCAGCCAGCATGACTGCGATTAATGGACCAATCCCACCCAGGACAATCCAACAGCAATGAACTCTGAGCCCTTCGCCTGTGCAAACGCTGCTTACGTACATTAAGGTAATTTACAAATGTGGATATCCATACAAACATAGGATTTCTGCTTACCATAAAGAGACAACAACCCAATCTGCTATGTTAAAAAAAAAATCTTACCACAAGTTTACATAATATGACAAAGAACAGAGTGCAAAGCACAGCAGCCTGTAATAACCAATCAATCAGTCACATGTTTTTCTTTTTACTGTTCTAATGATGAATGGGTGCTACGGGATAATGCAATATGTTCTGTGCCTTTTCTCGTGCTTTATTAAAGAACTACAGGAACAAATATGAAAAAGAAAACTTTGCTTAAACATAAAGACATTTTTAGTTCAGCGAGTAGAAGTCTGAAGTCTATCTATATATTGGGTTGCCACAAGTTTAATGCAAGATACAGTATACAAGATAATGCATTGCATATAACCTGGCTCTATTTATTTGAATCCCTTAAGTTTATTTTATATGTTAATAAACATATTGCATTAAATGCACGGATATTTCTGTAAACACCACTTGTGGAACAAAGGTATCTATGTCTCTGAAAGCTACTACAAAGCCACGGTAGAGCACAGGTGCACAGGAGTCTTGTGGTTACTTGGTGGGATGTACATGCCAGTGAACCATACCATGCTAGTGCTGAAGCACATGTGCATTCCACCACCTATACATACTAATGTGGCGACAGCAGGGCAGGCTTAGTGTGACAAGTATTTACACCGTCACCTGGAAGCTGAAAAAGGTGCTCAGCTGTGAGTGCAAGGCTGCCAAAATAACGTAGACTTAGGGGGATATTGGCAAAGTCTTAACTCCAAAATCCACTTGTCTGGGAGGTGCTTTTACATGTTTACTTGTCTGTTTCGCACATCTGACTTCCATAAATAAAGTAAAATGTATGTCAAATAGTAGTGAAAAAGCACTAGTGGATTTAACCGATCGTTTATGGCATATGATTTGTATAGTCCTTTGCCTGAACATTTTGTACTAAAAGGTGTCCCTCTTGCGGAAGGAGTCCTTCCTATTTTCAGGAGGTGAGCAAGACATAGAGGGCTCAGGATGGATGTCACCAATGTGGTAATGTTCTCCAGTAGTAGTTCTCAATCAGTGTATAGTCAGGTGAAGTGAAGGCAGGAGGCTGAGAATTGGTCTAAAACCTTGATGTAGTCTCTGAAGCTTTGCTAATCCCCTTAGGCAATCCAGTTATATTATACTGAGAACAGATCACTGATCTGATCCCACTCTTCATCAATCCGATATGAGGCCAGTACAATAAGAATGTGCAGAATGCAAAAATGACAACCAAAATGCAGTCACTCAAAGTAGTCAATCTAGCTAATAAACTAATCCTATAAAATCACTGAAATCTGTTTGGTTGTGGTTTCTGCATGCTACCACACATTGAATAAACAGCATGTTGGGTCCTATGCAGTCCAGACAGGCAGGTACAAAGATAGTAGTGCTGAATTTAACATTATCTGATCTAAACAGTAGCAATACAAAGGTGAATATTTTCAATAGGTCTATATCCTGCCCTCCCTGCAAAGCAATATGATAGTGGATGGAGATCTTAAAACAAGCAATGCCCTTGAATGCAGTGATTTTCTCACCAGTGGTTTGTTATCTTATTAAAATTCCTGCTCTAGGTAAGTGTCAGTGGGTTGATAACCATAATACCTCCAGAGGAAGACCGCATTAAGATTTCTGCACCTGAGTCCCTAGCTCCAACCATCTCCAGCAGCAGATTTATTATTAATTTTTTTAATTTTTAATTTATATTACATGAGAAAAATGCAGCTATGGAATTGAGACTGTTCAAGCTATATCTGCATGAGCGTAACCATGCGTTTGAGCCCACCCAGGTCCTTTCATAACTAAAATGTCAGTTTTGGGTGGGCTCACCCTTTAGCTTGACTCGACTATGCTGATGCTTTGTCATAATTATGTTAATGCTACACTGGATTCATTCAGTCACCGCATGCAATTGTCTTAATGATGCAAATGAATAATCTTTATTGTTAATAGTTGAGGTATTGCCTTTTTCCTCTCCTTCCTCTGTGTCCAGCAGTTCTGTAGTTATTTCCTTGTTGATTTATTGTTATCATGATTTATTCACACGGTGCAAATAGAACTGTACCCCATGCTGTTCATAAAATGTTCATTAGCCAGAAAGATAGGATGGAAGGCAGACGGAAAGACTTATATGGAAATATCCAATTTAATCCTTTCTCAACACTATGAAGTAGCTAAAATAACATCTCTATTGACTATTTTGGCTTGAATGGTAGAATGACTTGGGGCAATGTAAGGATATTGGTCGATTGTCTACTCACGTTCATCATTTATTGCTTGTCCCTATCGGGCATGGGAGGGTGTAAATGTGCCACCTAGGGAACCAATGATCTTCTAATCACAAGTCAAACACATGCAACAGCTTCTACAAAGGTTGCGGATGTTGGCATCAACAAGATAAAGATCTTGTAATGAATGTATAGTCATTTTTAAAACACCGCTAAAGAAAACAGAATTTAGAAAATATCTTCTTCTTTAGAATCTAAACTGCCTCCCAGTGATATAACTGATCTAATCATTTCATGCATTAGACTATAATGGTATCAGGGACTGTATTGTACACTGACACATATACAGAACATAAACCATGAACCTATGATTGAACAAAGACAGAAATACCAAGGATAATATTTCTGCACTCAATAAAAACATAATACATGTAGTTTTGGCTCATGCCTGTGGAAATATACACAATGGTAGAGGTATTTTATGATATACACATGTACAAAGTAGACTCACACAGATGACTGCTACCATATTAATGGGTCTAAGGGAACCGATATTGTGCTGGAATTGTCATTTGGGTATGGCACTTAAAAGATATAAAGGCACAAAGGGGTTTGAGCATGAAAAAACTGCTAATAAGAACATTTCTTGTTGCTAAGGTTGCCATTTTTTCTGGGAAAAAATATCATCCTTATGGTCTCCTTAATAATAATACTGGCAGCAAGTCCCATTGTTACTTGTAAGGTCAGTCAAAAAAACTGGCCAGGTGGCAACCTTACATTTAAACCTCTATAAAGCTGTAAAATATGCTAATGCATCCAGCTAGACTTTTTTAATGTTTTGGACAGCATGGGCAAAGGTCACCATTTCTATCACACTTTTATTTCTTTTTGTGTAGCTATTAGTGAGATGTCTGCTCACTTCCTATCTGGCTACTGAGACATGAAGTAAGCAGTAAAGGGGAACACACAAAAATAAAAGAATAATTAAAAGTAGAATGATGAAAGAGTATGACTTCTGGAAGAACCTATTCACAAGGAGCTTGCATGTGCAATCTTAGATTCCTGCAGCACGAACCTACAGATTCTTGAAGAAGGAATCCCTGTTGTGCTTGTTTAGATGCAACCACTGTACCCATTTAAAGGTGGCCACACACCTTACGATAATCGTACGATAATCGCGGGAAATCCCGCAATCGTACGATTATCGTAAAGTGAGTGGGAGCCGTGCGACCTCTGCTACTGTAAGGTCGCACGACTTTTATCTTAGGAACATGTTCGAAAACCCTCCGAGAATCGTACGATTTTCGGCGGGTGTGAACAATGTATAAGCGCACACTGCACGTTCGGCATTGCGCTCATCGGAAGCCCGCCACTCGGCGGAGCAGTCTTGCGATGATCGCAAGTACGATCTGCCTGTCCAAGATAGGCAGATCGTACGTTTTTTTAATTACCTTACAACCATCGCAAGACAAAAGTCTTGCGATGGTTGTAAGGTTTGTGCCCGGCCTAAGTTAATGACACGGTGACAGTGGCCGCATCTGCCAGCAGCAGTATAATTACATGTGGTTCAGGATAGATGATTGTCCCTGGATGCAGGATACATGAGTTCAGGAACAATAATCTAGCCTGAACTCCATGTACTGGTGCCATGTATGGTTACATCCAGACTGCTGCAGACAGATGTGGTCACTTTCAGCCTGTCATTCACTTGAACAGGCACTGCAGCCGCATATGAACATGCACACCTGGGATTCCTGCGGCAACAATCTATAGGTTCTTGCCCAAGGAATCCCAGAATGCACATATAAGCCTCATTGTAAATTGGGCCTAAGGGTTCTAGTGAAATATCCCCATTGGGGAGATTCTCCTTATCTGTGTGATCACCAGGACAGGAAGCAGAGGGGGAAGGGAAGCTTCCCAACAGGGACCCAAATAGCGATAAAAACCTGAGATGTTTTAGCCCTTCTCCATTCTATCCAAAACTAAAAAGTTTGTTTTTGGGAGCTGGGCTTTAACAAATTAATATAAAATAATAGTTTTGATGGGGGTAAAGGCTAAACATATCTGGTATAATGATCCATCAAAGTGCAGCACATTCAAACCTAAGGATACTTCATTTGGAATGTGTAATATGTTAATGAATACAATACATCCCAAATGCAAATTCATAATTGCAGAATCTGTGTTAGAAGTAGACTAGGGCTGCAACAATTAATCGACATAATCGATTATAATCGATTATTGAAAAAGTTGTCAACTTTTTCAATCATCGATTAATCGGCTTCCGATTGGTTGGCCCTGTTCATGGCTCCACACACGCTGCGCGCCGCACCTCCTCCCCATCTCACGTTCGCCGCTGCCAGACCCGCCCGCATCCACACTCCACACGCCGCATCTCCTCCCTGCCTCACATTCACCGACCGCCCACATCCACGATCGGCACAGGGACGCGGGGAGATGTAGTAAGGAGGAGCAGGTGTGGGGTGATGACAGCCGCCGATAGACAGGTCCAATCTCAGAAGCAAGTTGCTGGAAGACTGCTCAGGTAAGCCTGCACTCCCCCACCCACATGGTGCTCTATAATGTACTGCTGGGATTTGTATTCCTCTATAGCTGATGGTACATTGTGCTGTATATTATACATAGGAATACAAATTCCAGCAATACATTACACACTGTATGTATAGTGTACTATTGCTGGGATTTGTTGTACTCCTCTATGGCTGGTGGTATTCTGCATTGCGCTGTATAGAGGACTACAAATCCCAGCAATAATGCATTATACAGCGCAATGCGGAATACCACCAGCTATAGAAGAGTACAACAAATCCCAGGAATAATACATTATACAGTGGTGCAATGCTGAATATCACTAGCTATAGATGACTACAAAACCCAGCAATAGTACATTATACAGCGCAATGCAGAATACCACCAGCTATAATGTACTATTGCTGGGATTTGTTGTATTCCTCTATAGCTGGTGGTATTCTGCATTGTGCTGTATAATGTACTATTGCTGGGTTTTGTAGTCCTCTATAGCCGGTGCCATTCTGCATTCATTGCTGTATAATTTGACACTTTTCATTCACTATATTGCACGCCACACTTTTGTTTTCTTTTTTACTTCCACCGCTCCAAGCTTGCTCCTGTGATGGACTACACTCTCAAAACAAACTAGTAGTCCATCACTGGAGCCTTTTTTTACAATTTATTTAATTTTTTATCCGATTAACCGATTAATCGAACTTAATAATCGGCTAACTAATCGATTTTGAAAATAATCGTTAGCTGCAGCTCTAAAGTAGACATTCCAAGCTTGATAAATGCGTTTCTCCAGCCAGTTAAAAAAGGCAGATTATTCACTGTGGAATAAAGTTTCTTTTTTACTACAAAAGGACAAAAAAAGAGGCCCCATAGAGAAAACTGGAAGACTTGTCTGGTGACTGCAGCAATTAAGATGACAACTGAATAATTAGGAACTAACATGTTTAATTGCTGCTACAAACTAGGTAACTAACAGCACTTAAATGCTGCTAGACATTATCTGGGAGGTCATTGATCTTTCCTCCATACACATTTGTGGCTATTTTTGGACAGGATGGATGTAGACTTGTCTATTTTTAATACATCAAAAGTGCACCTTATCTCTGAGTGCAACCGCTATTTATACCCACATACAAAAAAACTGATTTCAGGGTTGCACTAGCTGTAAATGTATACCTAATCATGAATTGTTCGGAGGGTCCACACGTAGTCACTTGTTTGAATTGGTCCTGAAAGGTGCATATTCATGAAAATGTATGGGGCTTCTGCTCTGTAGCTTGCATTAGCCCAATATATTAAGCAGAGCTTTTGTAGAAACAAGTGTTTCCTTACGAGCTGCAATGTGTACACAATTACACTTTGTTTTATACACTACCAGCAACACTCACATTCACTCCCCCAATCACACCAGGGCAATGTGTTGCCTATTGCCATTGTGCTACAATGCATGACGATGGAAATCATATTATTTTATATAGTGCCTATTCACACCTATAGTATGTGCCATGCACAGATCCCCTGCTGTACAGAAGGGATGTCACTTTTGTGACATCGGTGTCTGTTGAGTTTTTTCCTACCTAGCGATAGAGAACAAACTCAACTAAACGGACTCATGTTAGGTCTATGGGTAGTTGTATGTAAGTGGACATGTGTCCATTTATATCCAATTACGTCCAATCCATCAAGCTCAGATCCGCCAAAACAGAACTCTGTCTGTATTTTTTTTTTTTTCGGACCTAGTCAGACTCGGAGGTAAACAGATGTAAACGGATGCATGTCCATTTACATTCGTCGTAACATAAACTAACTTTGAGCTTCTGAATAGGTCTGCCTGAAAGGGGACTAAATCTAATTTTCCAGCACATGTGTACAGTACACATATATGTATGATCTAAGTACCAATGAAAGTCACTTGAAGAAGTTATTTAAATTATGCCTTTGTTCATAGAGGGGCTAAATGTAAAATACATTCCTAGACTGTGAAAATAACAAGACCTTCTTTTAAAAAAATGTTGCATACAATAGGCCCATTGGATAAAATGTAATGCTTTAATATGCTTATCAAACTTTGATGCTTGTATGTCAGTACTGCTAGTCCAGCGCAGCCCCCTGAAAAAAAGACACAATTGTATCTAATGTAATATTTAAAGCAGGGCTCAAAATTTCAAGTCCTGAGCTACTAGCCAGGCCTTAAGAGTTACTCGCCACCAGTCGCGCCACCTGACCCCTACTGTGCCCCGCCCTTAACTCCGCCAGGTCAGTGGTGTGACACAGAGAACAGAGATCAGTAACAATGCAGAGTGCAGAGGCCAGTGGTAGCATATTTAATCCCAAAATGTGGTGGCTTTCACATGCCGTTAAGATCAGATCCACCTGTCAGATTTCCAGGCGGATCTAATTGGAAGTTGAATGTCAGTGTATAGGCAGGCGGATGTAAATGGATGTACATCCCTTTACATATTATTTACATCTGAGTCCATCTAGTTCTGAAAAGGAAATGCAAAAGGTTTGCATCAATTTTTTTCGGACCTAAACATGACTGATCGAGGTAAAAGAATGTAAACGGATGCACATCTGTACACACTCGCCTGCCCATTGACCTAACATGTGACCATTCAGCTCTGTTTTTACCTCAATCACAATGATGTTGTAATGGAGGAAAAAACTGAGAGTGATGTCATAAAAGTGACATCCATTCTTTTCTGCTCCGATTCCATGAATAGATCCCCTGCTGATCAGAACAAATGCCACCGATGTGAAAGCGGCCTAAGTTAACTGTTTTAAGCCCTTTTCCTTTATTTGAACCTGGTGATTCTGCCAATAGCACACTTCCTGTTCAAGGGTGACGACAAAGCTACTTCATTGCACTGTATCCATTGAGAAGCATTATTCGTGCTCAAAGTGCCTAACCGATGCATACATTACGAAATTTGTAAAAAAAAAACAACAAGGTTTCTTCTTTGATGTCTGTGCATCTTTATCATACACCCAGTCAAGCAGAAGAATGAAGCCGTTTCATTACTGGAATCTCGTTGAAGGTATTTGTCTGTTCTTGCAGAAGATGTTCTTAAAAGAGAAAACTTATGAAGTCACCAGCTCTAAGGACTTTTAAGCTGTATTTTAGTAATTGTTCTGTTTTTAGGTTTATGTATACTTTAATTTATAATAAACCTAACCACCAGGCAAGTAGCTAAATGCACAATTGAAATACATATAAGGGTATGGTTTACCTGCCATAGGATTTGAAAATCTGTGCTGTTTATATTCAAAGACACATAAATGCATACACATAAAACACAGATACGCACTTGGTGTTCTGACTGTACCAGCAGTTAAGAGGAAACATTTAAATTTAGAATGCCCTATCATTTGTTAAATACTCCCTAGAGAGTGGTTGAGTTTCCCCGCTTACAATACGCGGCAGTCTGGCATCCATATTATGTCATTCTCCATTCCTACACCTACCACTTGCTTGTGCCTCCAGAAGGCCAGGTGTTTTATTCCGATTACATGTCCTTAGCAAAAGCAATTAGGATTAATTATGCACTTTCATTCTCCGTGTCTCTAAAGTGGCGATGGCTCTGGAAGACTTCATGACACCGCATTAATATGGAGTTCCCCGCGGAAGAGCGACCTTTTCAGTGCCTAATTCAATGATACACATCCCTTGGACTGTCTCTCCAGCTGTGACTGAGGAAGTGCTGCTTGTGATCGCACAGAGGGAAAGAGCATGATGATGAGAGGCAGGAAAATGTAGAGGAGTGGGGGGAAAGACGGTGCAATAATCTATGACAGTGAAAATAGTGTACGAAACACCAAGCAACGCAACGAAGAAAAGGCCAAAAGACAAGGATGGACAGGCCTATGGCAATTTAAAATAAGCTGCAGTCAGACTTACACAAACATCCTGAAGTCTTTAAAAGCACAGTAGGAGAATTGAGTTGTATTAGTAGTGGGCTCAGCCTCAAGGTTCTACATAATCTTCTTCCAGAAGGCAGACAGCATATCCCCGGCAGCTTGTACTGGTTTCTGTATAGGTTTTTGTCTAAAAGTCCAAAATCTTTTCAGTTAGACATCCCAGAATGCAGCCTCAAATGAAACTGCCCTGTTGCCAAAAATGATGGGTTAACAGGTCAATATGAACCTCATAAATCCATGGATGTTGTAGATGATACAGCAAGAAATAAACAATCATTATTTCAACTGAAGAAAAGTGAAATCTTTTCTGCTGACCAATATAGTCAAATGAATAATACAGTACAAGCCTTAAACCTTGGTATGGGGATCAGATAGGAGAATCTAGCAGGTCTATTCTCTAGAGGGTGAAGAAGAGTTTGGAGAAAGCAGGAGAAGTGAACAACCTAGGACAACATAGCTGATTTGGAAAAATTTTCAGTTCAGCTATTTTGGCCTAGATTGTTCACTTCTCCTGCCTTCTCCAAACTCTTCACCCTTTTGTGAATAACCCTGTTGGTGTCACTGGCAACAAAGCATTGCAGCCTTCATGAACAATTAATGTGCACCTCTAAGTTGATTGTTTTTCTCACCATTGAATTATGTTTTCTACTATTTATCCAATACACGCATGCACTGTTACAAATTTATTGAACTGATCACTGGTTCTCCTATAAAAACGTCTAATTATGGTGACCAAAGATTGTCTGTTGGAATAATATCCAATACATTAGAAATTGTTAAAACTAACCAAATGTCTATTTGCAATAAAATTCTGCATGCCACAGACAACCTATGATCTCAATATATTCTAAAGGTGCCCATACACTGCACGATTATCGTACGATAATCGTATGCGATCGGTTTTTCGTACGATAATCGAGCAGTGTGAACGGAGACGTGCGACCGTTTCTACTGTACGGTCGCACGTCTTCTGTCGAACCAGCATGTTCAAAAACCAGCCGGGAATCGTACGATTCTCGGCTGGTTAGAACGGTGCTCGGAAGACAAATGCCGAACGGGCCGGTGTGCGCACGCGCACACTGCCCGTTCAGCATTGCGGCTACAACCATCGCAAGACTAAAGTCTTGCGATGGTTGTAGAGTGTATGGCCACCTTAAGTCTGGTGCTAGATCTTTCTGAGGACACCTTTCTCTGCATTCAATGAACTACAGATGGTAGTTTTTTAAATTAAATGAGTCAGACCTTAAAACCGAAAACCAGCCTTACCTTTAGTCTTGCAAGGTTGTACAGGCCCATCTCCTGTGATAAAATCACTTTCTTTGATTTCACGGCACACCGTGAACTTCTCACAGTGTGCCTTAGAAGCTGCAGCAAGTCAGATAGAACCTCATTACCTTGATGGAGGACATCTAGCATGATCTAGCTATTTCCTCCCCAGCCTTACCCTGGCCCACCATCAGGGGAGATGGAGCGCTGTGCTGGGGAAAACCAGCAGTGATCAACCAGGTAACCCAATGCTAGCCCATTGATTAGTCCCCAATCAGACTCAGCCATAAGGTTATATAGCAGGCCTACAGACATATGATTTTTTTTCCTGCAGGCACCTTTGAACTTTGACATTGTGCAAACAAACACGAGTTGCAAGAACATGCAAAACTCACAAATAACTGTTCTATTGCTCATAGGTCAATAACAGTGATCTAGGAAATAATGCAGTCATCTTCATACTTACTGTGTAGTATGGTAGACGACGTATGTCTATCACAAGGCTGGCTATACTGTACGATGTACATAATTTAAAAGTGTAACTCATCTGCCTGCCTTGAGTTCTTCTTTATCTAGAAGTAAATGCACTTGGATACAGAGTGATTTATATGTCTTAAGGTGGCCATACACCTTACAACCACCGCACGACTTTCGTTGTGCGATGGTTGTAAGGTGATTAAAATTTTAAACGACCTGCCCATCTTGGACAGGCAGATCGTACTTGTGATCATCTCAGGTCCTCCCCGCTGAGGGGAGGGCTTACAGATGATTGCAATGGTGAGCGGGCAGTGTGCGCCTGCGCACTTTGGCCCGTGCGGCTTTCGTCTTGCGAGCTCGCTACCAACCCACCAAAAATCGTACATGCTCTAGCCTGCTCGTAAGACGAAAGTCATGCAACCTTACAGTATATGCGGTCGCACGCTGCCCATACACCTTGCTATTCTCGTACGATCGCGGGATCACCCGCAATTATCGTACAATAATCGTCAGGTGTATGGGCTTTACATAACAAAAATAAATCACAAAAAAGCACACAGGTGTGATTTGGGCTCAAGCTGGAACTCCCTCTGCCTTCAGCAGACCTCGGAGATAAGACGATGGTTGGAGTCCAAGAGCAACAAGCCTATCTCTTGTTTTACAGTTGGGCAGGGCCACACATGAAATTTTAATTGCTTGTTAGTAAAAGCTTAACTCATTGTTGACTACTGCTTCTTTTGCAAATCAATGACTTTAATTGGGGCACTACCAGGTAACATAGGTGACTGAGGCAGCTGCCAACAAGTGATTAAAATGACTGTGTTGGTCCAGCCTTTGTAAAAAAAAGGTGAATGCACACTGGCGGAAGATCTGCATAAACAAATATGTCTTTATTCCCGTTCACAGGGCTCCTCTTTGTACCTTCAGCTTAAAAAACATTGAATAACAGGTAAGCAGGTAAGGGTTGACTTTATTGTAATGATAGCAGTGTGACACCTTTCACAAAACAGGTGATAATGTCAATCTATATCTGAAATATACATTTTGAATAGAGAGCTGAATCCAACCATAGTGTTAAAAGTGGAAGGTGTAGGTTAAAAGTGGAAAAAAAGGGGTCATAAGTAGATTTTTTTTTTTTGCGCCATTGGTATCATTCCTTTTGTTAAAGTACAAAGCAACCCCTAGCAAACAGTTAACAGCTAAAAAAAAATAGTGGGGGAAAAAATAAAAGACTTTAAAGAGTAGACTAGAGTACGCAGCCTGAGCAAATTAGAGATATTATCCACTACAAAGCAGGTGCTTGCGTTGCCGCCAAGGCTGCACCTCTCTGCGCTCTATAAATGAAGTCAGCATTGTGTATTTATAGAGCCTAGGCAGTATGCTGAATTATTTAACAGAACATATTTACAGTAACAAATCCCACTTAATATGACTGCTGTTCCTTTTTGTTTTCATGTTTCGCTGAATAAATTGGTAAAGAGAACCTGAGAAGAAAAGATGAAGACGCTTGAAATACGTTGCAAGTATCTCTTCTTCAACTGCTACTATATATTTGGTGCTCTTTAATTAACAATCAGGTAAATAATTCAAACTTGAGTATACATTACAGTCTACATTGTGAGTATATTTCTACTGCACATAAATAGATTCAATGCCTAAACACACACCAGTGCTCTTTCAGTGAGGTGTGGTAAAAATATATGGGGCATTTGCCCATAGCAATTAATCCAGCAACATTTCAGGACATTCCAGCAGTGGATTCCTTGTATAAACTGCATGATTGGTACTATGACATCTAGCATATAATGTTCTCTTTTTCTTATTTTCTGCTGCCCACACCTGTGTTTTATCTCAAAGATCTCATCATGAACGTAATCAAAGAAAATATGCCACCAATTAAATATGTGCATGTGCTAGTACACATTGTCAGCATATGGATTACTGTTGAGTAGTTGTCTGCAGTAGAACCAGCTATGGCTATATGCAGCTTCTCTATTTCTACTTCTTTCGGTCCGGGTATCAGAGACTTTAAAGTTGTCACAACTGTTGATTTTTCATTGATGAAAAATTGGCAATAGCAGTTTGAATTTAAAAAGTAAAAATGACTGTAATGTCTCAATTTACTCTACATGAACCCAATACAGTGGTACCTCGCTTCACGAACGCTTCTGTTCACGAACAATTCGGTTCGCGAACAGGAAAAACTGGAAAATGTTGCTTCCGTTTGCGAACTCCGCATCAGGTGATGAGCACAACCGCAGCCATCTTCCCTGCTCTGATACATGGCCGTGGCTTCCTCTAGTCGAGATGGCGGTCTGATCACAGTTTGATTCGGTTCGCGACCAATTCAGTTCGCAACCAGAATCGTGGAACGAATTAAGTTTGTGAAACGAGGTACCACTGTATCAATATATAGCATTATCAACAAATAGAATTCAATCTGTAATGGCAACTGGCATCATGATTACATTATATTCTGTATTACATCACCAAATAAAAGGTTTCTTCTACTGGCAGGATCACATGATGGGGTTGATTCACTAAAGGAATACATTGTGTGCTTAGCTTATTGAGGTCATCCAAACCTATGCAAACTAAAAAAAAAAAAAGCGTGAACATGATTGGGCGTTCAAAATGAACACAGGTGAATGAATTTATAATAAAATGTACTCCCTTGGTAAATCAACCCTAAAAGATTATGGAATGCTTGGGAAAGATTCTGATTGGTGTGACTGTATGATGGATTGTCGGAGGTTCTAAATGGGCATGTTCAAGGTATACCATGACTCTTGGAAAGCCTTGAGCCATCCCACATCCTTCTTGGACTAGAGAACCTATGCATTCTGGTAATTTAAGCATTGCAACTGCTTTCAACCTGAATAGTTAATTTATTTTCACTTTTTTGAAATATGGGCTGCCAGCTACTTGCCAAACATGGTGACAGGAATGCATCCCAGTTCAGTTCTCCAGCATTAGTGTGCGAGAGCCCTCCCGGACTGGAGAGCAATGTGTAGCATCCTGGCAGTACTCACGCCACAACTTTTGCACATGATAGGGTATTCAAAATAAACACAGCTACAATTTATTAAGAGAAGATTTTCAACATCCTTAGTAAATCAGCTTCACTGAGACAGGAACCTCATTAGAAACAATTCACTCCCTGTGTGTCTGACAAGGTATCACAACAGTGGTTAAACAGGAAGGATTAATCAGACCCAGTGAAATATAGAGCTCCCTCTAGTGGTAAATCTACAAATCCCTATATTAATTACAAAGTCATAAATATGTGAGCGCAAACTTTCAAAAAGGGAAAGTCACATACAAAATAATTTCGAGTTAAACACTGCAATAATAATATTTGACTCCCTAGAAACACAATATACTTTCCCTTTAATTTAGTTTTTTTCCATTTTATGGGGTTGATTTGTGTTTCCTTAGCAAATTGAATGTTCAGTTAGCTTAGTGGGTTAAAATCAAACTTTGATTGAAGTGTACACAGCTTTAGTTTATTCACTTATGCTAGCAATTTCTCCCCTCCAGAACCCCTACCCATCGACTAGTACAGAACGTTTGGAATTTTCAGCGATACCCTTTATTGACTAACCTAAAAGGTATCTATGATCAAAAACTAAAAATAAAATGTATTTCTATATTGGATTTCCATAAGTCATATCCCACTTCTAATAACCATATCAATCTAGAAGTGTGTAAACTTATTAATTGAAGATGCCCATAGCATGTACTTCCGCAATACACTGACACAATTTCACTCATCCCTGTGAATATTCAATTCCTTATGTCACAACTCTCACAGAGTCCGCCTTCTGAATTACAACTCAACATCTGAACAATGCAACATTATCATTACTTGCTGGAAATAATGCTCTATGGGATATGTAGTCTTGAGAAATTGAGATTGCATCACATCAAGCAGAAGGGAAAAAGATGCAAAACACACTGGGAATCCATAAAGTTTTGAATGCACTGGGCAGATGGAAAGCAATAACTACATAAAAGGGATTTTTTCAAGTAAGCTTTGATTGCATTAACAAAAACAACTAAAATATGTATTCCTTTTACAATGCTGATGTTATAACAGGATAGTTTATGCTGGGACTTTAAAACTGTGACTTTAATCTAAGCGAAAATGTATTTATGTGAGCATTTCTATGTGAATATTCTCTTTTCCTTTAGCAAATCCACATCTATAATTATTTAAAGTTTTGCTCTCCTCCTATACTATTGTTCCTTAGTCAGGCGCCATTTCTGTACTGGATCCATACAATAAAAACAATAACAAAAGAAAACCATTAGTCCTTAGAGCTTTGACAGTACAGTACTGTGTGCTCATTAGCAAAGTTGTGTTCAGCTCAGGTCATTGAAGCAGTGTTTCCTTTGTTACCAGGTTAGTGATCGACTGCATTGATTGGTTACATGTATAAAAGAACGCCACACTTTGTCTGACTTACTAAGCAGTGAAGTCAGGTAAAAAAAAGTGAACCTATGCCCAATTCACTACATTATAAAGCAAGGTACAACAAAACAATTATAAAACACCTTACTTCAAAAATCAATGGGAAATGCATGCAATTAAAAAAGTGTAAATGGGTTCTAATTGTTTCATTGGAGTCAGTGAGACTGAATAGCATGCCCCTGTTGGGTCCGCAAGGACCAGAACTAAGCATTGCTACACTAGGTATAAACAGTGTTCTAAAGCTGTCATTTACCTGCCAGCTGCCCATCGAATGTTTCATATTTGACAGTAAAAGGGGTCATGCTGAAAACCCTTACCCGTATGTAAATGTAAGGATGTTTTCCTTGCCAGGGAGTCAGAGGTGCTGCTAACAGCCTCCCACAGACATCAATGGCTATATGCGGCTATACACCAGTACTTGCGTACAGCTGCTTATACATATGGATGTACATGCAGTTGTACACCAGCACCAGCATATACCCACGAACAGATGCATACAGCCTTTGACTGTACGCAGCACCTATGGCTCCCTGGCTGGGGAAAAACGCTGACATTTATGTTGTATGCATTCAGCTACCCGTGAACATCAGCCCTAATGATGGTGATGATTGGGTGAGGCTTAGGGTGTAGGGGCTTTATCTTGGCTTGAGTAGAAGTCAAGGCCCTATGTACTGCCTGGGTCTAGGATCTGAGGGTTTCTTCATGGACACAGGTACCAATTTGATCGAGCATTTGGTAAGTTTTACAGCTTGTGTGGATGCCAAAAAGTGTATGAGGATAGCATAGTAGACATGATAGAATGCACATATGAAAAAAGGGTTTATCTTGTAACTAAGTGCTTGTGTATTCAGCGCATATATGTTTATCTTACACACACAGACCAGGGAATGCAACATCTGCAGCTGGTAACCTTTTTCTTCAATCCCCTTTATATATTTCTAACAGTGAAGACTGCAGCTTCTGTGCTTCATGTCAATTATTTCAGCACTGTCTAGGTGGCCGTGACAAGGATCTTTGAAACCATCACAATATGAGAAAGAATGATGATTATTATAGGGCTCACTCTACTGTGACCTCCCTCCGTCCTTACTCCAAGAATCCCCATTCTTGATGTGGTCACGCCAACAAATATCATTTCTCTTCCCATAGCTGTCACCTATTAATCAGGTGGGGAGCACACTTGGAGCGGTCCTTCAGAGATGCAAGAAACTCACAACCATTTGCCATACTGAATGCACCCTATATAAATGCAAATGGTTACAGCAATACTGATATCACGGCTGCATTCACACATGCTGATGGGGATAAAAATGGCCGAATGTCAAAAGCAAAACTTTGAAATTAAAATAAAATAAAAAATGCTGCATTATTAAAAAAAAAACTAGTAGTACCAAACACATTCTCCATAGAGAAAAATACTGTAAAATGATTATATTTGCTGCCAATCAACAAACAACTTTTCTAGATGGCATTAACTGAATATCTCTGGATAAAGCCTGTGCTTTTCCCCAGCCAGAAAAAATTGTAATTTCTATTTTATTTTTCCAAATTTGATGCAAAGTTGGAAACTGTGTGCTTATTGGGCACTGAGTAAAAGGTCGATGGGTACCAAACTGTTGCTTAATATATAGGGGGTGTTAAAACCCAGGAACTCAAGTGCAGAGAGATCTCCAACAAAAAAAAAACAACTGTCATGTGGTTTAAAAGAGAAGTAAAAACAATCTTCTTAGATTATATTTCTCTTTTGGATTACATTTACTAATGTACTCCTGTGACCCAAAGGTAGCTGATAGCAGGCCAATGGCTGCTACCGTCTAAAAGGGCAGAGCCATGCCAGAATCAAGAAGGATCCCGACAATATTTTGGGATCCACTCTGGCTGTCTAACTGACAACTGGCTCTGCCTCTGCCTCTCTGCATGCAACGTAGTGCCAAAGCCAGCATTCCCCAACCTGTAGCTCCAGACAGTACTGAAGGAACAGAGGAAGGAGGGAGGAATCTCTTTAGGGGGCAGCGATTGGCAGTCACTGCACTCCACTGAGACCGAAAGCTTAATAATAAGCGGTCAACTGATTGGTCAGCATACAGTCTTAAAGCATCAGGGAGAGTATGGAAGTGTAATATTTGATTTACCCTGAACTTCTCCTTCAAGGCTGCATTCACACAAGACATTTTCGTGCGTTCTGCATCAGGAATATTAGGTGTGCCCATTAAGATCCAGCCACTGTTCCCATTCAAGATAATTACAGGGTCCAGGGACAAGCATCTATGCCAAACCACATGTAATCGTACTATGTAAGATTGAATGCAACTGCTCCTAAGAAATGCAGCCACTGTTGCCCTGTCATTAGCCTGATTGGGTGCAGGGGCCGCATCTGAAAGGGCACACCTAGGATTCCTGCTACAAGAATCCATATGTTCTTGCCACAGGAATGACTGAACGCACATATACAGGGGTACAGGTGTAATATACAGGGGTACAGGTACTCCTAGAATACGATCCTAATAGGTTGGACTTGATGGACTAATGTCTTTATTCAACCTCAAATACTATGTAACTATGTAACATACAAGCCCCTTGTAAATGCAGCCTTTCTCTCCAGCATCAACCAAAAACTGAAATATAACTTTTAGGTGGACTGATCCTTTAAGTCACTGAGACATAAGTAAAATAATTGCTGTAATTCTCTAGTAAGGCAAGCATTCAGCAGAACAACGATTACTTTACTGAGCAGACTGCACCAGACCTTTGCAATGCGTCACCTCCCTCATATTAGCGTGCGTTATATCACAGTTATTGTAAGGCAGTCCACTTATTTTTAATGGGCTGACAATGTGTGGCAACACATCTTTTAATCCATATGTAACTTTTTTTTTCTAGTGCTGTACAACACACAGATAGGTCACATATATATGTATGTATCATATATCTTCTTTAAAAGCTGAGAATATACTTATCTCCCAGATACTCCAGGCAGGCCTGATCATGGCAAAAGTCAAGTCATCTACAAGAATACTTTTAATTAATGATAAGAAAACATAGTACCTGAAACTAACAGGGGTGCACTTACATGCCCCATGTTGACCGGGGCTACATTTTCCAACAGGACTACTTCAGTACTGTACGACATCAGGGCTGACCACTGAGTTCCTGCATGTGTGAACTGCATATGCAAAATAAACTTAATTATTAAAAATCGTCCAATCAAGTGAAAAAGTAAATAGCATACATTATTCCGTTACACTGTGGATAGGGAAATATGCCTGCTGGTGATAAATCAAATAACACAAGGTAAACACAGATTGCTGAGTGCTAATCTCATCTCTGCACTGTTGAAGCAGCCTGGATTGTGCTTGCTTTCCTCTCCCTGTATCTCTAAGTATCGCCGTGCATTGTTTGTGTACAGTCACTGCCTATCACCACTGTCTACAATTCAGTGTAAAAGGTTGCCAAGATTAGCTGCGCCTTCTGCACGAGGTTTGGGGCTGGGAGGGGCTGAACTTGAACCTGCGTTACAGACTATAAGGTCAGTTATTCATATACCAAAACAAACCATTTTCATTTCCAAGTTAACCCCTTCATGACTGAGGCCCTTTTTTCAATTTTTGCACCCATGTTATATTCCACATTTTAGGCCTGAAAATGACGTAAAACCCCCCAACATTATATATTTTCTGAATGCCAAGACCCTATAGAATAAAATGGTGGTAGTTGAAAATTTTTATGTTGCGCAATATTAGCGCAACTCCTTATTAAACCCCAAAATTTAGTGACAAATTTAATTAAATGCCCCAAAACCAAGCCGCGCCCTCCTGAGGGGTGGGCTTCCGGTGACCGTAATGCCGAACGGGCAGTGTGCGCTTGCGCACACCGGCCCGTCCGGCTTTTATCTTACGAACATGCTACACACCCGCCGAACATTGTACGATGCTCAGCGGGTTTTCGAATATGTTCGTAAGTTAAAAGTCGTGCGGCCTTACTGTAGTAGAGGTCGCACGGCTTCCACACACCTTACGATAACTGAACGATCGCGGGATTTCCCGTGATTATCGTACGATTATCGTAAGGTGTGTGGGCACCCTTAAGGTGCAAAACCTCGCAAGACAAAAGTCTTGGACAGGCAGATCGTACTTGCGATCATCGCAAGGCTGCCCCCCTTAAGGGGCGGTCTTCCGATGACTGCAATGCTGAACGGCCAGTGTGTGTGTGTGCACACCGGCCCGTTTGGCAGTGATCTCTCGATCATGTTAAAAAACAGCCGAAAATCGTACGATTCTCGGCTGGTTTTCCAACATGCTCGATATACAAAAGTCGTGCGACCATACATTAGAGACGGTCGCACGCCTTCCATACACTGCACGATTCTCGTACGATTGCGGGATTTCCCGCGATTCTCGTACGAGAATTGTGCAGTGTATAGTCACCTTTATACTGTGCATAATAACACAAACCGGCTGGTGAGTTCTTAGTAAATCAAACCCATTGCATCAGCACAGGTGCTTAGATTTAATACCACCATACATGCAGTCAGATCATCACAGAAATGAATGTGTCATGTTCCGTCTGTAATTGGTTTACTGCTGGGGTGCGCATGGTTCTTTCCAGAACGCTCATGCCTATACTATGGTTTGAAAAGTTGATTACTAAGATTGTAAACAGTCTTCTATCTGATTAGAAGATACTCCTGTGTATGGCATGAATGACCTATTGCATCCATTCACACTGTATGGTTAGATGTCAATAGGGAATGAATGATTACCTGATGTTCAGACTGTTCGTTATGAGAGGATTGCAATAACCTGTGTGTGGTCAGTTTTACTTTCATGTGTCCTGGTATAGCCAATTAAAAACAGCAGTCGTACAGCGCAACCAGACTGGTTTTTAATTGGTTATTACAGATTACTGACTTTTAAAACGTACATATCAACACGGCCATGATCAAATAACTAGCACGCTCAACTGTGTAAAACATAAACTATCAGCACAGAAAATATTTCAACAGAAAAAGTGTCTTGATTGCTACAGAGAGTCTATCAGGGGTCACACTTTCCTCTCCCCTCCTACAATTTATACCTCTCAAAATTACACAGTGGACTGGATTCTGAGCGAGAGTAGGGGAGCTTTCCACAGCAGTGCTAGTTTTGCTCACTTAGTTCACATCCATGGGTTAGCAAAAGGTCCATGTCTGCTACTATTATCATTAAACTGGCATTACAGACAAAAAGCTTATTAGCTATTTCAAATGCTGATGAAATCACTTGCAATGGATGCTACTCCTTGATGTTTGAAAGTTTTAGCTTCCTGCAGAATCAGCTGGTCTCCTGAGCACTGGCCCTAATATTCTGTTTTAGGGTGGCTCATTTCCCTTGCAGGGTCCCATGGAGCCACCCTTGTGTTTGCTAGTAAGCTGTGTGTGTCTCCACAAACACACAGGGATGGCAAAGCAAGCTACACCCACGATCCCCACTTCTCCTCCAAGCTAGTAGATGGACAACTGCTGGAGAATGTGCTCTTTCTTGTGATCTTTAACTAGGCAGATAGTTTAGGGAAGCTGAGCTGAGAGAGTTGGAGCCAGCTGTTTAGAAACATAAGGATCGTGAGTGCTTGGGCAAAAATGTAAAGAAATACTTTGCTGGGCAATGTATATTTGCTTGATCTGAATGTATTATTTATAAAAGTCTGAGGTTGAATAGTACTTTAACTGAGGTTATTAATGTATGTCCATATACTTGTCGCATGTTATACCTACAATGATATGAACTTCTGTAACTTTATTAATGTTACCTAAAAACTTCTAATAAAAAACGACTGAAAGTGAAATTATTACATACAAATTTCTACAATAAATCTTATACATACTGAGACTTTTTTTAAATCCAGAGCCAATTGCAATCTATTTTTTACAACTTCCAGGAGCATTATCGCATTCAATGTATATACATGTAAATGCTTGGTTCAATGTTTTCTTCTTGGCCTTTGTGAAGAAACAAAACGTACACACATCACTCTGTTTTCCAGGCAGGAGTTAGAGACTGTGAAAGGACTTTGAACAGTTCGGTGGCAGGCTCCCAGAGGAGCAAAACAGCAGCTGGACTTGTGGCATTCCATCTCTTCAGAAGTCACGACAGCCAAAGTGACAGGTACACAATGCTACATTCTCTCCTCTGTCACTATATGTCAATTTTGGGGAAAGCAAAAAGATTCCTCCAAACCCTCCACTGCGGGAAAGAACCCACACTGGTCTGCTTAAATAGCCTCTCTGTTGTCGGATTTATCTAACACTTTGTCTGCATGGAGCCAGCCGACAAGCATTGTTATATTATTATTATTATTAACAATATACAACGCTTCCAAAAAGTGGACAAAACGATACTAGTATTTTTTTTCAAATATACTTACAAGACACTGCAAACAAGTCAAATGTATTAAATGTTTAGACCGCTGGAAACTCAGATTGATTTAATGTGTTATATGTATATAATATATGTGTACAAACACACTCATATACATCCATACCTGAAAGAATGAGCAGAATATTCTTAACAGAGAATCTGCTGATAGACCTCTGCTGGTCACATGCGGTATAACAGATGGTTTTCAAACTGATTTTTGCAGAAAGTTTGGAGTTTAAAAAGTGATGCCCTTTAATGGCTAACTTAAGTTCGTAAATACGCAAGGTTTCCAAAGAATCCCCAAAGCTTGCATCTTTAATAACTTCTTCAGTTGTCCCAGCATATCCTCTCCTGTTATAACATCAGCATTGTAATAGGAATACATATTATAATTGTTTTTGATAATGCAATCAAAGCTTACATGAAAAAAAAACAAAACAATTTCATATCGTAAGTTTTGCCTGCCATCTGCCCATCACTTTCAACAACCTCCTGGATTCCCAGTGTGCTTTGCATCTCTTTCCCCGCTTGCTTGATGTGATGCAATCTCGATTCATCAAGACTACATTTCCCATCAAGCATTGCTTCCAGCAAGCAATGATAATGTTACATTGTTCAGATGTTGAGTTGTAGTTCAGAAGGCAGGTTGTATGAGAACATACACAAGGAATTGCATATTCACAGGACTGAGTGAAATTGTGTCAGTGCATTGAGGAAGTACATCCTATGGGCATCTTCAATAACTAATTTTACAAACTTCTAGATCGATATGTTTATTAGGAGTGGAATAGAACTCATGGAAAATCAATATAGAATTACATATTTATTTGTAGTTTTTGATCATAGATACCCTTTAAGTCAGTCAATAAAGGGTATCACCGAAAATTCCAAATGTTGTGCACTAATCGACGACTAACACAGTACATAACTCCACTACAAACTTATCATTCTTATATCCTTCATAGCTTTGAAGACCCTTCTTACACTAACATTCACGTACACTATTTAGTATTAGTTGCATGTGCTCGCCACAACCAATGAACTGCTCTACCAGCTTATTAATGTGCTAGGAGTAGAAAAGGCTGTACAATATGATAATGAGGTCCAATTCATCTCATGATGATGTTTTAACAATCCAAACAGTGCAATAAATCAATTGTATCCCATATACTGTTTTGCCTGGGCAACAATCTCTTAACATGTGTTTGTATCTATATCATTGGTCTCTCTGGTTTGTAACCTGTAGAGGCTTATTTAATACAGGACTAGATTTTTTTCACTTAGCAAGGTCAATGTTTACTTTGCAAATAAGGTCATTGTGGTCACTTTGAATACCCAATAATGTGCTATTAAAAATCCTGTTCTATTTGTTTCAATTCCATCCCATGATTGAGTATTTAAAGGGAACAAAGGTTCACCTTATTTGCCAAAGTGAACATTTACTTTTCTAAGTGGAATGTCTTTAGGCCTTTAGTAATCAACTTTACTACCTTCCAAATGGTCCTTACGTGCAATGTTATACTTTTAGTAAAAAATATATCAAGGGCTCAATCAGAATGAATCTATTGCTAGCCTTAGTCCATGAGGGTCCATACAATGATTTGCATAACAGCATGTTACCATGTGATCTTGGCTTTTACTGGGTTCCCTGAGTGACATGGCAAATGTCAGTGGCTAGTCACATTACATTAGGTACTGAATGTGATGTAAATGTCAATGGCATCATATAGTCCAAAGCTGCTTCTAGTAGCAAAACGAGAGGTCTGACTATCATAGGCTACAAACATACAGCTCCTTTTTCATGATCCCTTGTTCAGCGACTTGTGCTTGTTGCATGGCAAGCAAAGCTACCTTCTGAAGCTCCAGTGAAGAAAGAAATGTATCTCCTAATCAAACCGCTTCAATAGGCACTCAAGGAAGAAAATGTCCAAGTAATGTTTCTTTTATTCCTAAATCTACTTAATTCCATCACTATATAGAGGAGATCTGATTCTCCTGCTTCATTCAGACCAGGTGGCTATGCCACCCCGTATTTTTTCTATACCAAGCACAAGCCATGGTGGTTTGACCTTTTAGACTGATAGCCAATCACAAGTCTGACCATCCCGTAAAATACAGGTGCTTGACTCTGAACCTCAGTCCTCATAGGTAGAAGTTTGCAGGAATATATATATATTTTTATCGTATGAGCTCAAAGGCACCTTGACCAATTAGTATAAGCTGCAGCCAATTTGAAATCATCACTGCGACCGTATTTTCTGCTCGGGCGGGCATTACTGCAGAAATAAAAACCCATTGGTAATTCCGTCAGAAAAAAAAAAAAAAGTTAATTCCTTTCTTCTAAATGTCACAGCACTTCCAGAATTTCTGGTCTCCAGGCAGGGGCTGTGCTGTTCCTCATTAAATCAGAAAGCCCACTTAGAAACGTATACTGCAGTCATAATGTAGTGAAAGCACTCACCCAAAGAACATTGCATCAAACATTTTTACTACACGTTTCATAAATCCTCCTATGGTGGGGAAGTTGCTAATCCCAGGTTTGCAATAATAAGATAGAAAATCTTGGAATTTGCAAAGAGTGGGTAGTATTTAACAGGTAGATCACTATACATAACATACTCATTTACTCTACTTCGGTGCCTCCCGGTCTCACCATATTTTTATAAGCCAGCAAAAGAAATCAAAGTGCTTTTTTTTTAAATGTCCAATTTGTGCTTTATTTTTTACAGGCTATGCAGAAAAGCCATTACTTTCTAATAGTAGGAATGAACAGGGTGATGATAACTCCTCATTTTGTTACCTTCTCAGGGACATTCTGCACAAATATATTATCAGCAAAGAAAAAAGGATAATTTAAGTATCACTGCAGACACTATAAAACCTCTCTACATTGCAAGGCTATAACTGAAATATGAGTGGTTGTACATAGCCTTGTAACACTGTTTAGGTGGACTGATAATATGTCCTAAGAAAAAAGTACCACTGGGAAGAGATGTGTCCGGACCACAGGTGTAAGGAATGTTCCCTTAGCAAAGTGAATATTTGCTTAGCTTAGTGAATTAGGTGAAACAAGGTAAACAAATTTAAAAAAAAATACAGGACAAGTACAGTGCATTTTTTTTAAAAAATAGGCTTTTTGTACATAATATTTTACAAAAAAATATTTCCGTGAACACTGTTTCACCTTTACCTTGGCTGCTTCACTAAGCTAAATGAACATTCACTTTGCAAAGTGAAAATTATCTACTTCGACCTCAGTGTCTCATAATTTATACTTTCCATCAATAAAAAACTGAAAAGGCAAACACTTAAAAGGCCATTGGAACTTTTATTTTAAACCAGTTACATTAATTCAGTGTGAACCAAAAATAAAAGTCTCACTGTTTGTAAAGTCAGAATAAATCAGCCTGTCGCCTGCCATCATGCAGCAAAGATGGACAGAAAGACCCTTGTTCTTTGTGTGCAAACAGTGATCTCTCTTCAGCTGTCTGACACACCTATTGCTGATCCAAAGCTAGAACTTTCCAATCAGCAGGGAGTGTGAGCTTTGCCAATTGCATAGTTCTAAATGAGACTCAGCAGGGGTGTGTTGGACCACTGCAGAGAGACCACTGCTTCCACAAAAATAACAACAGTCCTTTCATAACCTTTAATTTTTGATCACACAGAATTAATTTAACTGGCTTCAAAAAATAGCTCAGCTGGGCTTTAAATGGTTAGTCCTAAACTGATCAAATATCTGTCACTGTTGGAGAATTAGATTACCATTTTCTATAGTCTCTTTTTCTTATGTCTTTCAAGGTCTCCAAATGTGAGATCTTTCAGAATTCTCAGATCTATGCCTGCTGTAACAAGAGAAGTGGGAGCACCCCAGTTGTAGGTAGGCAGGAAAATAGCCTAAGACTGTAGTGGGGTTGCCAATGAAGCCCTTACTAAATATAGCAAGCCAGAAGGCAGCTTAGCTCTCCAGGTTCCACGTATAACTGACATAGAGTTATATGTCGACCACAAAATAAAAATTTGTCAGAGGGCAGCTTACCCCTTGTTATCTCATGTGGGCCTCCTCCTTTCTCGAGGCAGGCTTCTTTTTAGACCTAGTGACCCTGCTAGTATCATCCTTTGGGGGAACTTCTGCTCCCAGGGTGACAACACTTCCTTACTGTGACTATGTGGAGGCCCAGTTTTGCCACCCTAGAAGCTGATATGTTGACAGTGTGCCAGCATATTCAGCTTGTAGAGCCAAAGGAAATTTCACCGCTCCTATTCCTTAGCTGCCATCAAGTCTCCCCAGGTGCTGGTCTAATAGATGCATCTCCATCTTGGAATGTAGTAGTATACGAACAGACCACACTATCCAGAGAATTCCAATACGTCAGACTTTATTGAAAGAAGAAAATAGGTCACCAGCACTCCATAAGTTAAAATGAATGAGTCCTTTTAATGGACAATGATGTCACAGAAATCCAACATGAGCCGACGTTTTGGGGCCACACAGGGTCCCTTCTTCTTGCCTTGAAGAAGGGACCCTGTGTGGCCCCGAAACGTCGGCTCATGTTGGATTTCTGTGACATCATTGTCCATTAAAAGGACTCATTCATTTTAACTTATGGAGTGCTGGTGACCTATTTTCTTCAATCTTGTGTTTTGCACGGTGCCATCCGTGAAGTTACTTCGAGCACCATTTATTTGATTGTTGGCCGGGACTGCTGAAAGGTGTGCGGAGGGCACCTCCATCAATTGCAGACTTTATTGAAATTCACAGCAAATCCAGTATAACAGTGAATAAAATGTATAAAGCAACAAATACCAGCACCGCAAACCCCGAACCAGCTACAACCTCTCACATGTTTCACCCATAGGCTTATTCATAGAGCCTACGGGTCAAACATGTGACAGGTTGTAGCTGGTTCGGGGTTTGCGGTGCTGGTATTTGCTGCGTAGGCTTATTCATAGAGCCTACGGGTGAAACATGTGAGAGGTTGTAGCTGGTTCGGGGTTTGCGGTGCTGGTATTTGCTGCGTTATACACTTTTATTCACTGTTATACTGGAATTGCTGTGAATTTCAATAAAGTCTGAAGTATTGGAATTCTCTGGATAGTGCGGTGTGTTCCCACACTACAGCATATTCAGCTTGATTGACAGACTTTAGATGCTTCTCTTTAACAAGGCCATGGCATCTGGACTGCTCGGC
Organism: Nanorana parkeri; assembly: GCF_000935625.1. Taxonomy (NCBI): domain Eukaryota; kingdom Metazoa; phylum Chordata; class Amphibia; order Anura; family Dicroglossidae; genus Nanorana; species Nanorana parkeri. The sequence goes on from NW_017306393.1 coordinate 325,288, forward strand.
CCCACTGATGTGTACCTGCCATGTCATCCAACGTGCATTCGCTGATGTGCTGATATAGCTGCACAAACCAGAAGGCCACTGTTAGTGATGTGATCATTAGAAAGCAAAAAAAGGTAAGTTGTCAAACTAGAAAAAAAGAAAAATATACCATGATAAATAAACCATTTTGTAACAGGGTTTAATTATATACTAAAGAGGCCTTGTCACTCTATCTGACTCATTCAGGGCTGTGTGTTTATGAAGTGAGATCACCTCGCCCTATAATTTCAAACTCCTTCGCTGAACTGTGTTTAGTGCTGCAAGTGTTTTATAGCCTGAGAAAACATAATCTTGCCAAAGTGTAATGAAAGTTTCAGATACTCTGTACAGAAAGCTCTGTGTACCGCAGCGGTCAGTAGAAGCAGCAGCTGTAGTCTAAGCGTCCTCTAAAAATATCCTTTCCCCAACTCTGATGGGTAACCTGATGCCAAGCACATGTGATAGTGTATGATTGTCATATTCCTATCTATGACTAGGCACTGCCAGACACTGAGGATCTGTGCCAGGCAACAGCTGGAAGAGACGGGAACAAATGAACAAAAACTACACACTGACAACAAGTCGAAATCTTTACTCCAAGTGCTTTGAAATCATACAATGTAAAACAAGTCAAGCAAATTGTTTCCAGCACCCGATGACTTTCCATTATTGTCATTCAGTTGCCTTAATTTGTGCTACTTTTACTAGACAGGTTTTAGCCACAATTGGCAAGAAGCTCTTAATATGTCTTGGATAGTACAGTGTAATCTCCCTGTCGTAATTCCTGACTCCTGGGTCTTCCAGCATGGCTGTGTTCCAACTCCCCGTGTTGCATTCTCAATAATATTACCCAAATATGCAGCAGGTATAGTAGGACCCTTCCTAACGCCCACAGTCAGTGAGAAGACCTAGGACCCTTTGTTAGAATAGACTGTTCAAATCTAGTTTGAACTGATAATGGGATCCGCAATCAGACGGTTCATTAGATTAAATAATAACCTCCCCAGCATCCTAATCTATGGTTGTTTCACTTCTCTTTGCTGCTCTTCCTTTTAAATCCTCATGTCTTCTCATGCTTGGGGAGAGCTTCCCTTTTCAGCTCAGGCCCTCTTCCTGTAGTGCTGGCTCAGGTTTCAAGCCTATACAAACCTACACACAGACACCGTGTATCCATTCCTGAGACAAGGCAGTCTGCTGCAAAACAATAGTTCTGCAGAGCATGAGAACAGATACAGATTTAAAAGGAAGAGCAGCAAAGAGAAGGGAAACTACCATGGATTACAGTAAGGCACACATTACAGTATTGGTTTATGTTAAAAAAAATCTGAGGGTTTAA
>NW_017306393.1:327209-331281 GCF_000935625.1 Nanorana parkeri
TAATCCATGGTTGTTTCCCTTCTCTTTGCTGCTCTTCCTTTTAAATCCTCATGTCTTCTCATGCTTGGGGAGAGCTTCCCTTTTCAGCTCAGGCCCTCTTCCTGTAGTGCTGGCTCAGGTTTCAAGCCTATACAAACCTACACACAGACACCGTGTATCCATTCCTGAGACAAGGCAGTCTGCTGCAAAACAATAGTTCTGCAGAGCATGAGAACAGATACAGATTTAAAAGGAAGAGCAGCAAAGAGAAGGGAAACTACCATGGATTACAGTAAGGCACACATTACAGTATTGGTTTATGTTAAAAAAAATCTGAGGGTTTAATGTCACTTTAAGAAAAAAAAATCCCTTTCGGAAAAGAGGAAGGAATATGTAAGCAGCAATTTGTTGTTGTTTTTTTTTTAAGTGAATGTGAATGAGAACATGTAACAAATATAATGTAGGTGCTATTCCAATTTGACTTGAAAAGTGAAAATAAACTGAGGTTGTGGGTTAGGCAATGCAGTGCATGACTGCCGGATAAGGATGTACTCCTTGCTGCTAATACTAAGAAATGTATACAAGAATCTGATTAGGTGTTTTCAGTGCTAAACAAATGTTAAACTATTAGAAATCCACAAAAAAATAATACATTAAGAAAAAAAAAATAGAATCACTGTTTAACTCATTAAAGTTTCAAAATAAAAATTAGCATGTATGGTTTATAAAAAGTTGTGTTACTTTGCTTAACTCCTACGCTTCCAAAGACACATGGATGAAGAGTTAACCACACAAGTGAGGGGCACTGTGCAGCTAGGTAGCTGTACTGTGTTAAAGTTAGCTGTAACTGTATTCATGTCATTGGGCTGGTCTCCTGAGCTCAGTGTGCCAAGTAAACACAGCAAGCCTGGAGTCCTGCACACAGGCCAAGCCATGTCACGTCAGGACAAGCTTGGTAAGACATCAGATGCTACACAGCTGAAATATTTAAAGGGTCAGCCCATCCAAAGATGAGAATTTAGTTATAGATGGCTATAATTGGAGTAAGGTGGCTTGATTCAACCCCTTGCGTTGTTCCCACTTCTCCACTTGCATTCTACAAACCTGCCATAATCCATTATTTCATTAATGGGGAAAATTAAAGCTGAACTTCAGGCAAACAGATATATTTACAGATGAAATTCATATATGACAGTCATACCTGCCAAATGATTTTTACTTCTGTCCATTCATTCCTGAGATTTACACCGTACGGCCACACAGTGCACTGACTTTCTCTACTACAGATGAGTTATACAATTACGTCTTGTCTATGCCTCCAGTGAGTGATAGGACAGTGAAGGAGCAGAAACAGGCTGATGAGCTCATCTCTCTATCACTCTGTTCTCTTCCCCTGTCAGCTTACTTGTGGACTCCTTGAGCTGTTTCTCCCTCTCTCAGTCTGAGTTCTGCTGTGCAGTATATGGCAGGAGGTTAAGCCCTTCAATTAATGTGCTTATAATTGTTCCTTTAAAAACATACATAATATATATATATATTTTTTTTTATAAAACACATATCTGCACTTAGGTTCATTTTTTTTCTACCCGGAGATCAGCACTTATGCCATGCAACAATGGGGTCCTTGGCTTAAATCCTGGCCAGGGCACTATCTGCACAGAGTTTGCATGTTCTTTTTCTGCTTCAATAGGATTCTTCTGGATTATCCGGTTTGCTCCCACGCTCCAAAGACATGCTGATATGTTAAATGGCTCCTGTCTAAATTAGTCCTAGTTTGTGTGTACACATTAGCTATTCACAAGTGTTAACATATCCTCCATGCTGTTCCCAAGCCCACACAAATGGGGAGGGTTGAGGAAAGACCCGGAGACCCACCTCATAAAAAAATGTCCCCAAGAATTATTTGGATAAGGCTAAGCATAACAGACAAGGTGCCCAGATGTCCCATTGTCCTTTCTACAGTCTATGGGATTAAAATTGTATTTGTTAAATTTTTACTGACCTTGTGATTATTTGTATATATCACTTAGATCACCTGCAGGTGACCAAGTACTATAATCTTTTCATTTATCTCTTTTTCCCCTTTAAGAATTTGGTTTCCCACCTTTGCCTTCTCCAAATTTCTTTCGTCATTTTGACATTGAAAAATAAGAACTCTTTATTAAATAAGGCCACTGTTAAGTGAAAAAGCTTTTTGCAACATCCTCATATATATTCCTGACCAATGGTTCCAGGGTATCTAATAATTCGAAGAGCAGAGCCTACAGCTACCTGTACTGCTTCCCCTTGACTCTCGGCCATGTTATTGTTCAAGTTATGTCTCCTACATTTCTCCTGGCCTGCTATGTTCTTTGTCCCAATTAATGTCCATGCTCCGCATGAAAAGGTTTTATAGACCGCGCCTCCTTTGTGACGCAGTATAGTTTCCAGAACCAAGCAATAAATTGATGATAAATCAATTTCCTGCGCATTGCAGCCTAATCTCTCTCTCTGTCTTTGTGGAAGGCAGAGATGCCGGCATAGAGAACAATTTCTTTCCCTCCCTTCATCCTCTCTGGGTTGGACTGTAATGAATTCAACGCATAGGAAAAACGGATAATCTCTTTTGCACTGCCACACTTGCCTTCTCAGGTCAGAAATCTATGAATGTGAAATAGGAAGGTTCTGGCTACCAATTTACTGTGCAAATGTGAAAACAGCTGCAAGTGCTGGCTGTCAAAATATATAGCCGGCAGTGGAGATTCCTCCATCCATGCTCTTTAGCTTGTATTGGGGAATAGATTGAATGGAGCATTTAAGCCATTGGTGCTGAACAAGAAATATCGTAAGTTGTTTGGCCAGCTTTTGTCTCTACCTCCGGCCTCTGGATTCTGTAAAAAAATAGCGGTTACGTAACCGCTTCACATAGGCCCCATTCACACCTATGCGTATTGTAATATGCGCGTCTGTCGCACGACCGTCACGCGTTTTTTTACCGCGATTCGCGGTAAAAAAGTTGCGCGACCGTCGCGCGATTCCAAAGGCTACTTGGCAGTATACAAATGGAAAACGCCCTACAAAACGGACCAATACGCAGCAAAAAACGCTCCGGGACCTTTTCATGCGTGGGCCGTTTTGTAGTGCGTTCGGGACGGGCGGAAATACGGACAGGTGGGAACGATACCATTGACTACAATGCTATTTATTTTTTTGACCGTTTTGTAGAGCGTTCATCGAGCGTAGGACGCGCTACAAAACGGTCAGGTGTGAATGGGGCCTATAGACGAAAAGTATTTGCAGAGTTTACGTTATTATTTGATTAATGTGCACATTATTAGAAAGAGTACTTCAGTGCACTGATTGATGGTACTTCGTAAGGGTTTACATGTACTTTAAGCACAGTAGACATAAAAAGTTGACTGTACAACAATGTAACAGCAATTATAGCTATGGGGCAATGGAGTTCAGCATCTGATGCATGGGGGTTACAAATGCTTGGACACCAGCAGCATTACACTAGAAAAGCCAAGCTGCTTGGTGCCTGGGCTACTGTAATGTACATTAAGTGTAAGTGACCAGAACAAGACTCTGCCCTACTAGGGAAAGTCTCAAGCACTATTATTTTACTTCCAGTGAAAGATCCACTACCCTTTTGTTGGAGAAAGAAGTCTTATACAGAATGTAATTATGTCTATTTTCTACTGCTATTCTTTGTTACACTTCACATTCCTATGGTATATTCATGTTATATATGTTCCCCTGACATGTAAATGACTGTAATTTTGTGAACAACATCCATGGTTACACACTACACAAGGCTCCTTATACATTAACATATCTGAACTGAATCTAAAGATGATTGGAGGGTGTGGTGTGGAGAGTTTGCTAAAGATGAGTGATATATAAAAGGTTTTTGTACACTGCTGTAGTTATTAGTTAACAAGGGTGCTGCACTTGCATATGCAAGGACAATGCATGCATTCTCCAGGAGCACGGCTCATGTAGTGCACTGTAATCAACTGCAATTATCTTACAACTGAATAGGATTGCAGCATCCCTGCAAAGCTGTATATGGTTCACTCATGAGAAATGGGAGAAAATTTGGTGGGGGCTC
>NW_017306393.1:331309-349659 GCF_000935625.1 Nanorana parkeri
CTTACCAAAAAAAAAAAAAAATCAAGAAAAGAAAGGGGGTAAAAGTAAAAGGTCAGCCCCACCCCTTTTTCTAGTTTTGTGAGTGTATGGTCAGCCCCACCCCTTTTTCTAGTTTTGGGAGTGTATGAAGAGAAGTTTGAACTTCTGACTAATGTTAATTAATTTACCTTTCCCATTTGGTAAATTTCTTCTTATCTGCTGTTTTATAAGTGTCAAATAGAACAAAAGTGGAGGAAAATATCCCAACCTCTTTTTGACTATTATCGTACAGAACAGGAAGTGAGGGGAAATCTACTTAACAAAAACAAAGCCAGCAATATAATTAATTTTTGAGTAGGGTCAAGGTTTAACACATTGTTGGGATTTTATTGTTTCTTGTGACCACATCAGGCCAATTTCCTTCCATTTCTTGTCCAGGTGATGCTAGGGATATGAAACCATTTAAGTGTCCCTATAGGATTGTTGCCCCCACAACTAACCCCATTTTTACTATTATGAGTGTTAATATGTGTAATTAAATGATTATTACTAAAGATTTCTATTTTACAGATCATAACCTCTCTCTACCTGTAAAGGTGCCCATACACCTATTGATCATCTTTTGGAAATCGCCCATGAATGGTCTTTTCAACGATAATCGATTAGTTGATGGGAACCCAATGATTTCTTTTACTGTACTCCAGGCCAAATTTTCTCGAAGGGTGAGGCTGGAAAACGTTTTTTGAATCTTATGAAAATTGATGGATTAGTGGCGTTTTAGTACGAAAAAATCACAACATGAACACTGCACGTGCGCAAACGAAAAGTCGCTCTGTTGATCGACGAAATTCGGTGAGTTAGTATTGATAACGAACAATTATCGAAACAACATTGTTGTGTGCTTGATGGGCTATTTGAGCTAGAATCGAAAGAGGGTTCTTGGCAGCAACGAAAATTCCCAAACGAAAATCGCAGAGTGTATGGCCAGCTTTACTGAGGAGAATTTCCAGAATCTGTTGTTGCTGATGAGAATCAATGACAGCTGTCAGAGAGATTGGAAGCTTACCTTTTGAAAACAACAGCTATTTGGATTGTTGGCTTACCTTATAGACCTCCGTAACCTGGGTCCTGTCAGCAGTTTGGATCTTCAATCAAGCTGTTATCTCCCCTCCCTTCCTTTTGTTGTTGCTTTGGCTTTTTTGGGTGGTATTGTTGCCCAGTTTTGAGGGTGGATAGTATCAAACAAGAATGAACAAGAACTTTGATTTTGTTCCTATTTTCTCTTCTCTGGGTTATTAAATAAAAAAGCTTCCTAGACAGAGGCAAACCGCAGAAAAATTGAAATGTACAAGGCTTCAATTTCCTTGTATTAGGAGGATAAAGCAGCACAGGTCACTCATGACTCACAACTCACCTGCTGCTAAAAGTGACATAAGGGACCTGTGTGACCCTCTTCTAAAAAGACAGTTTGGCATCCATTGCACCTGTTACCCCTATGCATCATCTTCTCCTTAATACAAACAGAACTTTACCTCCATTTGTAAACAAGGAGGATTTAAGCTGCTGAATCAGCCTAGAGAAGAACCATGAAATAGCAGGTATCAAGCTCGGAGTTTGCAGTACAAAATTAGATGCCTGTCTCACTGCGTGTATTGGCCTCCTCAGCTCACAGCATGCTAATTTAGGCAGCAATCAAAACAGTTTGTGCAGGAGGTATAATATATGTCATCCTCCTGTTACAGGACACACACTTCATAAATTTCTATAATAGAAATACAAAGTGCCTTTAACTCCTACAGAGCTTGTGCCAATACCTCTTCCATCATCAAAACAAATATTTTTTCAAAATAGAAAGAAGTGTTAACAATTTGCCAGTCTGAATACAAAATCCATATGTAAAGAGAACATTTACGGCTGAACATCTCTAAACGTAATGAAAATCACAGTAATAACAAAAAGTCTCAGGGTGCTCTTATACTTGCACAAAACTGCGTTCTTGGTTTGCTAATTTTCAGACCTGAATTGACGTGGTGAGCCCTGCACTAATCTATGTTAATCACAGAGATAAATGAAGGACCGCAAAAAGCTGCTGACGGCTGTCAAAAAAAAGCACAGGAGAGCTGGAGTGAGGATCTCTGTTTAAGGGCACATTTAATGATCTTGCAATGATAGCTAGGTGTCACAGGTAGGCCCTCTTATGGCTGCATGCTGCATAGGTAAACACATTTAGCAATGCTTTCTGTGCAACCTGAAGTAAAAGCCCTTGCTTCTAATTTGACATTGTAAGGCCTGGCACTGGTATTTATAATTAGGCTTATTCAATAAAACACAGCAGAGAGCAAAGATAATCTGCAAAGTTCAGCAACTCATAGCAAGAGAAAATGAGCTTTTACAGAAGTCAGGCCAGTGAAAGATAGTCAGATTGGTTGCTTTATTATTTTCCTTATTTAATAAGTCTGCTTGTCTAGTTCTGTCAAAATTGCGCGGCAAGACCCCAGGAGGCCAAAATGGCACCATTCGGTAAGTAATCTTGCTCTAGCCCGAACAAAGGAATAGACGTTTAGCTGTTTATGCAGTTGTTCGTGTTAAAGTGAACCTTTAAAGTTTAAACATAGCTTCATTCTAAAGCCCCATTCACACGAAGCATTCAAGGACTCCTGCACCATGGACCTGTGGCAGGTTTCCCAGGTGTCCCCACTTTTTCAGATGCAGCCACTGTACCCATTGAACTTAATGACAGAGTAAAAGTAGCTGCATTTGTTAGCAGTCAGCATCTAATCGTACATGGTACAATTACATGCAATCTGGACGCAGGATAGATGCTCCAAGAATCCATAGGTTCTTGCCGCAAGAATCCCAGCACACCCCATGTGAATGGGTCCTAAACCGCCCTCCTCCTTCGCTACACATTTACTAGGATTTACCCTTTCATTCAGGTACTTGCTCTCACTACCTAATTCTGCTCCTAGACGAGGATGACGAATCCCACGGCTAAACTCAGGAGTCAGGCAGCCAATGCCCCTTAAAAATTACGGCTGGCACCTAACTTTTGATGTGTTCCTTAGTGGTTGTCAAGGAAAGTGACTCCTAAAAAAAAAAATCTGTTGGTTCCTGGATTGGACACATTGGCTCCTGAATTTCATATCAATTTGGTCACCCCTGGCGTATCCTCAAATTGCTCCCCCTGCCAACACCCGCAGCCTCCTGGGATACATGTCACACATTCAAGGAGGCTTATCTGGCTTCAGTTCTGCCTTGCGCATGCACAGTAGGGAGATGACTGTGACTCATCAGGAGGAGACAGCTGACTCCTGAATGCAAGATGGCGGTGCAGAAGATCTGAAGACCCTGTGAAGAATCGGGTTTCAAAGAGGACACCGCTTGACTTAATAGGCTGGTAAGTATGTGGTTTTTAAAAGTTCCTCTTTAAGTTCTCATTGCGCTAGTATATCATTAGTTTATCAGTTGTTTTTGTACCTTTTGGTGGCTGCCGTACTAATTCCTTGTTCTCCTCAGTAAAGCTGCTGCCACATATTCTGCAGGCTTAAGGATGTCTCCTTACACATATTAGCTCATTATGATACATTGGGAAACAACATTTGACCGATCACAAAAGCTAAACGTGTTAATATTGTGCCATTTGCTTGTTAAAAAGGTAGAAAATATATTATTATTCCCGTAACGTCTAAAAATAAACACTCTAGGAAGCAAGCAGCTACAGCACAGATCATATTCACTGTTTGTATAGTAAACTGTTACCGGTGACTACTGCAAGCTAAAATAGAAGTAATGGAGTTGAGCCTGGAATTGGATTTGGTGTTCTCCGAGGGAATGTTAAGAGGACTGAAGCGTGCAGTAAAAGAAAGTATACCAATAACTTTCTTGTAGAGGGCAGCGTTATGACCTTACCTGGATAAGTAGGAGCCAAAAAGACAAGACATGACAAAATGCAAAAATGCAAAGCTTTTGAAAAAATATTCACAGGAGACTTCTGCAACAAGACTTAAGGAATGGGTAACCTACCTTCTAAAATAACAGCTAACTCATCATTGCTACTTTCGTGCAGTAGGAAAGTCTTCCTGAAATGCAGAGGCCTAAGATAGTAATTAAAGTACAACTAAAGCCTCCTATAAGACAGTTAAAACTAGTCCCAAATCAAGTTACTATGTGATGCATAATTCTCATAAAATAAACAAACAACTTCCTTAACCTCTTCTGACTGAGCCAAATCCTTCTTCATTTGTGTCTCACATGCTCCCCCTCCCAGACACTGCAGCTCACAGTGGGAGAGAATCAGCAACAGAGACAGTGTTGTCAATGCAGAAAGCAGTGAGCAGGACTAGGTGTGGCCAGGTGCTTGCCAACTATTAGCAATGACAAAGCCAACAGCTACCAAACCCTTCATCCTCCCACCCCCCGCAACACTTTTTCATCCCACTGTAGTGCAAGCAGGCACAGACCACATGGCAAAGGCTCTGCTGTGAATTCAGGAGCAGTGCAGCATTGTTCCCACACCATCACAGGAAGCTGTTGCATTAGGTAGACTTCATTGGCAGGCTCAATTTCTGTGACTTTGGAGGATGATTTTGAGAAAATGATAAATGCAGGTGAATTTATTCAATTGCTGCACATTTTTCTGTAATAGGAGACCAGAGGTCTACTAGAGTCTGACTCCAGTTTTGAAGCTTTGCATAAAGAGCACCTTCCTGTTGGGGAGGTTTCCCCTCACTTCCTTTCCGCAGGACCACTGTCACTGAGACAGGAAGTGAGAGGAACTTCCCCGATGTGGATGCAACTGAAAGAGATTCTAACCCTTTCTTATGCCCATAATGTTTTTATTTGCAGTGTCAGCACTGCAGAGATTTCCCCTCACTTCCTGGCTCATTGGCCAATATCACTGGGACAGAAAGCGAGACAAGCCCTACCCAAGAAGATACAGAAAGCAATAAAAAACTGAAAGGAGTTTTATATCTTCCCGACACTGCCCAAAGCTGTAGAAGGGCTTTGACTAGAGTTCTCTTTAATTTCACAATGGGATGGTATGCCTATGCTTAGCCTCTTCTTGTAAATGAAACATACAAACTGTGGCCTTGAGAGAGGTGACACAGCTTTCTGATATTGAAGAATAGATGCAGCTTAGATGGATTGCCAGATTTAGATATTGGCATAGAGCATGGTTTAAAGTTCTTCGTTTAGATTATAAAAATGCAGAGTGACCAAATTGTTTATTAAAGCTGAACTCCAGACAAACAGCTAAATACCCCACAGAAATACGTACATGGAAACTGTTTTACCAAAGGATTTGAAATTCTATGTAGCCAGGTTTTTTCAGGACACGTGCCAGGTACTCAACCTCCGCTGCAATAGCAGCAAAGTTTGGGCAAGAACACCCCCCCACTCTGCTGATTGGACAATGAAGGATCAGCAGCATATCGATGAGTCATCACTGCTTTCTCCTCCTTTTAGTATGAACCTTGTCAAGCCATGCACAGTGAAATAGAGCATGGCTTGCTCCTAGTACTGCCCCACCATTCCAATCTGAGTTCTACTGTGTAGGGAATTACAAGAGCCTGATAGGTTGGGCTGCCATTAGAAATCCTGGGTCCCCGTACACCCTACGTGAGAGGCCCCTACCAACTAATCATCAGTATCGCACTGTTCACCTCTGTACCCCTCTTCCTATTCTGCTCAGCTCTGCACACTCTGCATTCCTGTTCCTACTATTCTCATCTCTGCACCTCCAGCATTTCTTTTCCTACTCTGCTCACCAAGGGCGTAACTAGAAATCACAGGGCCCCATAGCAAAGTCTTGTATGGGGCCCTGTGATTTCTAGATAAGTCCACCTGATAACCCAAGCAGCCCACCTGAGGGTGACCCAGCAGAGCCCACCATAGACTCCATCTTACAAGCCCTCTTACCTGTCTGGCCGATCCTCTGTCCGCCTCCTTCTCCTCCACGATCGCTTGCGGGCCCCGCCTCCTCCGTCACTGGGCCCCACCTCCTCGATTGCCGGACCCGCCTCCCCATCGCTAAGACCAGCCTCCTCGATTGCTGGGCCCCGCCTCCTCCATCGCTGCCAACGACCGGCCCAGCCACCTCCCCCGAAGCTGCTGGTTGTCATCGACTCAGCAGCTGTGAGGACGTACGCGCCGCTGCCTATGTGAATGGCTGCGTGTTTCTCCTCACAGCTGCCAGTGACAGCCAGCAGCCTGAAATGCCATAGCGACATAGGCGGCCCGCACGGCATCAGGGGCATGTTCTGGCCAGGCCCCCCTGTGCCCCGGGGGCCCCATAGCGTCCGTCTGGGTCGCTATGGTGATTGTTACGCCACTGCTGCTCACCTCTGAACCCCCTGCATGCGTCTTCCTACACTGCTCGCCTCTTCTCTCCCTGCATTCCTTATCCTGCACTGCTCAGCTCTGCACCCCCTGCATGCCTGTTCCTACTCTGCTCACCTTTGCACCCCCTGCATCCCTCTTCCTACAGTGCTCGCCTCTGCACCCCCTGTAGCAGAAGTTAACAGTGTTGGAAAAGAGTGGCAGGCTGCCAATTTTAAAAAAACAAAAAACACACATGTGATTTTCCTAATAAATACGTAATGGAATTACCAACCATAGAAAATAAGCCCAATGCAACTAGCAGTATATAATTCTGACTCTTTTCTGTTGCTGGTCACTGAAAATTTTAAAATTATATTTAATAAAAAATGTGTTAAATAATTACCAGTTGATTTACTATAAAAAAAAAAAAAGATTTACCAGTCTGCTGTAATAACAAACAATACAAACATGAGTTGATAGAGAGGCAACATTTCAAAAACAAGGAAAAGAAAGTAGGGCACCTCTAGTATCTTGATTAATCAAACACAATTAAATTCTCTGCCTGCAATTGTCTAAAGCTGTTCCTATGCAAATACACGCAGGTCAGGTGAGCAGCATGCTTTACATAATGACAATCAACCCTTTCCGTGTAGAAACAGCTCTGTAAATATCAACTAAGCAGCATGTTTAAAGAAATGATCTGTAACAGGTTTGGTAAACTAAAAACTACAAGTTGCAGCATACCCATCAAGCCACAACTGTCCCCGGTATTATCCATATCCTGATCAGTCTATAAGAGTGCTTTTTAGCGTACTGGTACCTGAGTCGTGATAACTGCCGATCATCACACATGTATGTATTATCTAATGCTTGATAAAAATTGACATACTTAAAAAAAAAAGAAAAAAAAAAAGTACTTTTTAATTAGATAATAACAATTTAGCATATTAAAAGGAGAACTATGGGGTTAAGGCTTTTCCTCATAGTTCTCCTTAGGGTAACGGGAGGACACAAACTAGCGTCCTCCCGTCACCCTAGGCTCAGTAGTATACCGCGAGCTGCTGAGATGCCGCAGCTGAAGCGTATCCCGAAAATTATGCCGGGATCCGCCCAGCTGCGTGACTGACAGCTGGCTCTGCCTATCTGGAGGCAGAGCCAGCTGTACCCGCCCCCTCCCCCATCCGTTCCGCCAGTCCACCCTGGCGGATCGGAGCGGGGAGGGGGGAATCCAGCGGTGCCAGCGCTAGAGGAAGGATAGAGAGGTGAGCCAGAGGGAGCAGAGCCGCATAAGCCGATGCTTCCTCTACAGTGCCGGCTCCTGTCACAGGCGGAGTGATACCAAATGCACTCCGCCTGTGATGAATCGATATGGAAAGCGCGCTTCGCCCATTCTGGTTACCAAATTGCTCTTGGAAAGGTGCGGCACCCCTGATTGCCCTTATCACCCTATTCTTAACTTTGTAATTTTTAATTATTTAGTTTGGACTTGCATTAACTTTGGATTGTTGTACATTTAAAAAAAAAAAAAAAATAAGACTTAGCTCGAAAATAAGACCTAGTGTGTTTTTTTGAGCCCCAAAAAATATAAGACAGTGTCTTATTTTCGGGGAAACACGGTAGTTATGGGTTATGCACACAGTACCAAAATGTTTCTGGTCAGCTACCTGATGCTCCTGGTACATTACAAAAATTGGCCAGCAAAGACATTTCACAGGTAATTGCACAAGTAGGTGCCCTATTAGTGTTGTATAATTCCTTGGGACCATACATTTGATGCACTTAAAATGCGCTCAAATACATCAAATGCATTTAATTGCATACATTAGTTACTGTTGAACAAAATGGACGTTCAACGTATAATGACAAAAGAAGCAATCAAAGGACTCTAAAAACACTCCTGCATAACCACCCCATATTGCTAAAATCTGTAGACATCTAATAATCACCTGAGGAATGCAAACCAGTAGTTTTGTCTAATGCAGTACCTTCTGCAAGACATATATAAAATGTGATCTCTTTAATCACTAAGTAGTATAAGGAACAAAACCTATTACAGGTATTACAGATTCTGCTGAGGGGAGATTTAGCCTCGGGAGACAGAGGAGATGGATCTTCTTCTCAGATCAATGCACTGAATTCTTAGTCTGCAATACATGAACATACCAGAATAGGTATATGCCTGCACAGGCAACCATACAAGAAAAAGAGGAGACGGTGGCTATCTTGAATGGATTTGGGAACTGATTGTGATAACTGACGTTTCTAAAGGAGAAGGTAGCAGATTGGGATGTTGTAGTAATTAGCTGATTTAACTGCTAGATTTAGCATCCGTGCAGAAATTTTAATGCAAAAGGCATAGTACATTTTTGTGTGTGTTTTGAATTAAGAAGCCATCCAATAGTCATACTTAAATACCAAGACATTTAAATGCTAAAATCATTTCAAATATATCTGATCATCTCAAGTTAAAAAAGCTACATAATGCATATGCATAGGTAATAAGTTGAAATGTACAAAATATCTGAAAGGTAATCACAGAGGTGCCCAGCCACTCTACTACAACTAGAATTGATTGAAAATATTATTTAGCGGTTACAGCCAACCACTATTTATTGTGTATGACAGCTTAAATAAAAAAATCTGATCCCAAAAAAAAGTTCCTATCATTTCTAAAAATTAGACCATCTTAAAAAAACACTTTTCTCAAACTCATATGGCTGCTAAAGTACAAATTACCTTGCATCCAATAGGTAAAATAGATCCTGTGTCCACTAGTGTAAGGGTGGTCATTCCCTGTCTGTAGAAGTGGATAGTCCTTGACTTTAGTGGTTATCAATCCTAAGTGGCCACTCCCTGAATCCAGTGGCAGTTGTTCCCTGTATTCATTGTAGGATATCCATATGTCTAAATGTGGTACCTAGGTCCTATTATTATTATTGTTATTATTATTATTATTATACAGGATTTATATAGCACCAACAGTTTGTGCAACACTTTACAATATAAGGAAGACATTACAATCACAATACAATCCAAGACAAGATAGTAAGGAGGGCCCTGCCCGTGAGGGCTTACAATCTACAAATGATCCTAAAAATGTTGGCTCATGTAGTGGTCCTTGTGCATAGGGCTTATATCTACTCATTGCTCATAAAATCTATTGACCACTTGCACCAGAGGAGCATCATTTCCATCATACTTTTATTGTATACCGAGTCACAAAACAGCATTCCTAGGCTGCAGAAAGTAACCCTCTTTTAACCTGCTCTCTGATTGACAAGAGATATGTTATTTCCTAAAGGCCTGCCTTTTGAAACTTTGTAAGAGCTGATGAAAAGAGAAGTGAGGGAGTGCCTCAGTGCTAGAGCGAGAGGCCAGATAAGGAACCGCTGATGAAAAGAGAAGAGGAGTGGTTCAGTGCTGGAACATGAGGCCAGACAAGGGACCGCTAGACACAAGAAATGGGCACATATTCCACTCATTTCTTTCTAGTTTTCAGAGGCACCGAATAGATTAACACCCATAGAAAAGTGAATGATTCCTTCGGTCTACTTTTTATTGGTTTAGGTGCTCAAAAACGATAATTATTATTTTGATAATGGGCAGATTCCTCTTGTTTTGCCACAATGTAAGCAATGTCTACTTATGTATGATCACCTTTAGAAATCAGTCAGCAAAAAGAAGACTGTAACAATAAATAATCAAGCATTTGAAACATGTTTTATTTAATTAAAAAAAACCCCTCTTAATGCAGTCTTCATGTAATGCATGGTCAAGCAACATCTACAAAGCTGAGACAGGGCAATATCAAAATTATTAACAATTTAGCTTTAGTTTTTAAAGCCTGGATGGCTGCTAGTGTGCACATAAGTTGACCTTAAAAGGAGCCTGAAAATTATTTGTAGTCTACCCCCACCTTGATACTGCAGTCATTGGGAGTGAATGGAAGCCACGCTGTTCTATGCTTAGGTATAATGAGTAGCCACACATTAAAAGTGTTCTAATCCCACCACTAGTGTATAACGGTTGAAAATGTGGACCCCCTAATTATAAATGTATTTATTTTCTTTACAGAAAGCAATGTAGCTTTCATGAAATTTGATTTGGATTATTATACATATTAGTAAATAATTATGTCATAGTTAAGATTTTTCTAAATAGCTTACAGTAATATTTATTCTCTTGTATTTACGATATACACAGCAACTATTTGTTCAGGTCTCATAGACAAGAGTACCTATTAAGATGGTTCTGATAACAAACACAAAGCAGAGACCTCCTAATCCTTAATTTAGAGTTTGTCCACTGGGAAAACCATCATCCAGAAAATGCACAGGCAACACGCATGATAAGGCTGGAAAAAATTCTCCTTCTGTTCTCTTTAGCTTCAAAAAAAAAAAGCCAGCTTCAGCTGCTGCTGCTGGCTAGCTTGTAAGCGTATGCCCTACATCCCTCCCTAACCAACTCAACCACACTCCTCTTGCATGACATTCCGCCCTGGATAACACACTCTCACTTATAATATAAGGATGCCACTTGTTGTAGCTGGCAAGCAGAATTTGAGGCACCACTCAACGGCAGCCATATCTGTCATTTGTGGTCCTAGTACTTTAGCAGTACACTCACACTGCCCCCCCCCCTGGCCACAGCCATTCCCCCCTACTGCATACAGTGCATCCCTCCCCAGCCACCTCACCCCCTCCCACATACAACTCATCCCTCCCAAGCCACTCACACTGTATTATACCTCTCTGGCCACAGTCCACACTGCTCACAGCCCATCCCTCCATGGCCAAACCACTCCTACTCAAACTGCATCCCCCCTCAGCCATCTCATTGCATGCTTACACTGCATCCCTTCCCAGCTATCTCCCTACCTGTTCACACTACACTCCCCCAGCTTCCTTATCACTTACAATGCATGCTTCCATGGCCACCTCACTCACTCTACATCCATTCCGTCACTGGCAATTTACCCTCCCCCCAACACCACCACCACCACCATGTGCATTTGTGACATTGCTTTGTATTGTTTCTCATATTTGACCCTATGTTAGAACATGGCAAGTCATTAGTCAAGAATTATTGCATTCTGGAACATTGATACATTTGATACATTGGAAACATCAGTAGCTTTCAGCTTGATAGCTCCTACTAACTTAAAAAAAACAATGTTCCCCCTTAACCTGAATTATTCATACATACATTATTTGGGGAGGGATTAGTTATAGGTTAACCAATCACCAAGAATACCTGATATCATTTGCCTATCGACGGCAGCTACAAATATGGAAATATTTTCTTTTATGGAGTACTAATTGCCTACGTATCTTTGCATAGGCAAATTGGAAGCCCAGCCACAATGTAGCTCGTGGTCATTATCACTTAGGTTGTAGATTGAAGACCTCCTCATAAGTAGCTATGAACTAGTCATTGGTGCTTTCAGTATACTTTCCATAACTGAGAATACCTGAAGTATCTCCCACGTGGATGATTGATATGATCTTTGTAGCAAACAAAATATAAAGGTAAAAAGCCTATAAACTTCTAGTAATATCTACAAAGTGACATTTTAGCAGCAGGTAAAATATACCACACAAAATTATTTAACAAAAATGCAATTTTGAATGCAATGTTTTAGCACATAAAATAAAACATATGCTATTTGTTATATTCAACAACCATGAAACAAAATCTTTAAAAAGAAATTGTGCAAGGCAATTTTTAAATGCCTAATCACACAACCGAATTCTCCTGGGGGCAAGCTTTCTTTTTTATTTTAATCACATAAGATTTTTAAACATTTCTTTACAACACTGATCAAAACTACAGTTGCATAACAGTGAGAGGGTGTCATGTCTCATACGCTTTCTGCTTTTAATCGCTTAGAATAAGCTAAACAATTAATTGCAAATTCATGAGATCGCTCTGCGATTTTCTTCTCTATTTTGTACTACTTCTGAAAAATTAATCTCATGCGATTAATCTGAAAACAATTGCCCCCTGCTGACAACTACACTAGTTATTGCTTCTATAGGCAATTTTTATAATCTCTGAGATTAAAAATCTCCCGTCAAGACAGATGCATCTTCTTTCATTAGTGCAGGCTGAAATAGGACCAAAAGCAGTCGTGCTGATACAAAATAACCTAAAAGACACTCTTTCTTTTCTGCCAGGTGGGCTTGTAGAATGAGCAATGCACACTGGTTAGCAACATCAAAGAGTATGTAACTCAACAGAACCCCAAAGAAATACCTCAATTAGGAATGCTATCTTAATTGCTGGCTTCTATTCTTATATAAATGAGGAGGGGGTATACACCGTCCTCTTCCGGAAAAAAAAAAAATTAAAAAATAATGCACCGCAAAAAATGTGTCACCTCCCCTCTGAACGCTGAGCGTGTCTATTAATGCAAGAAGCAGATTGTCTTCCCTCGTTCCTTAATTTGTTTCATCTAAAAGCAATTCACTCAACATCTTGTCGCCCTCTGGCAGCGTGGTTTGCTTATCTGCACTTAATTTCTCATTTGGACCAAAACAAACTCTTTATAGCAGTCTGCTAACTGGAAGGGAGGGGGCAGACATTGTACAAACCAGGGCAATAACAAAACAAAACAAATGGCCTCATGAATTTCTTCCTCTTGGGTTGATAACGTGTTAAAATCAATATATAAAAGCAAATGACCAGGGTAGCAATTTCATTCTTAATAAACGTCCTCCCCGAATAATGGACAAGAGTGTTTCCCTTTTTTTTTTTAAATGCCAGCACACGTCAACCAGTTTTGTCATTAAATAAAAGATCATTTTGAAATCCTGGAAATACAGGAGATAAATATATATTGTTGATCCAAAATTTGTGTTTTAAAAAAATACTATCAGTATAACAATGAAACACAATTTTTGAAGATGGCACCTTCAGTGAATAATACCCATCTCAGGTGTGGAAAATACAATGGCTCTTTTTTTTCATGTCCCTGCTGAATATTTACTTGCTGTCTGTTTCCAGAAAGGAGACATCTCTGAAACGGCCTCCCAAGTATGAAGAATTGTGTGTTCCTTCTTGCTGCACAATAGCAGCTACAAAACCCTGTCTTACATGATGACAAAAGTGTATTATTCGCTGCTTGTGTTACCTGTCACCGGACAATAATGAAACAACGTCAAAATCTCAGTGTGTTTTTAGCAGTAACATTTCCGGTTTTCTTTAGTGGTGATGAAAGATTAAGAAAAAAAAGCAAAACAAAGGCCGTTTTTTTACCGATTTATTTTTTTAAAATAATAAATAGCAAAGTTAGAAGGACGGTGTTTAGAAAGAATGGGGCTTTATTGTTTAATATCATTTCTTTATAACAAAGCAACATCATACAGTATGCATACACCCATATAAAATGCATAGCTATACATGTATGTGTGTGTGCGTGTCTGTGTCTCGATAGATAGATAGATAGATAGATAGATAGATAGATAGATAGATAGATAGATAGATAGATAGTTCATGATTTTAAAAAGTGTATATCCTTCATCATTTATTTAGCATGTAATGCCGAGCTAAAGATTAAAAAGATTTTGTTTTAAATAAATAAAAAATATCAGAAGAGCTGGTATTTAAAGAAAGTAGGCAAGGAAGCAATAGAAAAACGCATTGATGACCCATTATTATATTGATCATTTCAATGCTTCACCTCCAGAGTTGTGACAGATGATAGGCACAAATGGGATGAGGGTATAAATATTGCATAACAACATACAAAATGATGTTCTCAAACAAACACCATGCATAAAGTTGATTAAGCAGCTGTAAAGGAAACACAAGCTTGCATTATCTGTAAGTACAAAATAAAGAGCATATTCCATAAAAGACTGAACAGAAATTCCTTGTCAGACCTAAGAGAACAAACGCATCTCCACAGGGCAGGCCTCATAGATATTCCTATCAGCCGCACAGACATGTCAGGATTCAACTGTCAGAGAGTCAACAAGAATATATTTTGCTTTCTGACTTAATTACATGCGTTAACCCCTTACATTACATGCTTTGCGTTAAAGCTTCAGGCGCGGCTAGCGGTTCCAGATGGGGGAAATCTGGCTGAAACATCCAACCCGTTTTGGAATCTTTGCTCTCTTGCAAGCTGCGCCAGTGACTAATCGTACACAATATTTGCAAAACAAAGAATGATAAGAGAGTATTAGTAGAAGCACATACTGTATAACATATTTATACTCTTGCTTGAAAGATTGATTGGCTCCTAGAAGTGTCAAGCTTGTAGTTCTCATCCAAGAAACAAAATTATTTCAGGCGAATTGGCATTATTTCGCAATGGATCAACTTTGCCAGCAACAAAAAGATGTCAGCGTTTGCCATGCATCAAAATTATGGCTCAGATTTATAGATAGAAGTCGGCTTTGCTCGGAGTAACGAGTTTTATGTAGCTATAGCCTGCCTATGCAGCTGGGGAACTTCATTCTACACCATGGCCTTAACAAGACAAAAAAAAAGGTTCACAAAGGAAAGGGCTCTTGAGATTACAAATGAAGAAACTCTAAGGTCATGTGTCAAGAGGCAGCATTCTGTGCCGTAGCACAATGATAGACCTCCGAGGTCATAAGCTGCAGCCTGAGCTGAGACCAAGCATGTACAATGCTGAACCCGTGATGTCATGCTGGACTGGCTCTGGAGATTTAAGCGTTAAAAGGCCAGTTCCGAGCAAAGGCATGGTGCAGCCTACATACAGGGTTAGCTATGAACATTTCCAGTTAGATAGAATCATACAAGGTCCTATATGTATCATTTTTTTAAATATACCTCTTAGAATGAGCTTCCCACGTGAAGGATGTAGCGTCCGAATATTGCCAACAATGAAAAAGTAAAAAAAAAAAAGTGTTGCTAGAAAATGGACATCACATCCTACTGATCACCGATATATTGATCAAGCAGGAACCTTGTAGTACAAAGGCTCCGGGTAGCAGATTTAAGCAGTGATCTGTGGACCAAAAACCTTGCAAAAGCATGGCGTGTATAATACTGTGTGTACACATTACACATCTCATTAAAGCAAAATAAACTAGTAAGAGTTATGTGACCAGCCCCTGTGCAAATAAACAGAGGAGGTAGAAGGGAAGGAGGCCAATGGCAGTTGGATTTGGGTTGCTGGCGTGAAGTGTGTAACTTGGCTGCAGAATGAAGGAAGGAGCTGGACTGCAAATACACCTGCACCTTACTGAACTCTGTGACATGGTATTTTGTTTTTCGAAAGGCACGCTGTTTAACTCCAGTCAACAACAACACATGGGCGGACCGTACAGTGATGAATAACATTGCATAAATACAATTTATTGCACCGCGATAACTTTACATGACACCTCATCTGCATTATAGATTTTATAATAAAAACAATACATCCGTATACATCTAGATTTCACTCTAGGTGCAAGCACAACAGTCCAGTAATTGCATATTTCATGTAAACTACGCAGCGCTGCCTGCGTAGTAAATTGTAGAGCACTTTAGAAGTCAGATGGGATGACTAAAGAAGGGAAGTATTTACTAAATCATCATTGAATGGGAGGTAATTGCTAAAAATAAACATAATGGATTTAAAGCTGACAAAATATTATGTAAACGCTTGCTTATTTATGTAAACGTTCATTTGTGCAAGCGATGGACTATTTACTATGCCTGGATCGAGTATAAACAACACACTATAGCTACAGATCATAAGCAATGTGAGCAATGTATCGGAGAACAAACACATTACAGTAAATTTGCCCACAAATTTCAGGACGCCATATAGGAAGGGTGAACCCCTACACTCCCCTGTGCCTGCATGATCGCTCACACAGACACAAGTGAGAAGTCTTATGAGCCAGTCAAACAGGCATGACCAGAAGTGAAAAAAATTATATGCACACACAGACGAGGAAGAGGAATGAATAGAAGTCCATAGCACAGCACTGCCTGTCATCACCCTCTGATAACCCACCTGTACAGTGTTAGATGTATTCACAACACACAATACACAATACTAAGTCATAAACACTTAACTGGCTTCGAAATATGCCCCCAACCCTCATTCCTGGTGCTGTCATTCCAACAGTTTACAATGCAGCCCGTTCAATGGAATTACTGGTTTTTTTTTTTTAAAGGGTGCTGCGGGATTAACCTAGGGAATGCTTCACTGCTTGGGTGCTAGATGTGCCAGGCACTGCTACATGGGCTTAATGCCTTCTGTTAGGAACCAGCTCGAATAATTCTAACAGCCCAGCACATGTATTTCTCAGGACTGTCCAAGATTCATATAGCATGCCATCAGCAGTCCCTCTCTGGGGAATATGCCCCCACCCACCATAGGCAAAGCTCACTTCCTAGTGTTGTAATTCCAGGAGTGTATAATGCACTAGAAGGAAATTGTAGATTTTACATAAAAGGGTGCTGTGGGGTTAAACACTACTTTGGAGGTAGATGTGCCAGGCACTGCTACATGGGCTTAATGTCTTCTCTTAGGAACCATCTCTAATAATTCGAATAGTCCAGCACATGTATTTCTAAGGACTGTCCAAGATTCTAATAGCATGCTGTCATCAGTCCCTCTCTAGGGAATATGCCCCCCAACCATATGCAAAACTCACTTCCTAGTGCTGTCATTCCAAGAGTGTATAATGCACTTTAAGGAAATTGTAGATTTTATATTAAAAGGGTACTTTGGGATTAAGGGCTACTTCAGGGGTAGATGTGCCAGACACTGCTACATGGGCTTCATGTCTTCTCTTAGGAACCATCTGTAATAATTCTAATAGTCCAGCACATGTATTGACTGTCCAAGATTCTAATAGCATGCTGTCGCCAGTCCCTCTCCAGGGAATATGCCCCCCAACCATATGCAAAACTCACTTCCTAGTGCTGTCATTCCAAGAGTGTATAATGCACTTTAAGGAAATTGTAGATTTTATATTAAAAAGGGTGCTCTGGGATTAAGCGCTACTTCGGGGGTAGATGTGTCAGACACTGCTACATGGGCTTAATGTCTTCTCTTAGGAACCATCTCTAATCATTTTAACGGTCCAGCACATGTATTTCTCAGGACTGTCTAAGATTCTAAAAATGCACTTAAAGAAAATTGTAGATTTGATGTAAAAGGGTGCTGTGAGATTAAGCGCTACTTGGGGGTAGATGTGCCAGACACTGCTACATGAGTTTGTAAAGGCGTCTGTTAGCAACCATCTCCTGCATGGACTTCCCAAGACTCATATAGCATGCCATCAGCAGTCCCTTCCTGGGGAATAAGCCCCCCAGCCATAAGCAAAGCTCACATCATAGTGCTGTCATTCCAAGAGTGTGTAATTCACTTTAAGGAAATTGAAGATTTTATACTGTGGGTTTCAGCGCTACTTGGGTGGTAGATGCGCCTGGCTCTGCTACATGAGTTTGTAAGACTTCTGTTAGCAACCATCTCCTGAATGGACTTCCAAAACTCATATAGCATGCCACAGAAGTCCCTTCCTGGGGAATATGCCCCCTGACCATAAACAATGTTCACTCCCTTGCGCTGTCATTCCAAGAGTGCATAATGCACTTTAAGGAAATTGTAGATTTTATACTGCGGGATTAAGCACTACTTGGGGGTAGATGTGCCAGGCTCTGCTACATGAGCTTGTAAATCTTCTATTAGCAACCATCTCCTGCATGGACTTCCCAGGACTGTCCAAGACTCATATAGCATGTAATCAGCAGTGTCTCCCTACACTATGATCAAGGTCCTCCAGGCATGCACCCTCTATTGATGGGTGAATGAGTACAGTGCTGGCAGCCAGCGCAGGCTGGACGTGACTGTACATCCAGCTCTAAGCAACCACTCTAGCCTCCTCAGCACCGGCATCATCTTGCAATCTGTACACTGTATTCCTAAAATCCTCTGGGCAAAGCAGGCATGGTGCGTGCTCTGGTTGGACACACACTTAACCCATTCTACCCTGGATCCTCTTGAATCCATTAACCCTTTGAATGACAGACAATAGCAGCCTGTTCCGGCTGTAGAAGGCAGTGTGACACATCCA
>NW_017306393.1:350160-354044 GCF_000935625.1 Nanorana parkeri
AGCGAGGGGGGCCCGCCAGGGGGGGGGGGGGGGGGGGGGGTCTCCCAGACATGCGCTGAGGACAGTGTGAGGGGAATGCTGGAAGGAGTTGGGTTCTGATCACACAGAGATCAGTGGGGAAAGCTCTGGGTGGCTTGGCATTCCTTGCTGTCCATCGCTGGTAACAATGTATTAAGAGACTGTGAAAGTTACATGTATACGACGCTTGGAATGACTGCAGATTGGATTGCTATTGCACTTTGATTGGAGGTGACAAGACACACAGTTCTGGCAGATCTCTGCCACTTACCTGATTGACTGCAAACTGCTTGAAGTGTGCCCAGAGCCCACAAGATGCCCATCCATCCAAAGTAGAGATGTCTCCTAGCTCCACACATCCTCGTGCTGCAGGTCATCTCAAATCCTCTCCAAAATTACATGTCCCAGGGGCATATTCCTCCCTCCCAAATAAATGTCACAGTGGCAGGCGAGAGCAGCTGGCTTCCCCTGTGACAGTGACAGGAAAGTTAGCTCCAGCCAGCTGAGGATCCTTCTCTCTTCTTCGGATCTTTTGCCTTCCTTCGCTGAGCTCCTGGCGATCTGTCAGTGTGCTATGTGCCGGTGCCGTGCACAGTGCAGGCTGCCTGCTTCCATGCAATCATATGGGGAGCCGTACGGGCAGCGGAGAGCTGCCACACACGCCCCGCCCACCTCGGACTGAGACCCGCCCCCCTCACGGTGGAGAACAAGAGCTGATTGGCTGAGGCGCTCCCACTGAACTTGAAATCCACATGCAGGTTGCACCTGTCACTCCTGTGTGCCTTAGACGGGACGGCACATGTCCAGGGAGGGGGCAGCACTGGACATGGCAGTGGCTACCGGAGGGCACGACGGGACCGCGGGGATCTCGCACAGGAGTCAGGAACTTTTTAAAGTGCACCGGGTATAAGAAGGACAGACACGATCGTCGCAATGATAGATCAAATCCGATTTGCTGGTCAACCTTTAATGCTGTTTTATTAAAAGGAGGGCAAAATCAATCACTGACTACAGGGAGGCAATGTAACCTTAAAGCTGAATTCCAAGAGCAAAAACCTCAATGTATCCCTTAGTAGCTACAGGGAACAATCCACTGTGTGTGCACCAAATGCCTTTGCAAACCAACATAGTACCTTGTAAAAGTAGCAGTGGCATCATGAGTGCACATGCTTATGGAGAGAGCAGAGTAGCAGGGGCTCTGCAGGTTCCACCCACTACAGGCTGC
Organism: Nanorana parkeri; assembly: GCF_000935625.1. Taxonomy (NCBI): domain Eukaryota; kingdom Metazoa; phylum Chordata; class Amphibia; order Anura; family Dicroglossidae; genus Nanorana; species Nanorana parkeri. The sequence goes on from NW_017306393.1 coordinate 351,404, forward strand.
CTGCAGAAAAGCTACAAAATGGGGCGGAGGCAAGACCAGTCAATCTGCACAAGAAAAGAGAGGAGCAGTGATTGGTCTTTATTACAGGAAGCTCCTACACAGAGGCAAAGTTTTTATACTGGATTACTGCACAGATCTGGACATGCTATGGGGCCCAGTGATCTGTAGTTATGGCCACATACTGCACTGACTGGACAGTCAACTGCATCCAGTTTGGCCGCGGCCGGAATGGCCACCTCTGGATGCAAACTGTCTGCGTTCAGGGCTGGTCAGAATTCCTATTCACATTCAACCCCTGGTATGAGCAGTTACATGTGAACAGCAACAGCCATTGACTTGTACAGGGTACAAATCGGTGCATGGCTGCTGACTGCGGCTGTTCACTGACAATGTGGCTAGATTCCCTATCAGTGAGAATCTGACACCCCGTCTGAATGGGCACTAAACAAACTTTATGCTCTCCAGATCGAGTTCTCCTGCATTCAGATTTATCAGAGTATCTAATCTGCCCCGGAACACACACAATTCTATTTTTTCTAAATGCAAACTGATTGCACCTGAACACATCTAAACACAAAGTGTGAATGATACCACTACGATACAAAAGCAAGAATTTCCCAGCACACTCACCAGATAAAGTGCAAAAAAAATAATTTATTAAGACTGGAGCAGACAAAATCTGGAGCAGATGTGCACGGCAACCAATCAGCTTCTCTCTTTCATTTTCAAATCTTAACTGAACAAACTGAAGAGAAGCTGATTGCTGCTGCTCCAGATTCTGCTCCAGTTTTAATAAATTCCCCCCACTGTCTATTAGGGTTAACAGAGGCTTTAGTTGGCAAATTTTGTTTCACCTGATGCCATTACATGTCATTGTATGTCTTTCTGAATTTCCTATAAACGCATATAATTGCAGGTATGCCAGCGGCACTGTGATTGAGGTCTAGTGGGTGGACACTAGGTCTAGTCAGGGGCGTATCTGCCGCGAGGCAAACAAGGCGTTTGCCTGGAGCGGCAGATTCCCTGAGAGCGGCACTTGCTGTGGTTCTGTTCCCTTGATAAATGTTATTTATCAAGGGAAGAGAACCGGAGGCTATCGTAGCGGCGGGGACGAGGACGGTGGGTTGCGGCGGTGTCCAGCAGGCAGCGGCTTCTTAATCTTCTTAATGCGGAGGGGGTTGTCGATGGAGGCTTGTGCTGATGGGGAGGCGGCGTCAACCCCGGGGGGGTGCTTATGGGTGTGACGATCGGCCGTCAGTACGGGGGGGGAGGGGTGAGGGGGGGCGGCGTTGCTGTTTTGCCTAGGGCAGCAGCATTTGTAAATACACCGCTGGGTCTAGTGGGTGGAAACTAGACATGAGTTTCGGCCCAAAGTTGGATTCGGTCCAAACTTTGTACGAATGCTCAAACTAAATGAGGTGTTCCCTGAATCCCCTCCACCAAGCTAAACCTTAGCTGCAGTGTGAAATCACATTTAGCAGCAGTATTACTACTGCCGCCAAATGCAACATTTTCCTGCTGAGGTCTGCTGGTTGCTGCCACCAGCGTCCTACCAACTAATTAAATATCCCCAGCCACATTCATCTACTGGCCAGGGGATTCCCTAGCTGACAGCTGAATGTAAACCTAGAGGGGGGATTCTGGCTGACATCATAGACTGTATATGGCAACAGGGGTTCTGATGAGGGTACGCGATAGATTTTATTTTACAAAATATCCGTTTTCCTGCAGTACATCCTACACATCCTATAGGTGTGGCACTTCACAGGCAGGTTCAGGTCATCCCACAAGCATGGTATTTAAAGCAATTTTATATTTTTAATTATTCATTTTGAGCATTGTTAAAAGAGCTGCTCACAGCTGAACAGATTTTTTTGTTTTAAAATGTTTTTGAATTGGTACATGTTACCCAGGGAAGTTTCAAGCTCCCCATGCCCCTTGTTTGTCAATCCCATGCCTATTAGCCTTGAAAATGGAGATAACTGATCTTAAAGAGTCACCTCCTATTGACTTCAATGGGGTTCGGATTACAATTCAAACTTCAGCGCAGTTTGACGAATGTCCCGCTAACTGGACCTAGGTACATTAGGTTCAGCCCTTGTGGAAACCATTACCATGGAAAAATAATCTGAAATGTTGTATAAGGGAGGGCAAATGATACATTTTGAGAAATCAAGGCAGCCTAATCATGCGTCTGCGTTCTACCAGAGTCATTTTAATGCATACTTACAAAAAGGAAAGAGCAAATGGATTTATACATAATGAGTGTCATAAACTTTTTATTTGCTGAAATATGCTCATGAAGTCTTGTCCAGTGTGCAGAGAACCATGCAATGTGTTCATCATGATCTGTATAATCACAATGAATAAAGTGTACTCTGCAGGTTGGACAAGGCACTTAACCACTTCAAGACCAGGTGTTTAGACCCCCTTCCTGGCCAGGCCATTTTTCAGTGTTCAGCGCTGCAGTCCTTTGACTGACGTTTATTCCGTCATGCAACGCTGTACTGAAATGAATTTTATACCCTTTTTTGGGGACAGATAGGGCTTTATTTTGGGGGTATTTAATCACCACTGGGGTTTTTATTTTTTATTATAATTAGGAAAAATTACAGAAAATTTTGAAAAAAAAAATTTTTTT
>NW_017306393.1:354194-364281 GCF_000935625.1 Nanorana parkeri
AGAGAGCTCCGGGCCGGCCGTTTTTCTACTACGGCCGGCCCGGAGGCAGTTAAAGTAGAGGTTGCAATCAAGTGTAAGGTCTGCATATACCAGGGGTGGGCAACTCTGGCCCTTCAGCTGTGCTTTACCTACAAATCCCATCATGCATCTACATCTGGGAGTCATACCTGTGGCTGTCAGTCTTGCAGTGCCTCATGGGGCTTGAGTTGCCCACCTCTGGCGTATACTCCGGGCCCCCTCCCCCTGTAAAAATTGCCGGGTGTTAGTAGGTGTAAAAGGTACCTGTAAGGAAAAAGTTAGATTTCTACTTACCTCACCTTTATCTTCTGCCTGTGGTGTCTAGACAAGATTGATAGCCTCCTATTGCCTAGATCCTAGGAATACAGAGACACTGAACTCTTGTGAAAAGATGCTCTTGCAATGAGCAGGAGAGTCTCATAAGATTTTGTCTGATTTGCATTCCCCAGAAATCTTCTTAAAGGAGAACTATGAGGTGAGTGCTTTTCACTCACCTCATAGTTCTAGCCGACCTGTGACAATGAAACTGTCACAGGTCGGCTCAGTAGATCGGGAAGTGAGCGAACACATACCGGCGTTTGCTCACTTCTCGATCCTGTCACAGTTCTCTGCCGTGACAGGGGAGTGGCTGGATTCCCCCCTCCCCGCCCTGATCCTCCAGCACTGACTGGTGGAACGGACAGGGAGGGGGCGCATGCAGCTGGCTCTGCCTCTAGATAGGCAGAGCCAGCTGTCACTCATGCAGCTGGTCGGATCCAGACATAATTGTCGGGATCCGATTCAGCTGCGGCGTCTCAGTATACCGCGAACTGTAGCTCAGGTATACTGCGGCGTCTCAGTATACCGCGAGCTGTAGCTCGCGGTATACTGAGCTTAGGGTGACGGGAGGATGCTAGTTTGTGTCCTCCTGTTACCCTAAGGAGAACTATGGGGAAAAGCCCTAACCCCATAGTTCTCCTTTAAGGGACTAACCGAACAGGACTTTGCTTGCTTGGGGATTCGTCCTAACGCCAAACATTTACTCCATTCCGCAGGAGCAGAACATCATATATAATAATGGTATTTCTACTGCTATTACTAGGGATCGGTATCTTTGCCGCTATCGAGTATTTTGGTGTGTACTCATACTCGCCCAAATGACCCTACACTTACCTCCGATACCAGAACTTCCGGTCAGAGGGAAATCTCCCTCTGACCGGCAGTGACGAGGGAGCATGCAGCCAGCTTCCTTTTCAATCAGGAAGCCGGGTGGCGGGTTATAACCTGGTTGGCCAGGAAGCTGCAGCCTGCTTCATAACCAATCAGGAAGCTGGGCGGAGTGTCATGACCGCCTCCCGGCTTCCTGAATGGCCAGGCTGCCTAGTAACAAGTGAAGCCGACTTCCTAGCAAATCAGGAACCCAGGAGGCAGGTCATGGCATGCTGCCCAGCTTCCACCTCATTGGTCAGGAAGCTAGACAGCCTCGGCAAGTGAAGCCGGTGTTCTTTCGAAAGAATACCGGCTTCCCATGCAATCGGGAAGCTGGGTGGCGGGTCATGATCTGCCGCCGAGCTTCCTGATAAACGGGGCACACGACACCGGTTTCGGCGAGTACCGAAACAAAAATATCGGTGCTCATGTTCAATACTGAAAAACCGTTATCAGTGCATCCCTAGCTATTACATATGACAGCTGCAGTATCCACCACATCCTTAGCAACCACTGGCATCCCATTCACTTATATGTCTGGGAATCCATAGCCACGTAAAGCAAAGTGCATTGATAGTGGTGACATCCTTGCTCAAATATGGCCACATGACCATGTTTGGGCAATAACATTGACCAAATAGGGCCATAGCCATATTTAGTCAATTATGTCACCACTATCTCCGCCCCTTCCCTTTATATTACAGATGATAGTAGAAAAATTGTCTTTCTTTTGGTGGCCGTCATTCAGCGTGGTTGTTGGGGATCTACATCGCAGGATGACGTGATAGACGATAAATGTGCAGTATAGAAAGTTTTTATGGGTTTTTTAATTCTTTAAAAAAGAAAATGTTTACCGGCAATTTAAATGGCTTTTTTTGGGGTTGTAAATGTCAGCTTTGCTGTAGTATATTGTATACATCCTACAAATGTGCTACTCCAAAGGCAGATTGAAGGCCCCCCACAGGCAGATTATTTATGTAATTGGCCATTTTTGCATTTCACTTTTATTAAAATGGCTGCTCCTGGCAGAATGGATTTTTTTTAAATTACTATTTATCCCTCAGGGCAGTATCCAACCCCTCGTGATATGTTTGACAATCCCTAGGATAATAGCCAAGAAAAGGACCATTATTGATTTTACAGATTTAGCTCCCATTCATTTCAAAGGGATTCAGATTAAAGCCAAAGATTAATGAATAGTCTGTGCTAGATATTAGCCTACACATAGTATCTCATAAGTAGGTCAGTTGCAATAAGCATCAATGGTTTGAAATAATTTTGGGTGACCTATCATAGATACAATGATATTTCCACCTGAAGAGAGGTGACCTGTATTGGATCAAATCAATTAGTTCCATGATGTATGAGCTGAGAACCTCTTTTTAGTCAGTACAGGTGTGGATACCTCAAGCTTTTATACACCATTGCAATGAAAGGCCCTGAAACAAGCATCAAAAGAGGATATCAAAATAGTCTTCAAAACCCCTCAAGAACTATGAAGCTGAATTCAAGGTTCAATAAATTTCTGTTGATCATTACTTTCTCAATGGCTTAAGACTAAAGTCTCACTTAAAGTGACCCATGCCACCACTGCTATCAAGCCTAAAGTCCCTATGCATAGAAGCTGTCACAAGCTTTTTATTGCTTCCTCTCTCATGTCAAAGTCCTCTAGCAAGCCCTTAATAACAGCCATGAAAATCAGACTTTTGAAGGTAAAGTCAGTTTTTAGACAGCCTGTCTGTATACAGTGACACCATCCTACCTTTCCCAATTGGCTGGGGATATTGTTGCTTACTATTGGAGGTCAACCAGTAGTGAACCTTTCCTATACTTTGAACTAAAACTGAAAGTACTAGGCATAGTGGTCTTCATACCAAAATTAAAATAAAATAATTCAAGGCACAGAGGAATCTTTTCTGGGAAACAGAGATAAAAGCAGACTCCTTTTAAAGTCTGCTTTTAGGGCCTAATCACACTGCATCACATGCATTATTGTACTCATAGTGCAGGTTTCACTGCAAGGCATTGTTAAGACAACTTAACAACATTTCAAAATGGCACACTGGTATCATTAAAAGTAGTAGGACAACAGTGGGCCATTAGGCAAATTGGCTTTCCTTGCATTGGGACTGCATTGGGCAACGCAGTCCAATGATGCTGGTGTGATTGGGCCCTTAGGCAGCATTTTTTATTTGAATGGGGGGCAGGTTCATTATGTTTCCATCACGTTAACTAATGTGCCAGTGTTATAATGTGGGTAACTGCTACACATTACAAGAGGAACCAAACGTTTGCCAAAAAACAATTTGACCTATCTGCTAGCATTTTTAATGTGCATTGCTTTGTGGTGCATGCCCAGTGCAGGGCATAACTGAGTGCCATGATAAAGCAAGTCCAGTGCGCATCATGAGAGCTGAATCATCAGTGGCAGATAAAGAAACACCCCAAAAAATTAGGGGCGGTGGTGGGACGTAGAATGTAAAGGAGGGCAGATTCAGAGGTGAGTTTGCCATTTTCAGAAAGTAAGCCAGACACACTTGCACATTTTTTCAAGTTCTCGAGCATTACCTCCCAATTCAGTTCTGCTTTAAGCTGCAGAAAAAAACATTTGTAACTCTTTAATGTTGTGCCAGTTTATCACCCACCTCATCACGCACTAGATTTATTATTTAGGGAAAATACGTTCATGTTGAAGGCCTAGTTTACCAACTGCAGTGTATAATTGTGGGCATTCTCAGATGGATAATTTGATATCACAAAGAAGACTACACAACGGTTTAATCTTCTGTGTGGGCTTGGTGACAACAGCTGAACTGTGATAACGCTGTATGTATAGCCAAAATATTTTTTTTTGTGCTTTGGATAGAGTAGGAGAGGATCAGAACCCCTATCACATTTTTATTGCTCTTTGTACCTGCTAGATAGAGTCCCCTTCTCTATATGTCCTGGTGACCAATGTCGCAGAGGCAAAAAGTGACCCGAAATACTAAATTTTACAGTTTTCGCCAGAGCAGTAGGTGAGGTTGAATCTTTCAATGTGTATACCAGTTCTTTGGACAGCTGTCTAAGAGGAGAATTTGTAGAGATTTCTTGTCACTTCCTGTTGCATCCCCAAGACAGTAAGTGAAGAGAGAATCTCCCCGACAGAAAAAAGGCAGCAAAAAAAAACTACTTACAGGGATTTTAACCCTTCCAGTTTTTTATTTGGCCATTCTTAATACACCTCCATCAGTGCACATTTAATACGGGGTTGGGCTTTTCATAACAATGCCCAGCACCAGCTGGGTACTTATTTGACAATTGTGTGTAGAGCTGGTTTGTATTTCTAATAATAAAGCCCAGTATTAGTTCTGCACGTCTATGGTCCTGCTTGGAGAAAAGAAGGGGCTGTGATGCATTGAGCTGTGGGTGCAAGCCTGAGGTCCTAAAATATGCATGTGTAATAATTCATTTCACCTAACTAACCTACTTTTTATTTGTATGAACTCCAGTTTTTACCAATGCGCATTTAATGATGCATATTAATTGACAAATACATATTTTTTTATAGGGTGGCTTTATACTGCTTTGTGTGAAGAGCTAGGTTGGGTTTCTCATAACAAAGCCCAGCACTGGCATGCCTGTGGTCATGTTTAGAGAAAGGGGAGGGGAAAAAGCCAGACAACTAATATATTCAATTTATGAAGATGAAAGTTGACCTCTAGGCAGATATAAATTCAGAAATTTAGGTAGCTCTGTATATTTCAAAGCATTATTAAATATATTTATCTGAATCCAAGCAGAGTGAGTACCTGAACCTGACTTGATATCAGAGCTCATACTGCTAGTAGAAAAGAGATGAGTGACAAAGCAAAAAACTGATCAATGTCCATCACTGTCATTTTTCTATTTTATACTGACATTTTTATACGAATATAATGAATTTCCTTTAACGTGTACCTATAGCCAAATCTCTCTTTTTTGGGGGGTTTTGGTTTGAATAGGGAATTATCAAAACTCATGTTCTTTTTTCCCTGTACTTGCTGGATAGATTTTCTTTCACAACAGCAAGCAAAGGGAAAACTCCCAAAAACGAGGGGAATTCTCCTATTAGAAAGTAGTCACCAAAACTCATATGCCCATTGAAACGATTTTCCATACCTACTTTATGAGGGACAATTATACAAGTTTGGATTATCTGTTATCTTCTCTTCCTGTAACAATGGTCAGCAGAACAAATAGAGAGGGGGAACCTCCCCGGATTGACAAATATAGCAATAAAAACTGGACAGGGAGCTAATCCTACCCCACTCTATCTAGACGAAAAAAATAAAATAATTGGGTATAGATATATTTTATCCTGGTAGACGTATACACCCTGGAGTATTTGTATTACTAGCTGAGAACCTGCGATATAGAGAACATAAAAGCTCCACTGTTGGGACTGAACTGGGAGCCTAGCAAGTCCACAGTACTTGCCCCCAAAGGTACTGAAGAGGCCAGGAGTGGTAATTTACTGTGGTGGTGCAAGTCAAGTGCTGTACTGAACTATGTTTATTATGTTATAAAGCATGTTTCTTCCACAGTAGGTCATTATTGTAACCTGCGAGAGGTTTCAGAGGTCCTGTGCTGTACACTTTTGGTGTTTGTACATTGTTTTATTACTGCAAATGCAGATTACTGCCTTGTTTGTAAAGATTATCATGGTTATTGACAAAAGGGTGCAGAGTTTGGAGAAGGCAGGAGAAGTGAACAATCTAGGACAAAATAGCTGTGCCGGAAAGTGAGCTGAATTGGAGAATTTTTTAAAATCGGCTACTTTGGCCTAGATTGTTCACTTCCGTTTTCAAACTCTTCACCCTTTTGTGAATAACCCTGTAGATTTCCTTTGACCAATCCCTGGACTGGACTATCAAGGATACAGAATTTGCAGATACATAAATGTTTATTTGGCATTGATGTTATTTGATGTTATTTAGATTGTTTTTGAACTTCCTAAATGTTCTTTTTTTTTTAGAGAGAATTTGAATTATCTGTATTATGTTATTGTATAATTAGTTCCATCTCTAGCTGTGGCCTGCTTTAAAGCCCGTGATTTTGGGTGTGTGGTTACTCAAGGGCAAATGGAAAGAATTTGCATAACTCAACCCAGAATTTCTAGGGTAGGGGTTAGTTTTCTCAATGCTTGGACTTATGGAATGAAGCTAACCCACTATGAGAAAGTCCACTCCTGTTTTATTAGAATATTTTGTTATATATTGTATCTAATGGTTTGCCTGTTCCCCTCAAAGGTTGAAAATGTGAAGATGGAAATATGAGAGCTGGTATTTCTAACAAGTTTTTAAAGCTGAACGATCTGTGGCTATCATTCTGATCCTGGCTTTATTACCTCTGATCCTGGCTTTACTACCTAACGAGTCACTGATCTTCTACAAGCACTCAGTCAGTGAAGTCTGAAAAGTGAAAATGTCCATGTGCATTGGGTAAGATAATATTAATTCCTTGCTCAGTTCTTGAATCCAACACATATCAGTGTCGGATAGACTGCCACAAATACCTGGACAGTTGTATAGTTATCTTGCTAATCACAAGCAGTACAGGTCCATGCTTGGCCTTGCATCAGGTCATATGTATGTCCTTTTCAAGATAGCTTGAGAAAATCATCCCAATTTACATTCAGTACATCACATATGAATCCAAAATCACATCCACTACATCACAAGTGAGTCCAAAATCACATTCAGTAATTAAATGAGTGAACTCAAATTCATCCTCCTAATATCTAGAGCCATAAGTGTGGTGTGCAAATAAATACAGTGATACTTACTAGGTAGAGTCTATCCTGGCACGGATGTGGCACAAGGGTCTAGATTAGCATTTGTCAACCTTTTTTCAATCATGGCACCCTTTAAAATTATAGAAAATCTTCAGAGTCCTCTTTCACATCACAAGCTCCCTTCACATCAGAAGCCCCCCTTCACTTCACATCAGTAGCCCCCTTCTCATTCGGATCCTCACTCCCCTTTACATTTGAGTGCTCAGTTCCCCCTTCACATCAGAGTCCTCAGCCCCTCTTAGTCCTCAGACCTTGCGTCACATCAGTGTCCCACTATCCCATTGGGAGTCGCAGCAACATGGCAGAGAGCGAGTCCTGGATGGAGACGAACTTCCGTCCTTTTATGAATAGTTTTCACCCACCCTGAATAAGTGTAATTTGTTGACATGGTGCTGGCGGCGGACCCACCTGCCCCATAAAAAGCATAATGCTGTGTAAAATTTCAAGGCACCCGTAAGGAAGCCAGAAGGTTTCCCAGGGTGCCACAGAACCCCGGTTGAGAAAGGCTGGTCTATATATTGACTTACCCCTGTTCAATACAAAGGTGAAATGGAATAGGAATACTATAAAATGTTGATGCATAGATATTGGAAAGCCTCGTCCACAAAGAGCATATTGTGTGGCAATCATTTGCTATTTTATGACAAGACCTGTGTCATCAGAGCTTAGCTGTCCCGAACGTTTTGACTTACACATTGCTTACTTGAGGTAAGCAATGTGTAAAGGATATTACCACATAGTAATGGTTAGTTCTGTGTTATGTTAGTCATTCTATTATGTCAGAAATCTTGTGAAAACGGAGCTGGGCACTGCCATCTTGTGTGTAATATGAGCACTAATGTGCAGACCTTCTTTGCTGATTCTGCAATTTCTATGGCACTTGCACAGATATGCAAGTGGTGGGAGCGCACTGTGCATGCATTGCATTGATAGCAGTGTGTATTCTTACTCTAGAGCCCTTATGTGATCTCCTATCAGCACAGCCTTGATGCTGCTTTGCCTTTCAATGTGAGTCTGTGTAGGTTTCCTCAGCACGTAGCAACAGCCACGGTACAGCGCGCGTAAGGGAGGGCACTGAGTTTTGATGGACACCTCCAATAAGTGTCGAATTGAGCATTATTGTAGAGGGGGCAATAGGTGGGAAAAGCAGCATTGAAAAAAAAAATTATAATAATGATCATGCATAACAATTGATTTTTAAACTCTTTATCCTTCTGATGTTAATTCAAAATGTAGGATTAGGTGGCAGGGTCTCTTCAGACACAGTACCTTAAAAGCACATCAGACCATGGAATGATGTGAACTATGGTGCTTGCGAATAAGTAACCGGTCCATTTATTGATCTATTATTGCCATTCAGCGACTTGATGGGACTAACATGCTTTTGAATCTGCTGTTTTCAGCCACATCTCCAGTGGATTAAAGTGATAAAGGTCCATAAACGTATATCAAGCTCATTTAGGAAGGGACTTCCTGGCAGATTTGAGGATGACAGCCATGCCAATCCATTAGAGTGCCTTAATCTATACTGGATAAAAGTAAGACTTATGGCAGATATGCAAAGGTATTTTAAGTAATGTTTTAATTGAAACATATACATATTTGTATGCATTGAAGGTAGTTGCCTATAATTTATACTATTTTGGTATTATTTAAAGGATATATGTGTGTGTGTGTGTGTGTGTGTGTATATGGGAAATAGGACTGTTGCAGTCACACAGACAGACAGAATTATGGGTTTGTTTTTCTAAATTTCCATGTAACATGCTATTCAAAGTCAGTCACTCTTTAGGTAGTGAAGCCATTCACCTGGCTCTGAAGCCTTAAGCTTTATGGCATAACTTTGATATTATATATTATATATTACTGATACATTTTTGTTTATTGTCATGTGACAGTTTTTCTAAAACAATACAGACTAATGATTTCAGGACAGTGGTGGAGCACCAAAGCTAGGTCCCATCTGCAACCGTTGCAACCCTGGTAGTTCTCATGAAAATGCCAAGTATCAGCACTGGTATCTGAACTGGTATGTGAACATCCCAAATTTAGGGGGTTATTCACTAAAAAGCTGAAGGACGTTCAGCTAATCCTTCGGCTTGCTTCGGGTACAGGAATCCTTCGGTTCACCGAACCGAAGGCCTCCTGTAGACGCTATTTACAATAGCCCGTAAAGCAGCCAAAGCACTATGCTGAGCAGAACGCATATGCTTCAGCTTTTCACAGCTGAACATACAGCCGAAGCAGGGAGAATAGGCCAAATCCCCTGCAAGTAGTTAAAAGATAGAATAATAAAAAAAAACAGTGTGGTGTCCCCCTCCCAAACCATACTAGACTCTTTAGGTCTGTTAGGAATGTAAGGAGGTACCCCCGATGTAAAAAAAAAAAAATGCGTCGGATTCCCCCTAAAAGTCATACCAGACCCTTTAGGTCAGTTAGGGATTTTAAGGGGGACCCCAACTATCAAAAAAGGAAAATAATTGGGGTCCCCACTAAAATTCCAAACCAGACTTTTAATCCAAGCACCACTCGCTCTGCCCATTTGTTTAGATAACATTTCAGGAGAGTGAGCTGGCAAGTAATGAAAACAAATGCCCATCTGTTTGAGGCAGGAGTTCGTCGGGAGTGGACGGGTGTAGGGGCGTTGGGACTTTTTTTATTATATGGGTGTCGCCCATCATGATAGACCATGGATTACATTGTTGGATGATTTGCTTGGATTTTGTTTTAACAAAAAAGGACTTGCCAAAAACTGTGTTTGTGTTTTTTGTTCAATTAAATTATTTTCTTATAAGGTGTTGTCTGTTTATTTACTTTTCACTGAACTCTTTGGTGAATAAGTAGGGGAAACAACTACCCCTTACTCAATCACAAGGGTCCCCACTTTTTTTTTTGGGGGGGGGGTGGATTTTGGTCACTGGGGTCCCCCTTAAAATGTATACAAGACCTAAAGGGTCTGATATGACTTTTGGCGGGAAACCCACATTCTTTTTTTTATATTGGGGGGTCCGTCCTAACAGGGTCTGGTATGATTTAGGAGGGGGACCCCGCGCTGGTTTTTTTTTT
>NW_017306393.1:365176-373174 GCF_000935625.1 Nanorana parkeri
CCCACTTTTTTTTTTGGGGGGGGGGTGGATTTTGGTCACTGGGGTCCCCCTTAAAATGTATACAAGACCTAAAGGGTCTGATATGACTTTTGGCGGGAAACCCACATTCTTTTTTTTATATTGGGGGGTCCGTCCTAACAGGGTCTGGTATGATTTAGGAGGGGGACCCCGCGCTGGTTTTTTTTTTGACGTTTGTTTACATGTCACTTTTCATTCTGTTCGCTTCCTCTAATGCTGGGCACACACCTTACAACCCTTGCAAGACTTTTGTCTTGCGAGAGTTGTAAGGTAATTGGAAAAATGTACGATCTGCCTATCTTGGACAGGCAGATCGTTCTTGCGATGATCGCAAGCCCGTCCGGCTGAGGGGCGGGCTCCCGATGACCGCAATGCTGAACGGGCAGTGTGCGCTTGCGCACACCGGCCCGTGCGGCTTTTATCTTGCAAACATGGCACAAACCAGCCGAACATCGTATGATGTTTGGCTGGTTTTCGAACATGTTCCTAAGATAAAAGTTGTGCGACCTTACAGTAGAAGAGGTCGCACGGCTCCCACACACCTTATGATAATCGTACGATTGCGGGATTTCCCGCGATTATTGCACGATTATCATAAGGTGTGTGGACACACTTTAGATATAGAAAAGAATGACTGAGCTGATTGTTATTCGGCTATTCACTCTGCTGTTCGGCCCCTATGAGAATAGGGATGAACAGCAAAGAATGAACTGCTGAACTTTTGCCTCAGCTGATACAGATGCTACATCGGCTGAGGCAAACAGATTCTTCCTTTTGGTTCAGCTGAACTTGCTGAGGCTGTTTGGCTGAACCGAAAGGAAGTGAAGCAGGCCGAATGCAGCCGCCGTATGGCTAAAAATAGCCATACAGGGCAGCTGTGAATGGCCGAAGAGGCTTCGGCTGCCTTCACTCTTTTATTCACTCGGCTCCCTTCTGCAGCTTAGTGAATAACCCTCTTGCATACTCCCAACAATCAGTAAATGAGCTTCTAAAAAAACCTCACTGACCTCTGTACTTATAGCCACTGTATAGAAATCCATCCTCAAACTTCAGAATAGAAGCAATGAAGTTGTTTGAGGTTGGGCCTCAGTACAATGCTTTCCACCCTCTTCCTGTGCAACTGTTTAAAGTTTGCATTAGCGATTAAAAGCCTGGCAGGCTGCTAACTCACTGGCAAGGGAGAACTGTGCTATAGAGAGAAACTAAAATAAAACTAAAAAGCTTCTACTGCAAACTTTGAGGATTAATTACTCCACAGCAACTGCTGCCACAGAGGTAAGTGAGGACTTGTTTTGAAGGTAACTTACTGGTTGTTAAGGATATGTATAAATATATGGATATATAAATATATTAAAATGTCCATAGCCCGGCCACAGCTCTACTTTGAAAACAGTTTGGCAGAGGCATTACCCATATTTAATCAAAACAACACTATCCCCTTAGCAAAGAAATCCCACATTAGGAGCTGTCAGCTGAACAAGTAACTCAATGAGTGTATAATGTATCAAAAATAGTATTTTTAATTAACATGGAAGTAGTACAAATCATAAATCACCTAATACACAACATTTAAAATCTTTAAAAGGCAGCCCTTTGAATAGCCCAAGTATTGGAGAGGACAGTCGGGGTTAATTAACCACCAAACTAACAGGCAGTCACTGGTATAAGTAGATGTGCTATATGTAAAGAGCAGATACAATTGTATCAACACACAGCAGGGTTACTCACTTCATATGTGGCTACAGAGTGAGAGTCCATCTGAGATTCCGTGTTGGATGTAAATAGGATGTTTTAATGGAGCATATCCATATAATGATTTGCAGTCCCAGAAGTTGGTTTCATTGTGCTTTTAAAGATTGCATGGTTTCTCTTATTTCTCGTCCGGGTTAACGTCAACCGACGGGGGTGGGAGTTTGATTACATGTTTTGAAACCCAGGAGCTGAATACATATAGTTTATACACTTGTTACTTATTGCGAAACTCCTCCCCTGTTCGTTTACATTACCCATATTTCTTTATCATGGGTTCTCTTTAGTTAAAATGTTTTACAAATGTATCTGAACTATCCAAAAGATAAACCACCGAATTTATGTTGCATATCTTATCAGCTATATCTGTTTTCTGCTTGTCATGGAGGGGTTAATATGGTTTGGCGTTTTTTTTTATGTTGTTTTATGTATAGTTGGCATACAGTTGTAAAATTGCTATTCGGAGCATATGCCATCAATCAGTGTTCTTATTCATGTCACAGGTAATTTACAAAGGGGCTCTATTGTCACCGCACAATAGGAAATGGCTGCAACATAGAAGATTGCCTAATTTGAGGGAGGGAGCCTGTCTCATGAATGTGCATTTTTTGCTCAAGGGATATAATTAATAAAATATACATGTGCAGTGGTTTAACTAGTGATCGGCCGGAGTCAATCAAAGCTGCCATCCAATGCTCTTTTTATCTATGTTCATAAATTCACTCGTATTAAGAATGTATTCACCTCATTAACTAATATATGTTACTAAGAAACATTAATTATTATTTAACAAGATAGCACAAAAAAAACAGCCACATACCAAATCATGTTTGCACTGGGCTATAGCCTGATTGAAAATCACTACTGCTGTCCCTTGATTAATTTGGAGCATTGCAACAAAAGCTGACCACACACTTTACAATCATATTGTATAATCGTATTTAGAACTAGCAACTGTGTAGTGCAACAATCTGTCTAACTGGATACAGATGGAATAGACTGCTTAGGTAAGCCCTCACATCACATCGTTTTGTAAATCTAACTGTACGAAAAGATTGTAAGATGTATGGCCAGTTTAATGAATGTGGAGGTGAACTGCTGTATTTGTTAGGTAATTGCAAACCAGAGCACAGTGCCTCTCTGTTATAGGAGAAGGGCTATGTTGGCTATACAATTTTGTGCATTTTTCAAGTTCAACCACATTAGAGAAGAGGTGCCGAAAGGTGCCCATACACCGCTCGATTCTCGTACGAGAATCGCGGGAAATCCCGCGTTCAAACGAGAATCGAGCAGTGTGAACGAAGACGTGCGGCCGTTTCTACTGTATGGTCGCACGCCTTTTGTCTAAGGAGCACGCTGGAAAACCAGCCGAAAATCGTACGATTTTCGGCTGGTTTGAACGGTGCTAGGGAGACAAATGCCGAACGTGCCGGTGTGCGCATGCGCACACTGCCCGTTCAGCATTGCGGTCATCGGAAGCCCGCCCCTCAGGGGGGCAGGCTTGCGATGATCGAGAGTACGATCTGCCTGTCCAAGATGGGCAGATCGTACGTTTTTTTAATCACTTTACAACCATCGCAAGACTAAGGTCTTGCGATGGTTGTACAGTCTATGGCCACCTTAAGAGTGGAGATGACCACAATGTAAAGACTCTGAAGATGACATGGGGCCGCAATGAAATTGGATGAGAAGCGCTTTAATCCTTCGCTCCATTGTCACAGAGCGACCAGGCATTCCTGCAGCAGGTGTCCCCGTTCTGATGTGGCCCCGGTACCCATTGAAGTAAATGACAGACTGACAGTGGCTGCATCTGTAAGTGGCAGTCCTCAGGTAATCATACATGGTATAATTACATGCAGTTTGAAATGATTGTCGGTGGATGCAGGATACATGCTGCAGGAATCCCAGAATGTCCTGTGTGATTGGGGACCTAAACTGTGTGAGAGGTTTTTTTTTATTGTCAGAGCAGTAAAAATGTGGAACCCTCTTTCACAATTAATGGTACTTTTCAGGTACCAGTGCCGATACTTGGCATTTTCATGAGAACTACCAGGGTTGCAGCTGGGACCTGGCTCTGGTGCTCCACCACTGTCCTGAAATCATTAGTCTGTATTGTTTTAGAAAAACTTGTAAGTACTTGGGCAGGTATCAGTACTTATACTTGCAAAAATGGTATCGGTGAATCCCTTTATTTATATTTATAAAAACAAAATCATACATTAAAGCAGAGATGTACAAATCCCAGGAGCTCCGTGTGCTCCTTACGAATAACAGCTGCCTCCTAAATTTTGAATTTTTCTCTAGTCTGGTCTTAGAGATCGAAAAGTATCTGTACTTGTACCGAGTACGGTACTTGGTATTGGTCATCCCTAATTAATGGTATCAACTTAAAGCCTTGATAACTTCAAAAAACACTTGGATGAGTTTCTCAGTTTACAAAATATAAAGGAATATGGAAGTCCATAGGGACATTTATACATACAAACAGGTTGAACTGGATGGATCTTTTTTTATTCAACATTACCTAATATGTAACTATAGTGGGAATCCAAATGGTGGAAATCAAAACCACCCTACAAACTTCTCAAAAACACATTTTTAACTTCAGCTCCAGTTTTTATTACTTGGCCATGAGAAACCAGGACATGATTGCAGCTGAATCTTCATTAGGAACCAGCACTTTGCACATGGTTCTTTATTGAATAAAGGCCTGTTGTTAATACTGGTCAGGCTATACATAGTGCATTATGCAGTTCCATCAGGGACCAGTAACTCCTGGCATATGAAGTATTGCAATACTTCGCTCCATCATCTTCACAACAATGTCATTCTATGCAGTAGAGGGATTTGCTGTTATACTTTTATAAATTTCTTAGTCACATCATAAATCAAACCCATTATATATTGATAAGAATGTGAGTGGCACTGCATGTAGATCCTGTATGTATTGTTTACATTAGCTTCATCTCTCTCTATTTAGCTGCTGTCCATTTGACATAACAACAGTATCTTTATTTGGATTGTCATAAAAAATGTCACTGTATCTGACATGTGTTCAAACTTGTTTATGTATATCATGAGTAGGAGAAGAAACTTTATGAATCTTGTAAAATATCTGTTGTAGCCAATGACCGAACTACCGCCATAGCAGCCTACGCAAGGGGGGATCAAGTTTGGTATCCTCCTCCCTCACCTCCCGCAAGAAAATGCCACGTGCAGGACAGTGACTAAAGAACGTCCTGCGGTTAATATACTTAAAAATAAATCAGCCCTTGTGCACCAAGTACTGCAGGTATCTCTTCTCTATGTTCTTGGTGAACCATTCGTTGTTCCACCCTACTCCATTTCATAAAGCAGTGTCAATAGAGACTAAAGGGTCTCATGTGGTCTCATGTCACCCTATTGTTATAATTATAGGTCTTCTGTAGTCAATTGTGGCCAACAGCTTGCTTGAAATACGTACTACAACTATTACCTGATGAACTGCAATTATTTGTCACAGAAGCAATCATTCAGTCCATAATCTAGTAAAGAGCTGCAGAGTGATTACAGAGCAATTACAGAGACACTCATTTCAGCTGCCATTGGTGCATTGTCTGGCTTGCCTGTGTGCCTCATCGTGTTAGCTGAGTCCTAGGCCTGCTAATATACCTTGTTTGGGGCCCTATCTTCACCAACATCCAGCTTAACTGAGAAATCAATTTCCCAATTATACACAAAGCAAGACTGAGACATTCCCTTAGGAAAAACAGAAGATTGCTCTTGAATTTATCAATGTTATCCGCAGATACCACCACGTGTGGGAGGGAATTCCAAACTTCCACTACTCTCACAGTGAAATACCCCCTACAAATTCTAGGATTGAACCCTCTCTCTGCTAACCTTTTGTTGTGTCCCCGTGTTCTCAATACAGTTTTCTGATTAAACAGTTTGTTCCTAATATTGTGGTCCCCACTGTCACATGGGAGGAAGGCCAGGGAATCATTTGTTCCTAATATTGTACAGGGTATGGCACTTCAAGTGACGCATTGGAAGAGCAAGGAAAAGGTAAGCTTAAAGTGACATTAACGGCTAAAGTCTTCCCCCCACACACACACTGCTAATGTAAGGACTTACCTTAAATGATGCCTCTTAATCCGATCATCTTTTCTGTTGTTTTTAGCGGTCCCTCCAGTGCTGGTACGGGTCTCTGATCCAGCGCTGACTCCTCTGTGCTAGCTGGCACTTCCTGTCCCAGAGTCTGTTAGGGCCACGGAAAAGGACATATAGGAGTAGTGGCCCCATGGGATTGTCGCACTTCCAAAACAATAAGAAGTTTTAAATAAGTTGATTTAATCATAAGTATTGGTTTTATATAATAGGTGAATTAAATTAAAATAAAATAGATGTATTTGGTATGTTGTCAGATACGCTGCTGGCTCTTTTTTCTATTTTCAGGTTGCTAAGGGCATAGCTGTATCAGGGCAGAATCAAAGGTAACGATATGACGCTTACCAATAGTTGCGACTGTCAACCTGCAGAATCTCTGGACAGATGGCATATGGATTGGTCTTCTCGTTTTGGAGGGAAATCAGCTGCCCAATTGTGGTGTCATTGAGTGTATAAAAACTGGCCCTAGTTACTGGGCAGTTCATCTTTACCGCACAGTTCAGCAGGAGTAGTCAGATCAGCTTCATCTCTGGATTGCCTTGAATTTGCTTCCCGCCCGTATCTTGGGCTTGTCGCGGTCATCCTTTGTTGGGGTAATGTCGCCCACTTTGTGAGTGGACAGGAAGTAGAGGTCTTAAGTGCTATTTTCATGGACTCTTTGCTCGAGTCTTTTGACTGAGCATTATTGGACTGTTATTTATGGTGGTTTATGGTTAAAAGTTTTAAAATGGTTAACAGAAATGTATTGTTATTTATAAACCCAATAAAGAGGCGGCGGCCTTATTTTCCCACACTACAGTGTTGAGTCTATTATTCAAGATTTATATATATATATATATTTCTGTGGGTAAACAGGTATGTATATATGGGTTAAGAACAACGATTGAATGTATTTGTTTTGTTTATAGGGCGTACAATCCCATGTGCGGGTGCACGCTGCTCTATAGACTTATCTTGTGTCTCTCCTCGTTTCCCTGATGAAGATCTGAACTGCGCATGCGCCCGCCCCAAGATCCTTTGCGGCCGGGTAACGGCCGCAAAGCTTAGGGTAACGGGAGGACGCTAGTTTGTGTCCTCCTGTTACCCTAAGGAGAACTATGGGGAAAAACACTGATCCCATAGTTCTCCTTTAAGCATTTATTGGGTTGGGCACTAAAGTAAACATGTTCCTTTGATTGGTGTAATCAAAGGTGGTTTCAGGGGACATTTTTATGTGCTTGTTTATCATGTTGGAATCCTCAACAGCTCTTGGGGCACCGTGTTCTTCATGCTGGAAACCAATGTACTGATAAAAAGCACATGGAATTATGCTAAATTTGGTATGTCAATCCAATCATATGCAAGGGAAATTAAAAATACAGAATTTTTGCTTGCACGTAATTGGATGATTGGACTGGTGATTTCTCCACCCATGGGTGGGTGTACAAATTACAAGTAGCAGGAGGGCGTGTAAATGCAAGCAGCTCCTTTGGGGGGGCTATGGAGCCTGCATTGTACTTGATTGAGTCAGTGACCCATAGAGCTATAACAAAGGGGAGAAGAGGCTGTGGGGACCGGGGCCCTCCTTACCATCTTGTCTTGAATTGTATTGTGATTGTAATGTCTTCCTTATATTGTAAAGCGCTGCGCAAACTGTTGGCGCTATATAAATACTATGTAATAATAATAAAAAACAGGTATCTTGCCAAACATCTGGGGATCCCTCCCATTCACCATGGTTGTTGTTTTAAACTGACCACACCATTAATGGAAGCAGATCCGTGCTGGTGTAGTCAGTTTGCTTTCCTGGAATCGTTTTTAGCATTTGCAGGATGCTGTACCGGTGCACAGCGTGCCTGTAATTCCTGTAGTACTTTTCCAGCCATGCCCCCCTGCCCTGCTGGGTTGATTGACAGCAGCTCCCAGCTGGAGCCCGGCAGTCAAAACTTGATCTGCTTGTAGATAGTACAGCAATGCAGTTGCCAAAAAGATTAATAGGGATCTAGGCTGTATTATACTGTTTCATTCAATGGGAAGCATTGGATGAAGTAATGAAGAATGTGAAGACATTCAACGTGTGATGTCATACTATGCCCTCCCGCT
>NW_017306393.1:373224-403233 GCF_000935625.1 Nanorana parkeri
TGAGGGGTAAGGATGCGCAGGGAGGATGTGAGGTCAAATGACCACTGATTAAAACATAAAAAAGGTACACAATTATTTTTGGTTCAAGTAAATGTAGCCTGAGTTTTCTAATCCTATCGAATGTCTTACTATGTGCTTTTATAGTGCTGTGTCGACAACTACTTTAAGTTGCAAAGTTTTGAGCCACCATGCACCATGATTGGTACCAAAGGCTCCTGGTCCCACCACCAAATAGTAATCCAAAAACAATTGGGTACAAAGTATCTCTACATGCATCTTGTCTGTGTGTAATATAGAAATCCCTCTCCAGATATATAGACATGATGCATTATCTGCCATAGACAGAGCGAGAGCAATAGTTGAGTTCCTTTAATCCTGCAAGATTTAAGGCTCCTGTCTCATATGTGTATCATGCGTGTCTGCATTATACATATAGTGCCTTATAAAAAGTACATACACAGCCATATTTTATTTGCAGCAAGCTTGCAGAACAAATGGCACACTGAACCTGGAAGGCTATAAATACATTAACTTTCTGAAAACAGGGCGAACCTGACTGAAATATTTGCTCTGATTATACTCCCAGAAACACGACAAGACGTTGCCTTGCACTCATTCTCTGAGATGCAGTTGTACACAGGCCTTGTGAGTTCTCCACTGTTTGGATTTACACAACCATGAAAAAACACACACACACACACACACATCTCTCCCACAAAGGTCTCTCTTGCTCTCTCTCTTTATCTCTCTCAAGCTCTCTCACAGTTTCTTTCTCTCTATATATAACTTGCACTAAGTTCTTAACATTGTTGGCGATACTTATACCAGCCCAAATTGGCATCTGGACTATGGCGTACTAAGCACAACATTATTCTACCAAGATTTATGAACTGCAAGTTGCATCATAAACCAAGTAAGATTGGTACATTAAAAATGCCGTCTTGCCATTGGTTGGTGACCTGGTGTTAATCTCCCAGGAGATCTCACTTCTTTCCTCAGTCCAGGACAGAACAGGAGCCCAGCCAAAGCACAAATTTACAGTGAATAAAAAAGGAGGTGGAAAAAAAAGAAAATGGATTTCACAGTAAAACCAGAACCATGGTGCGCTTTGTTTAAAGCCATGAAGCTTAGCTTACATTTATTTAGTCTGTTCTGTTGCGGGTGCGTGGAAGTGGAAAATGGAAGGAATGAAGACATATAGACTAAGCATGATAGGTAATAAGGTATCCAGGCACATAATAACATTTCTTAAGTTAGTAAACATTAGACTTGTAAAAATAGATGAAAACCATCAGAAACACTTTGCAGAAATATATATTGTAATGTGAAAAACACATGTAACATTACTTGGTTACATCTTGTTTAAAATGTCAATTGGGTATTTGTGTCTTAAAGTTGTGTTTCTCTGTGCAGAGCCATTGCTGCCAGAATTTAGTCACATAGCTTGGAACAGAGCAGACTGATATATAAATATTGATGACTTTTGTGAGTTAAAGTGGACCTTTACCCCCTTTCACTAAATCACAGCAGCATGCAGCTCTGCATGCTTATTTAAAATCATCTTACATTCTTTAAACAAACTTGTTTTTCATTTACTTACAAATACAGTTCATCTACTTCCTGGTCCTGTTCTGGCACAAATGATGTATCTGCCCAAGTTTTGCATCCTGGGAAGGTCACATCAGCAGAGCATTGTTGGGAAATCTTATCTGTAATCGCATAAGATCTCAGGGAAAGGCATTTTCTTCCCCTGAGATGATGTGCATGGTCACATGTCCTAGACACACGTGCCAGAGTTCCAGGAAGTAAAGGGAAAGCTAGTAACCTGCCCTCAGTTAACAAGGCCCCTGTCAGAAGACTGAGAAAGAAAATAAAAATAAGGTATGCAAAGAATATAAAGCCGGCAATTATCTATAAGTATGTGTTTGTAGTTTGTCATTACTAAACATTTCTAAAGGTGTGTCTGTTGTTATTTTAAAGACATGGGTAAAGGTCCTCTTTAAAACAAATCCTTCCCCCCATGTGTTCACAACTTATGATGGAATATTGAGCTAAAACATTGCACTGGCTGTGTGGAGAGAGAAAAAATAATAATTTTGCTGCAACACTTAACGGAGAACTATGGGGTGAGTGAAAATCACTCATCCTCATAGTGTAGCGGGAAACAGCTTCTGGAAACCAGCAATGGACTCCGGACACAGACTTCATGAATACAAATCTTCTTTATTCTCTGCAGAGGACTCAGGTGACTACCGTCTCCAATTCATGAGTGGCCCTTTAAGGGCGGTCACTACATATATATAACAACAATTACGTCACATTACACATTTCTATTACACATATTCCTTTACTGCTCTAAGCCAATCAGCAAGCAGCATTCACAATTTTACCATTTATGGTTTATGTATCCTGTCACAACCTTTTGCCATAAACTCATGATCGATTACTAATAGTCTTGCGAGAAGGGGGAGGGGCATCTAAGTCACAAGATACTGTCATCAGCATTTTTAGTTGCAAAATTACATTCTAGGACTAGAGTCAGACGGCAAGAGGAGCGAGGGGGTCAGAGGCCTCATTATATGTAGATACAAAAAACATGAATTATTGAAATATATTTAGCCATATTATCTGCTGCCACATTAGTTCCAGCCGACATGTGACAATGAAACTGTCACACGTCGTCTCAATAGATTGGGAAGGGAGCGAACACATACCGTCTCCCGCTCACTTCTCGATCATCTCCCTGCAGAGAGCAGTGACTGTCAGTCACGGCTCCCTGCAGGGATTTCCTCACTCCGATCCTCCAGCGCTGACTGGAGGAACAGACGGGAGGGGACAGCTGGCTCTGCCTATATATAGGCAGAGCCAGCTGTCACTCACGCAGCTGGGTGGATCTGGACAGTAATGTCGGGATCCGTCTCGGCTGCGGTGGTCTCAGTATACCGCGAGCTGTAGCTCGCAATATACTGAGCTTTGGGTCACGGGAGGACCCTATACTATATGTCCTCCCGTGACCCTTAAGAGAACTATGGGAAAAAACACTTACCCCATAGTTCTATTTAATTAAATCCAAAGCTGTGCCCTGCAGTACTTATTTGTTCCCACTAGGTGTCCTCTGTTTTCCAGGTTTAATGATGGCCAGCATTATTAAAGCTGACCCCCCCATATTCCCTTCCCCCACCCCCTCCAACTAATTGCTGGCACTGCCCATTTTACTCCTCCTTAATCCACAGTCAGGTTATGTTCCTGGTCTTAGTATTTTCTCTTCTTATATTAACAGAAGGTAGGTCCTTTTTCAGGTGACGAGGGAGCATGAAGCCAGCTTCCTGGCCAATCAGAAAGCCGGGCACTGCGTCATTACACGGCCCCCGGCTTCCTGACTGCCCAGCTTCCCGACCAACCAGGAAGCCAGGCAGCGAGTCATTACACACTGCCCGGCTTCCTGATTGGCCCGGGAAGCCGACACCATGCTCCCTCGTCACAAGCATGGAGCTGGCTTCCCGGCCAATCAGGAAGCCGTGCAGCATGTAATGACTCGCCGCCCGGCTTCCTGATACCGGAAGCTCAAGGATCGGGCTAGGTATCGGAGCATTTGGGCGAGTACAAGTACTCACCCAAATTCACGGCATCTGCACCAATAGAGATACTATTATCAGTATTGGTGCATCCCTACATTTATTCATACATTACTGAATAGAGAGCTGCTTTATTTTCTGCCTTTTATATCTGCCTATAGTTCAGCTTTACGTATTTCAAGCCAGAAATTTGATATTAATCTTTATCTATAGTTGAACAGTTTACTTTTCAATAGTAACTTTGGGTTTAATGTCCCTTTGTTTTATACATTATTGTGTTGACCTAATACACTGTACATACGGTGATCTTCTTTTATAGAAGTTGCATAATGCTTATAAAAGACAAGACCATGCAACCTCTGTGTATAAAATAGGGCATGCACACCAAGACAATATGAGGAGGTTATTAAAAGTATGTGTTTCATGTGTGGTTGGGTTTTCCTCCTCCTACTCAGTGGCTAGTCTGGACTGTGACCCATCACTCCACTGTGTTATATATAACTTCACACTGTGGTCATAAATTAAAATTGGACAGGCATTTTGTTTGTCTAGGCATGGGTATATAGTGTATCTCATAGTTGGCTTGGTGAACAGAGCATTCCTCTCTGCTTTGCTTGTTGTGTGCCCAAACATGTAACAGTGCCCTCTCAGACCTCCAGAGGAAGACATTAATTTCATTCCGAGGTGGGAATTGAATTTAAGCAGCACCTTGAGATGAGTATTATACAGTTGACTAATGAGCATCCGAATAGGGAAGGCAAGCTTGCTATAAAGTGTCTGTATAGTAGACTGACTGGTAGGCATGCAGGATAGCATACATTATTACTTAGTCATGTAATAATAATAATAGCGAGAGTGGAGCAGGACTGTTTGGCAGAAGTTTTTGTTTATTCAATGTTAAAAACCGCCTTCTCCTAGACAACCATCCCATGGGTATAACTGCAGTGCCAAAGGCTCTGATATGGTAATTGTCCCTCTCCCCACATGTACAACTCTGTGTTTTTCATCTTCCTCCCATGATATATTCCTGCCGTTGCCTGGTCTCAGAGTACATTTACCAGCAACCAACAGAGCTCATTTGACAGGGACCCTCTTTTTTTGCTGCAGTTATCACAGTCTATGTGCCAGCATTTAGGGTTAAAAGTATAGTTTATTCTGTAGGGAGCTCTTGTTCTATGGCCCAACAGAAGTAAATATACAATAAAATGAATTGTTTTTCATTTATGTAGTGTGAATGAATAGATCATTCACATTACATGTGTATAGGCAAGGCTGAAATATTTCCGGGTGGGCGACAGTTGGAAATTCCACCTATCAATTTATTACATTAAAGAAGGTGCAGTAGTTTTTGTCTCCTCCATCTAATGGTGTCATTTAACTATTCATTACATTATTGCAGTTGATTATTTATACTAATGGGTCTAGCAGTGTGATAACCATCATTTGGATTTGCAGAACCAGTAATCTGGTATATAGCTGGGAGCTGAGTTCTTGCTATTGGAGAGCTTGAGAGAAAGAAAAGACATGTGCTTTAATTTACTATAAGCAGTCTGGGACTGAAATATTAGTTTTCAGGGGACTTGTCCTTTAACTATATATATATATATATATATATATATATATATATATACATATTCATTTTAGGATAGGAAGTTGTTTATGTGTACAGTTTTGGGAAACAAGGGAGTTCCTACTCCTATCATAAAGCAAAGTAAAACATTTCATCTCGGGTTGCACCTTCCTTGGAATGATATCAAACAACATTTTTTAGTTTGTTTCCTAACCTCACACTTCTTACTAACAAAAGATTCTGAACATTACATTATACATGCTGCTTCTAGAAAACATAGTTAAAATGTTAGATTGGTAGGTGGACAAATACATATAATAATGATTGTGGAGCTTTGACGCCCTGGGCTCATAGGATGTGAGTTAAATAACGCTAGGGCCTAGCAGATGACCACCTGGCATCCAGGGCTGCACCACGGGAGGAAAGGAAAAGTGTCTAATGCTCCCTTCTACCTGGAAATATTATCAGGGTTATTCACAAAAGGGTGAAGGGTTTGGAACAAAGGAAAGTGAGCTGAATTGGAGAATTTTATCCAAGTCGGATATTTTGTCCTAGATTGTTCCCTTCTCCTGCCTTCTCCAAACTCTTCAGCCTCTAGTGAATAGCCCTGTAAGTATTTCACTATCATGGCCTAACCCAGCCTTTCTCAACTATGGTGCCTTCTGGCTTCCTCAGGGGGGTGCCTCAAAATTGGGATGTAAAATGGAAATGAATTATGCTAGTCCAGGAAGGGTGGGATCTATTCAAAAAAGTTTTCCCTCATCCAGGCCTGCTTCGCCTCTCACCCTCTGACACAGCTGTGGCTCCAGATATTGAAGAGGGGCTTCTGATGAGAAGGGGAGCTTCTGATGTGCATAGGGCTCCTGATGTGAAGGAGGGCTTTTGATGTGAAAGGAGGGGGGGGGCTCTGGTGTGAAGGGACCATGCTTTGTTTTTCTCTTCTTTTGTCTAATGTCATTTTGCTGCAACGAAAATTCGTTTATAATGAAAATTCCTCTACCGCTTACAAATTTTATCCGAAATTTTCTTTATCGGAAATTCGGATTCATTTTCATTCGTCATTTGGAGATTCGGATATATCCGAATCCCCGAATAACGAACATTTGTCCGGATAACGAATCTTTCCTAAACGAATCGCACATGTCTAGTAAAGACTATGGGAGAATTGTGGCTGTGAGAGCTAAGTAGAAATGTTCTTCTTTTGAGTGACAAGGAGGGCCTGGACAGTTGGGTTCACAGACAAAAGTGAACTTTTCTGCAGCAAAAATCCACACAGCTCCTCCAATGGCCATTGGGAGGGTGTTTTTGAAAAACTGAGCCGTGTGATTTCCTCTTCCTTTATGCCTGATTTATAGTAAATCAGATTCATATTTTCGAGGCAGGTCATGATCTCATTATTGACTATGAGAAAATTCCTAGCTCTGACACTTTATTACATTAAGCTTTCTTTATGGGAAATAACAAGGAGCCTGCAATAGTTGTGTAGGAATAACTCACTTACTTTACAAACAGATAAGAACAGAGATTCCCAGATCACAAGACTACAAACAAAAGGGAATGGGATGGATGCATTGCAACTATACCTGGTTAAATACCTGAACTTATGAACAGGTAAGAGGGCTTTATGTTTAATTCAAGACTTAACTCTTAATTTTGACTGGATGGACCCAAGCACAGTAGACTCTGTTAACCAGTATTCAACTAACCCGAACTCTCATCTAACCGTCAAAAAAATTTGACTCTGCACTCACTGTTCTGCCAATCTTCTGCAACCGTATAGGAGAAGGAGAGAGGGCTCTGCAGTATGGGAAGGTAGAGAGGGTGATTGCTGCGGGTACTGTACAGATATAGTATTGTATTATCCTGTGGGAAGCCGTGTCTGTTATCGAGAGCTGTGTGCATACGTCCCCCAGAGATCACTCCTTGTACTGTATGCTCATGGAATATAGTACAGTATACTGAAGATCTCCAGTCACGCTGTCAGGCAGCCCCAGGGCACACCGGGCCATAAGTAAGCACACACCTCTGTATGCTCTGGGATCTACTATAAAGTATAGTATTACAGCACCTGTATTACAGCAGTAATACTAAGTGTGCCTATTTTGTCTTAATTTGCTTTTGATTACTGTAATTCAATATTAATATGAAGTCAATACAGAGTTTATGTTATGGTATAGTATAGTATGGGGTATGACATTAGTTACACCTATTTTTCATAGTAACTCTCAAGCAACCAGAAACTAGATTTATCCGCAATCTACAAATCCCCATGGATGCTGGATAACGGGAAGTTTACTTTATATATTTAAAGAGCCCTTATGAGGCAGCTCTGGTAAGAACCAACTACAAACTCTGAGCTGAGCCATACCATATCATGCGACAATAGTCGAGGAGGAGTTTAACCCTCACTATATTGGTCAAGGGTGAGAAGAAATGTCTTCTAGACAGACCCTTTATTAGGAATGTATGAGTTCTTAATTTTAGAGCAGAGGTTCTCCAAGAGCTATAGTACACAGAGCATAAAAAAAAAACTAATCAAAAGGGATGTAAGAGACACCAAGGTCAAGAAAGCATATCTTATTTGACAAAAAATTATAAGTAGCAAATATGCACTTATTCAACAATATAAAAGTATTATAAACAGTGGAGACTAGTAAAGTCAAGTAAATCAGAAACCATCTCGTAATAGATCTAAGGAAAAGCAAATTGTAAAATAGATTGGTTGCTATGGGCTACCAAAGCTCTCAATGCTACTTTACAGTATGAACCTGGTAGTGGTTTTAGCCTCATTATCTTCTTGCCCTTGTTTATTTCCTATTAGGCATAAATGTGGTGAAGCATATCTGGGTCATCATCTGCTCCTAATATGATTTATACCTATTGCATTAAATGGATTGTTTTTTATTTCCTTTCCCCACAATAAATTATACCATAATAATACACTTAATCAGGGTAGCATTAACACAATTGTTCTCAGCATAGTATCATTGTGAGTACATCATGTTTATTACCAGCTGGCCAAAAAAAAAAAGAAATCTCATAAAATGCTACTTTGGGTGATTTGTATACCTCAGCTCCACAACAGCCTGTGATCCTGCTTGAATAGGAGATACCATAAAAATGCAAATTGCAATTACTATGCAACTGTTGAAAGCCCGAGAAAATAAAGGTAAACTTTGCAAGCGGTCTTGAAAACTGTAACACGTCTAATTAAGTGAGTCTTATTTATCTGTCATTGTTGCTCATGAAAAGAAAGCGTGGCTGATTAATTTGGAGATCTGCCTTTGTCAAATTCCAATCTTTTTGATTACTAATGCTGCCTATATTAACAGCTTAACTGCCATTAAAAAGAACACTTAAGGAATACAAAGCAAACAGTACACTTGTGTTGTTTTTCCGATTATAGTGCAATTTGAATTTTTCCAAATCTTATTTACCGCTGATGAGCAATTTAAACTTGGCGACTTGTTGCTTCTGGAGGACAGAACCTAACTGATTACTTAGACCTTTCACAAAATGTAAAAACAAGCTGCAATAGTATTGCTGTGAAACACAGTTCTACATGGCGATTGTTTTGAGTATCAACTTGTGGGGGGCTAATAAGGGTAGACAGGGGGGTGTCTCTTCTGGTCCAGGGAAATAAACTCCCCTAGCTAATTTAAGTCTAGGGTACCTGTGAAAAGGAGTTATACTTACCTGATCCCCACTTCCACAGGCTCCAAGACTGGCACACACAGCCTATTTCCCTTTACACTCCGCTGTCTGATGCCTGCGGACATCATCAAGTACAATGCAGGATGCATAGCCTTTCATTATACATGAGGATGCAGAGGAAAGGTAGGGGAGACAAAGAGAGTGCTGACTGCGAGGGGGAGCAGGGAAGTAAAACTGTTTTACCCAGGTACCCTAGACCAAAACAGGCATTTAACCCTTGACGTGCCAGGGGAGCTTTTTTCTTCCCCCAGATTTTAAGGAGATCTTGTCACATCATTAAACTGTTTGCGCAAAGCACATACCTAACCAAAAACTTACCACTCTTTAAGCTCATGCAGATAAATGGTTCCTTGATTTCAGCTGGGAGTGTCAGTCTCCATGGTTCCCCACAGCTCTCACTGGTTCCTCATGTTGACCTCCACATTCCTACTATATCCTGTAATGGACGGAGGACAGAAGGAGTAACCAGTGAGAGCTTTAGGGGACCCAAGAAATCACCTTTCCCAGAAGTGTGGATTCCCCAGTGGACTTTGGTGAACTATTTATCTAAATCTGAACTGCATGCAGTTGTGTGGGTTGCAAAAGAGTTATTATCCAGTCTCTTCTTTACAGGTGTGTGCAAACAGTTTAATGATGTGATAGGGTCCCCTTAAAGTTGATGTGAACCCTAATTGAATGACATTTAGTTAAAGCACTGCGTATCAAACAATTTTCTTCTTTTTAAATACTCGTGTTCACCTTGTTTTATTCTTTGTTCTATTTCAGTGCTTCTAATCTCAGGCCGTCTCTTTGCAGTCACTTCCTGTCTACCTTCATGGACTCCAGCACTGGCTACATGGCACTTCTAGGAGCAGGTTTCTTGATGGTGACAACAATGGACCACACCTTCTGAAGTCCATGGGGGTTATTCACTGAGCTGAAGGATCCAGCCGTAGCTTCAGCTTATCCTTCGGCCACCTGAGCCTTTGTTTCAGTCGAACTGAAGGGCTGCTGTACGGGCAATTCACTGTAGCCCGTAAAGCAGCCGAGCGGCTCAGCTGAGCCAAACGCATATGCTTAAGCTGAGCAGTAGTAACGGGCGAAGCATGGAGAAAAGTTGGCCAAAGCCACCCGATCTCTGCGCAAATGACAGCTGGGCGGAACCAGCCGTGAGCTCACGGCTCGCTCCGCCCCGCCCTGTTTGCAATGACTGATCAGAGTCCTCAAATGACCTGGAGAAGCTGATCTGTCAGTAAACAATAAATACTGTGACATCATGGCTGGCTCCACCCAGTTGTTATTTATTGGCCGGGACCTGCTAGCTGACTCTGGCAGGTGCCGGCCACTAGGAAACAGTTGGGTGGAGCTAGCAGTCACCGCTAGCTCCGCTTAATTGTTTTTATTTTGCTGGCATCTGTTATATGCTTCTTTATGTGCCGGGAGCTCGTCTCGAGTGGTCGAGTCTCGGCATTCATCATTTAAAAAAAAATTTTATATATTTTTTTTCTTTAAAATATATATATTTTTTAAATTATCCTATTTTTTGATCATTTTTTTAAATAATTTTTCAACATTTTTTTTCTTCATTCATTTAAGTTTTTCTCTATTCTGCTCACTACCTTGGAGATACCGAGCAGAATAGCCGATCCTAATGCCACTCAGCAGCATTCGGCTACTCACTTACTGCCGTTCAGCTGCTATGAGAATAGAGGCGAACGGCAGCGAGTGAGATGCCGGAGCTTTGGCTCAGCCAATCCTTCAGTGTAAGGCTGATTTTAGCTTCGGCTCGGTTATTCACTCGGCTGTCTTCGCCAGCTAAGTGAATAACCCCTCCATGTGACAGGGAGGAAATGCAGAAGCACTATTAAGAGTCAAGGACAGTGTGTTGTCACCATGCACTCGGAAACCCCAGAAGAAGGACCTTCATGGCAGAATCACCACTTTCAACATTTTCCTGAAAGCTGCAGATTAAGGTACTGAAAATAACTTTAAATGAATTACAATAACATGTTAAAGATGTAAGGATATTTTAGTAATTGTGTTTAAATACAGTTTTGGGATCAACCTTGAAAGAGTAGGACTCTTTAATGATGTTCTTAGGCACCATTACTTTTTGTGGTCAATGTCAAATGCATCTCATTAGCAAATTCAATCAATGTCACTGGTTATTATTAATTGTTTGACAAATGACATTACAATTTTTCACTTAAAGCCATGCCTGTCCCTCAGGAAGCCATCACAGCTAGCTATAGTAATCTGCCTTCCCATAATCCAGCATTACTGCCAACTGGTGCTGCATCATGATGCATTGGGTTACTTTTATTAACTGCCTCGTGCCAGAAGTAACCAGCTGTCTGGTGCTGGGAGCCTGCTGTTACTATTGAGATGCCATGATTTTTGCAGCTATTAGTGACTCTTTGAAGAGACAGAGGCCCTCCTATGCAAAATCACTTCTGTTCCTAAGATGGCTTACTTAGAATGCAACATGCTTGTTGGGGATAAACCATAGAGGAGTGGGAAACATTATAACTGACTTTTTTTATTAACCTCAAATTGTTGTATAGGTTTTCTGACAAATCTGCCACATGACATAACTGCCATGGTCAATTCCACAGTTTATCCGATGTGTTGTGTCACATAAAGTAAAAGTTCTCACAGCTTAAAGTCTGTGAGAGGAATTTATACAAATTGGAGCAGACAAAATCTGGAGCAGTTGTGCATGGCAACCAATCAGCATCCACCTTTCATAGGCAACTGCTCCAGATTTTGTCTGCTCCAGTTTCGATAAATTCCCCCCTATGTATCATTTTTGTTTTAGATAGAGCAGAAAAGGATTAAAACCCCTATCAAGGGTTCAGTGGCGGAGCTAAGGAACAAAGGGCCCTGGTGCAAGATTTTTTTTTGGGCCCCCCCCCAAAAAAAAAACCACAAACACAGCGTTCTCCTTCCGCAGGGCTCGGCCGGCTAAAGGGTTTTATTGTGTTCTGTGTCTCAATAGTGACATTTACACTATATTTGTGTTGGTGACCATTCTATCCAAGATAAAATGTGGTGTTGAATTCCAAAATTCAAAACCTGTTCCAAAAAATTCAAAACTTGTTCCAGTCACAACTGTGTAAGAGGGAAATTTCCCTTGTTTTGTGAAGAAACCCTCTTACTTCCTGTTGTATCTCTGAAACAGGTAGTGAAGGGAAATCTCCATAGTGGTACAAAGACAGCAAAAAATAAACACGTAAGGCTCAATTCACACATTAGCATTTGCACAAAAACGAGGAACGCAGTAAAAGTACATGTGCAATTTTCTGGGCAATTTCAGCGCGTTCTATCCCCAAAAGACTGTGGTTGTTGCCGCAAACATGTGGAAAAACGTGCGTCTATTAAAACTTGTGTGCGCGTACGACCTCATGTTTTTCTGCGCAAAAAAACATGCTGAATTGAAAAAGCTTTATGTGAATGGAGCCTTAGGGTTTAAACTCCTCACTACTGTATCTGAAACAAAACAAAAAAAAAACGTTTTGGTGTTTGTTATATGGAGCCTGCTACTGCAGAGGGGCTAAGTTCAAATATAAGTGCATATCATACTTATATTCATATT
This sequence comes from Nanorana parkeri, assembly GCF_000935625.1. Lineage (NCBI taxonomy): Eukaryota > Metazoa > Chordata > Amphibia > Anura > Dicroglossidae > Nanorana > Nanorana parkeri. The sequence continues at coordinate 385,658 of NW_017306393.1, forward strand.
TTAATTATGTATTTTTCTAATTTTAAGCTGCAGGGAAGTTTGATTAATAATAGAAAGGAGACCTGAATGCAAATGGGAAAGGGATTGAAAAACAAGCATAAAATTACAGGTAGAAAAAACACTCAAAGACTTTTCCATTATATAATTTCCTGCACCCAAGGGCTTAGCTATAGGCATAAAAGATGATGCTTCTGTGGTGAGGTCCACCAGCATAGTTGGCTTAGAATACCGAAAACAACTTATAGTGAGACAACTCAGGAGTTAAACCTTAAAAGTGTATTCAAGTACCCTAACGATTAACAAAAAATGTATCTTATTTGTGTTTCACTCAGCTGTAGATCCTCAAATCAGTGGCAGAACTATCACCATAGCAACCCAGGCAACCGCTATAGGGCCCAGGGCACAGTGGGGTCCGGCCCGGATAAGGAACAAAGGGGTTCCCCTAATGCTGTGCGGGCCCCCTGGGTCGCTGTGGCATCGCAGGCTGCTGTCTGTCACAGGCGGCTATGAGGAGGAACGCACCGCTGTCCAGATCACTGACAAACTGTCAGTGATCTGTGCAGCGGCGCGTTCCTCCTTTCAGCTGCTGTCAGTGACAGCCAGCAGCTTGCGGTGGAGGAGGCCGGGGCCAAGCGGCGGCAGTGGAGGAGAAGGCGGGGCCCAGGGGCAGTGGAGGAGGAAGAGACCAGGCTCGGCGACGGTGGAGGAGGCAGGGCCTGCCGGCGACCGAGGAGGAGGCGCGGCCCGGTGATGGAGAAGGCTGACAGCGGATCAGGCCTGCCAGGTCAGAGGTGTGCAGGGGTGTGATCAACACACCTGAGACCCTGCAGAGCCCACCATAGAGAGTATTTTCAAAATAACAAACAAGGTGATTAAGAGAGAGAATAAAGGTTTTAGTGCAGCATAACACTTTTGGTAGTTAAATAGAACATTTTCATAGATATCTGTACATTATACCAGAAACAGGGACAACTGAGGAGGAAAGAGGGACAGGGGGATTTAGTTCCAAATTAGGGACAGTTGAAAGGTATGACTATCCCTCATTTGGAGTGACTATCCCTCTTTTAAAAACCAAATGCTTTTGATCCTCTTTGCTTCTCAGATGTCCCTCTTTTTGGTTTGATGGATGGACCTCTGTAGAAAAAAAGTCCTATTTAAAGCTGAACACTGGGCAGATTTTTTTCCCATTACTATGAATGTAATTTCTTGCCTTTCAGAAAGTATTTATGTTTTTAAACATAGGTGTTCCCCCAGTGAGAAATCTCATCTGGAAGCAGATATAAGAAAGGCTTCCTTTGGTACGATCGGTGGATGCTATGTCCACTATTCTACCCGCCCACTAGTCTTGTACTAGACTTTGCCTGTGTAGTTTCAGTGAGCAGCAATGTAATTATGTCGGTGCTTGCTGTAGTGGAAGGACCCAAAAGTCTTAGGCTCTCATGCTGACCCACCCACTATTATTGGATCGTTTGACTGGGAGTATTATTGCCCACTGGATCAAGTCTGGCAACAAGGAATTGCTAGCATTGTAGCAATGTTAAATCTAAAATCTTTGTGATGCACAGCTGTGATGTTGGCTACCCATATCTGATAGGAACAGTTGCCTTTTCGGCATCAAATGACGGTCACTAAATCATTTGACCAGGCATATAACCACCAGTGACTTATCCAGAGTATGGCACATGCCCATGGAGAGAGCTGACTTTTTCTCTCCCAACTCCAAAATACATCTCCCATAGGCGTGTGCACAGGGTGTGCCGGGTGTGCCTGTGCACACCCTAATCGCCCCAAGAGCAACACCAAAACCTCAGTGGGTGCCGTATTTTTAGTCACTGAGGCGGTGGAGAGATCACAGAGATGACTCCGGCACAGTGTAGAGTGCAGCAGCACTTGCCATTTATATTCCGCACATTACAGCCTCAGTACCTGGGAAGTGGCAAAGGAGCATGGTTGCAGCTTCCCGGGCTTAGGAAGCCATGCAGGTAGTCAAACTCAGATCTGTGTGTGTGTGTGTGTGTGTGTGTGTATATATATCTTAATCACTAAAACAGAAAGCGATGGAAATTCTCCCCAATAGGGACACAGACAACAACAAAAAACCTGACAGATGATCTTACATTTCCCAACTCTATAAAAAAAATGGTGAATTTCCACTTGAATATGCAAATGCAATATAGGAGGATAAAGAAAGATAAAATGTATATTGATCCAACTGCAATTCCAAATATCAAATACATCAAAAAAGGGTTACATGCATTTAAACTGAACAGATTTTCTTGGAGCAAGGCAATAAAATGAATTTCCAGCTTGATTAAAAAAAAACATCCCCAAGTCAATTAAATGTATAGGAAGGATTTCGAAAAATAGTTTTTCATATTTCTACCTGCTTTGGTTCTGGAGATTTTATAAACATCTATTTATTTTGTTATGTGAACAATTTTAAAACGAGGTAGAAAGGGTAAAGAGCACCTATAGCCAAAACTTTTTTTTAGGTTTCAATAGAGTGGAGAGGGTTTAGAACACCTGTCAGGTTTTTATTGCTGTGTGTGTCCCTGTTAGGGAGATTCACCCTCCCTATTTGTCCTGGTGATTGTTATTACTGAAAGCGAAAGAAAATCCCACATTTTGTGCTGTCACTAGAACAGAAATAGATGGGAAAACTTCCAGTGGGGACGCTACTTCTGGTGACCCTGCTGACCACACTTTGTGATTTCCTCACACTTCCTGTTGTGGCTATCAGACCGGAAGTGAAGGGAAATATCCCCAATGGAACATAGATGGTAAAAAAAAAGCTCACAGGGGTTATAACTAGAGGTGCACCGAAAATAAATTTTCAAAATCTAAATGCAACCGAAAATAAAAATAATAACAGGCCAAGAAAAAAAATGTTTTCTTTTCTGCAGCCCTCACCTCTATACAGAGTGTTCCTGTTCATTCATAAGTTGTGGACATAGTATGTTTACCATGTCCACAATCATGAATGAACAGGAAGTGACGTAGATGACGTAGTTTTTTTGGTATCGAGTACCAATATTTATATTTCGGTACTCGCCTATACTGAATACCGATACCAGTACTTCCTGGAGCATGGAGGGAGCTTCCCAGCCAATCAGGATTCTGATTGGCTGGGAAGCCAGCTCCATCCTGTTTGGCCGGCCCAATGCTGATTGGCTGGGAAGCCGTCTTTCTGGCCAATCAACATTGAGCCAGCCAAACAGCATGGAGCCAGCTTCCCGGCAAATCAGGAAGCCATCGTCTGTTTTTCTGGTTGGCCAGGAAGCCAGCTCCATGTTTCCTTGCGGCACCGCCGCTCAGAGGAAATCTCCCACTCACAGGAAGCTCCGGTATCCAAGCATTTGGGCGAATACGAGTACTCGCCCAAATACTTGGTATCGGCACCAATACTGATACTAGTATCGGTGCATATAATATAAGGTGGGTGGTCATAATGTTATGGCTGATCGTTGTATATATAAAATTTTAGTCCTAAACATGATCAATAGAGAAAGAAAACGTATACAGTATAAACTCACCATACATTTATTTAGTTAAAATTCATGTTTATTTGTAGCCATTGGCTTGTGACATCAGCTTATGTGTATAGTAAATGTGTTTGCATTTTGCAGATCGGGCTGTAAAGGAAAATAAGTTAATTATAACTGACAATTATTTGACATAGGCAAAAAGTAACTGCACCCATGCTTACGTTTGCATTTAAATATTTATTTAGAATTAAAAAAAGGTTCTTAAGAGTGAAAGTGAAGTAAAGAAAATAATAGATACTAAAAATGCAAAGAGATGAGCACCTGTCAACACAACTCTAAAATCTGTAAAAACCAGCGAGATGTGACAGGATTGTCTGCACAACTTTCTTTGTGTGGCATTTGAATTAGTATAAAAAGCAGGCAGAACTTGATTTTATGGCCAAAAAGCAGCTATAAATCACATGTAGACATAATGCCACTCTGCATCCTTAGTACTGTGGGGCCATTAGGCAAACCTTTACCTGTCACATATCTTGCACAACTTTCTCTGCAAACATACTGCTGTTTGCTTTGCAAATCTAACGGTGCAAAGTGACTGGCTAATTCAATAAGGACTGGTTGCTGGTTTACATTGATCATGTCTTCTCTATTTTCAGTCAGATTTTCAGTCAGATAAGAAATCAAGGAATACCCCTTGCTATTTAGAGTGACCTTGTTGGGAATTTTTATACTTTGCTGCCTTTTTAAGTGCACCATAAAACTAATTTGACTTCTGTGTGTTGCACATATAACTAAGGGGTCTATTTATAAACAATTTGCAGAGCTATTCACCATGTGAATCTGTGTGAAATTTCATCTGTGCAAATAGAGGCAAAAATTTACGTTATTGTATTTTACTTTCAGGTCGAGTGTAATGTCATACCATATTATGGCCACTAGATGGAGCAGAGGAGCAATAAAAATAAGTTTGACCATCTAGTGGCCATAATTCGGTATTACATTACATTATATTCTGCCTTCGGGAGCAGAGGAAGTCCACCCTCCATCAGGGCCTACTGGCAGTAAAATTGAGATGGAAGCTTTTTTGCCCCAGGTAATCACTTATGAATGTTCATGGCTTGGGAATAAGACTAATAGAATTTGATGTAAACATATGTAAACATAGACTGTGCATGACACAGGCTGACAAGTGGACAAAAATGTTTACTAATGCATTTTACAGTTTAAATAAATTTGTTTTACACACTGTATTGCACAGTGACTGATGAATTTGGCAGCTTTTTTGTGAACAAACCTAATGGGATCACTCTGATAGCTAATTGATTGGCAACCACACTGAATGGCTAACAGTGGTTAGTGAGAGACCACCACTAACACTAAAACATGGTCCCAAAACTAGGAGCACATACAGGTGACACTCCTAGTTCTATAGTAGAGCTCTGGCCACTGTGCCTGACAACATATTATGGTCAGGAATGGGTTTTTCTGTTCCTGGATATCAAAAGAATTTTACTTGAATGAGACTTTTGACACTATAGATTGTATGCCTTAGGTATACCAACGTTGTTATATGTAATTCTTGCGTCAAAATAAATAGTATAGAAAGAATCCCATACTCTGGTTCCTTTGTTATGGTTTTTTTTTGGTTAAAACATAGGATAAAAGTATATCTACAGTAATTTTTTTAGTTTAGGATAGAGTAAGGAATATTTAAGGAGCCCATTCACACCTCTCCACATTGGTGTGCTGCCTTAACGCACCTGCATTTCTATGCATTACATTGAGGCCGCCCATTCAATTCGAACGGGCTGCCAAGGGTCCTGCGTAGATAGGAAAACTTACCTGCAGTTTCTTTCTTGATGCACAGCACCACTGTCAGCAAACAGACTGAGGCTGGTGCCATGTCATGTGGGCATGGCCGCTCTGCTGCACAATGTTTGCAGTGTGCCTGCCTCCTCCCATGCCTGTTAGACCCCGTTCACATTGAGCGATTTATCGCGCGGTAAATTACCGCGCGACATCGCGCTCCAATGCATTTCAATGGGGGCAAAGGGTCCTGCTGTCGCGGGTCGTGTGTCGCTACAGCAGGACCCTTTTTGAGCGGATTTAGCTGCGATTCAAGCTTGCTCAATGCAAGCTTGAACGCGACATCGCGCGGCAAATCTCGCGATGTCGCGCAATATGCAAATCGCGTGACAAACGCACGATTTGCATATCGCGCAGTGGGAACGGGGCCTTAGAGTGTATCAGGTTGCTAAGAGCTGGGGTGAAATGTGTAAGGGCCATACACATCTCCTTGGCCAGCTTTTAGCAAACTGGGCGCTCTGGCTGGCATCACGCCCAGCTCCTGGCAATCAGTGTCATTATTGGGGCGGGACACAGACTTGAGCAGAGAGATGATGCAGAGGCAAGGACACACCGCCTCCCCACCCCTCCTTCCCCATTAGCGTGCACCACCAGCACGTGGCCCCCCCGATCCCCGCCTCCCCCCGGACACGGACAGATTTTTTTCTGCCTTCCATTTTGAGGTGTTTTCCTTTCACTTCCTGTGTCCTAAAGGCACAAAAGGAAGTGAGAGTAAATCTCATGGGCCAATGGGGAAATGCCATGGGCGGCTGCAAATGACACTATGTTTAATAGCTGTGTATCAAATACATAACTGCTAAAACCATTGCTAATGTGGGGCTCATATATATTACATTTGCTCCATCCTGAGCACGGCATTGTCTAAATTTTGTCATTTAATCAATGCGCTTAGTTGCACAAGATTTAGTCTCCATAGGCTTGCTGAGACCTTGAACAAAATATGATTACTATATTGCTGCTCACTGTGTCCTTTTAGTGAACTCCATGCAATGTTATTGCAATCATATCATACTCATACTGAGCCAACGCTGCATATGCTAATTAATGGCAATGCATCAGTTTCTCTGTCTTGTACAGCTGATCTCCATCAAATGCAATGTAAAAGCATCTGTGCACAAAACTTGACTAAGACCAAAAACAACAAAGATAGGCTATTAATGACCTAGAACAATACAGATCAGTGTATGGTTCCCAAAAGTACTTTGAGTTTTAATGTCTTGAAGATATAAACAAAGACACAATTTTTTTGGTTCAGAAGACTGAAGTAACTCTAAATTGAAATAAAAAAAAAAAATATTGAAGGTCAATGACGATTTCTAGGAACAAATAAAGGGCACCTGATGCTAGGTCCTTTCATAGAGATTGCAGAACTCTTCTGATACATAAACTATATTTAGATTTTAATGTAGGAGGGTTGGTATAACTTTATGAACTCATGAACAGATTACTTTCCAGTCAGATGATTGTTTATGATTGTCAGAGTGTTTATGGGGAATCTGTAGCTCCAGCAGTATGCTCGTAGGCCCCCTTTCCATACACAGATCCCCTGCTGATCAGAGAAGAATAGATCAGATGTAACTCTTGTGACATCCATGTCCATTTAGTTTCTTCCTCCATCTTGCAAAGGAGGGAAAAACTGAACTGTACGGACCCATGTTAGGTCTATAGGGAGTTGGATGTAAGCGTGTTGTGTAACGGTATCAGCCAAATGATCAGACCAGCGGTGATGTGCAATTTCTACTTTATTAAACCATGAAAATCCACATAAATTGCACAGGGGAAATCAAATGAACAGAGGAATGCAATACAGGGCATTAATATCAACAATAAGGGAAACAGGCTTGGGAGAACATATGAAAACAAGTCTACAGCAGTTCTGCAAATAACCACTAGATGGCAGCAAGGTATTCTGAGTTCAGTTCAGCTTAAAGGAGAACTATGAGGTGAGTGCTTTTCACTCACCTCATAGTTCTAGCCGACCTGTGACAATGAGACTGTCACAGGTCGGCTCAGTAGATCGGGAGGTGAGCAAACACATACTGGGTTCGCTCGCCTCTCGATCCTGTCACGGCTCTCTGCCGTGACAGGGGGAGGGGCTGGATTCCCCTCTCCCCGCTCCAATCTGCCAGCGCTGACTGGCGGAACGGACGGGGGAGGGGGCGGGTACAGCTGGCTCTGCCTCTAGATAGGCAGAGCCAGCTGTCACTCACGCAGCTGGGCGGATCCCGTCATCTACGTCGGGATCCGCTCCGGCTGCGGCGTCTCAGTTATACTGAACTTAGGGTAACGGGAGGACGCTAGTTTGTGTCCTCCCGTTACCCTGAGGCCCCATTCACACTGAGCGATTTATGGAGCGATTTTTGCAGCAATATCGCTCATATTTCCACGCGATATCGCTTTATGTAGCTTCTCCAATTCATTTCAATGTAGCTGTTCACATCTCGTTGCTCAATATCGCTCAATATCGCTTGTAGCTCGTCGCTGGTAGCTTGTCGCTCCTACATGACCCTTTTTTCGAGCGATTTTGAGCGATATTGATCCTGATTGCATACAGCCCAATAGGAAAAAGTTGCGCGACACGTCGCTCAATATCGCTCGTCGCGCAATATCGCTCAAAGTCGCGCAATTTTCATATCGCTCAGTGTGAATGGGGCCTAAGGAGAACTATGGGGAAAAACACTGACCCCATAGTTCTCCTTTAATGAGAGAAAAGGGAGATACAGAATCTCACGCGTCCAGGAATAGAAATCGTTCGTTCAACAAACTGATCTCCTGCTGGCACAGACTTCACACTGGCACTGCTGCTGCTGGTGGATGTAGATAGAGCCACCCCACTGCATGGACAGCTTCTCCAAACTGACTGTAACAGAGTCCTCTGCTGTGACTGGGGCTTATACAGATGCTGCATGCTCTTGTGCTCACTGCTGGTGGCCCGCACACCAGACTTAACAGGGGAGGACCCAGCACCTGGTGACAGCTCACATGCCCAGTCACTGCTGTCCCATCAGGCAGGGTCTCTCTGAGCACAGGAAGCTAGGAGAAGCTGGCATTTATATCCCCTGGGCGTATCAAGGAGCTCAGGGGATGCTGGGAGCCCAAAGGATTGTGGGGGGTTGAGTTAAAGGGACCTGCACTTGAATTTGAATAAAGGTGCACTCCGCCACAAGCGGACATGTGTTCATTTACATCTGATTAACTCTGATCTGTCAAGATCAAGTTCGGCAAAATGGAACTCAGCTCTGTTTTTTTACTCCAGACTTAGATGTAGTTGGAGCCAATCGGATGTAAACAGATGCAGGTCCGGCTGCCCATAGAGTTACATTTGGCTTCCGATCAGATCTGTCAGAAAAGCTGGCAGACCAAAATGATTGTGCCACCTGTGTGAAAGGGGCCTCTGGGGAACAAGTCTTATCAATGTGTTTTATGTTTTTTCTGATGGTCTTTATGTCTTTTCAGGGTACAAGTGTACATGATAATGTGGCGGTCAGGTGCCAGTCAATTCATTTTCTAATATGCAAATGCCCTTTAATCTTTACAGTTATATTTAACCTTATAATGATAACAACCATGATAACATTCAACTGCCTGAGCTCATATCTTCTGAATGCTCTGGTCAGGCAGTTGAGTGACAGCAGATATCAAACTTTAGGTGACCTCTTAACCCCTCCTACTCAGATAAAGTACCAGACTCAGGCTAAATTAGTAAAACCAAATACTAGGGAAATATAGACCTTCTAAAGTAAGACTGCACAATTAGAATAATGAAAGACCAAATATTCAGATTCCTTCATAAGTGCTCTATAGTGACTGGTTCTTTTTAAAATTATTTTATCGTTGTAGTCATCCCTTCATGCACCTACATTCAGTTCTGTTGAATCTTTCACAATTAGCCACGTACATATGAAGGAGGAGAGCACCACAAGTATATAGTTGGTCCAGTATAGACTTATTCATCTTGATAAAATGTCAATAGGTAGTACCCAATGCTTTTTGGGGGGCTCACAATTCCCCATTTTTCAGAGATAGTACTGGCAAAGATTGTTGGAAATACTGGAGAATAAAAACAAAGGAATAAGGATTAGGTTTATCACAGTGTGGGCACCACACTGTCAGGAAGGGGGAGTTGTGAACCCCTCAAAAATGCATTGCCTGTTACCTATTAACCTTTTATTAAGATTTTCAAGATTAAAAAGATCTATAGTAGACCATCTATATCATTATTGTGCTCTCATTCTTCACATTTTCTTTGAATTGCTTTGGGGACTCATAGGTTACCCTGTATGATATGGAGCTGCCTCTTGAGAATGGAGATCACACCACATCACATCACATCACATATACTATTTGGTCCAGCACTCCACCAATATCTATCTTATATTAAGCCAAGTGACAAAATGAATCTAATTTTACAAATGGATTTTATTACAGACCTAACAACACCCCAGATAGCAAGCAATTGAGCTGCAAGTTTGAAAATGACTTGCTAAACTATTGCAGACTTGCCAAGCTTCACAATTTTGTTGCACAATTACAGCAAGTTTGCATTGTAAGTCTCCAGATCAACGTGCTTTGCAAAAGTGCTGTACACTTGCAGAGCTCTTGCTAAGACCTGCTGAAATCTTGCTGTAGACTTGCCAAGCAAATTTTCTACAAATTCAAAAAGTGTCAACTAGAACTTGTGCTGCAAGTGTTCCGCAAGTCTACAACTTGCCAGGAATGTGTGCAGCAAGTTAACAAGAATTACAATTTAACCCTGCCTGTTTGTGGCAAGTTATCCTTGCTATCTGGGACCTTTTTTCCAAAATATTTATTACCAATATTTATTTAGCAACAACAAATTAGGGATGCATCGAAATTTCAGCAGCCGAAACATATTGGCTGAAAATGGATCCGTGATTTCTCTCCTCCCTGCTGGGTGCTGCCCTGTGTCCCCTCTGACACAGAGCAAGATCCAGTGAGGAGGAGAGAAGCTGTCAGGAGGCCAAGTGGGGCCAGGAGAAGAGTGCTGTGAGTGGTTTGTCACAGGAGGCCAAGCTCTCATCCCGTACTCCACTGCTCAGCCTCCTGTGAGATCAAGATGGAGAGCGGTGTGGGGGAGGAGGCAGCTGTGAGCTGTCACAGGAGGTTGAGAGGGGCCCCTGGAAAAGCACCTTCTCAATGCCGAGGGCACGTGGCCTGGTAGGGTGCTCGCCAACTCTTCTTTCCTGCCCTGCCAGGCCTATGCTCGGATTAAGGGTCTGGTTGGAATTTTAGGGGGGACCCCACATTTTTTTTCTTGTTTTTTGGGTGTGGGGTTCTCCCTTATAATTTCTACCATACCTAACATGTCTGTTATGACTTCTGGGGGAACCCCACACACTTTTTAGTTCTACTTTTTAACTTGGGGTCCCTCCTATCTTTCCTACCAGACTTAAAGGGACTGGTATTGATCGGGAGGAGGGCCCCAAGCTGTTTTAAAAAAAATGTGTTTACATTTGCATGGAGAATGGTCTGCTTCGGCAGACCGTTCTCCCCACCTCCACTGTGACTTTGGCTCAGCCGAGCTGAAACATATGCATTTGGCTCAGCTGGGCTGTTCGACTGCTGTACGGGCTATTGTGAATACAGCAGCCCTTCGATTCATCTGAACGCAAGGGCTCCGGCAGCCTACGTGAGCCAAAGGATCAGCCTCAGCTATAACTATATCCTTCAGCTCTTTTGTGAATAACCCCCTAAGAGTTTGCATTGAATGATTGAAATGAATACACCTCTTACTGAGTTAAGTGGGAAATGCATTCTTTTAATAACACTTCCACTTAATATGACTTGCACTTGTATAACATGCATCCGTGTGTGTCTGTAAATGTCATAGTTACCTATATCTCTCTGCCTCTATTACATGTAGCTATTTGTGCACAATACATTACCTGCAATGTATACAAGCGTGTAGCTGTACCACCACATAGTTGAACAAGAGTGACATCTACTGGCAAGATAATGAACCAATAAACTATAAAGATAAGCAAATAATTGCTTTTCCTTTCAATTAATTCTTTATTCAGCTGTTAAATATTGCCGGGTCTTTCTCCAGTTTCTAAAACCTTTAAAGTAAACACTGTGAAAAGGAAATGCAGTCCAAACACTTCCAAAATACAGTGAAAGAATAGATTATGCTAGTTTAGGAAGAAACAAATCCCTGCAAAGGTTTTGGCAAAAAGAATGGATGGAACTGCCGTCTGGCATCTTCATGAATAGGCTAGAATGCCTCATCGAATATTTCTAAGAATAAACAGCAAACTATAAGGCCTCATTCACAAACAACGCAAGCAAAATTGTATATTGCGTATATACACGTCTATGCGAGTATATACGAGCGTCTATGCGTGCACTATATGCAATCCAAGAATGCATCACTCGTAATTGAATTGAATTTTTAATGTGCTGTACGCATGTAAACGCGTATATGCGCGTAAACAGGCAGAAATACGCTGCCCGGATGCATCTCTGTTCCATTCTGTTTTTGCGCATATATACGCTACGCAAATATACGGCTCCATGCGCGGCTGTGTGTATGGAGCCATTTATTTGCATATGGTACAATACGTACGTGTGATTGAGGCCTTAATGTTGACTTCCTCTAAGAGGGTCTCCGTACAGCTGTCTAATTTTGGTAGCCCTATTACTTATTCAGGATTGCTTGGTCAATCCAATGGTACAAGCCTATGCACTTTGTGGAGTCTTAAGATGATATTTACCGTATTTTTCGCTCCATAAGACGCACTTTTTTCCCCCCAAAAGGAGGGGCAAAATGTGCCTGCGTCTTATGGAGCAAATGCCGATGCCCGAGACATGCAGTTTCGGGCGCTGGGCGAGTAGTTTTTTTGTACATTTAGCTCTGCTGAAGCAGAGCTAAATGTACAGTAGGAGCCACTGCTCGTTTAATACGAGTGATCTAATGAGATCACTTGTATTAAAACAGAGCGGCGGCGTTCGAGATCACCAAAGAGCAGAACGGACGTTCTTCGTCTGCTCTGTGTTATCACTGAGACCGTGGTGCTGTAATCACAGCGCCACCTGCCTCAGCGGTCACTAACTGCAGCTTCTGTCACAGCTTCTATCATAGAAGCTGTGACAGAAGCTACGGTCTTTCGAGTGCTCCATAAGGCGTACCGGACCGTCTTATGGAGCACTCGAAAGACCGTAGCTTCTTATTTTGTTTTTTTAAACTTGTGCGAATCCATTATAAAGGTTATTATGTTGTATCACATACCCTCCAATGTAAATTTAAACACTATGGGGTGTATTTATAAATACTTTGCAGAGCCATTCATCCTGCGAAACTGCATGTACATTTGTTCTGTGCACATAAAATACACCCCTATGTGTATCGTAAACAATTGCAATCTTTTATTGCATATAAGTGCTGCTGATTTCCTGTGGAGTCAAGTCCTGTATACATGCACATCAGCGACGGCTGCATGGCCTTTTCCCAGGTTTCCTGATGTTGTTGACCATAGTAGACCATGCCTGCATAACGCCTTTTGAAATAGTGACTTTTTGGGGGTGATTTAGTAACCTAAACACACGCACGCACTAGGTGCGTGTGATTTTCACACAGCATAACGTATTTATCAACCAAAAAGTCTCTAAAAGCATATTTCCACTAATGCCATATATGGAAAAATCATGTACATGATGCATATATAATGCTGCTTCACAGTTTAGACAAAAATGGTTAGCTCATGCATTTACATTCCTGCATTCATCAACGCAAGCAACACAACATAGAGCTAATTTACACAACATCACCTTGCAAATTCATGCAGGGCTTTGCACAACACACCTGCTGGGTGTGTACACACTACAAAGGTGTTTAGATTCCACCCATAGATCATGCTGGGAGGGAACACACTACAGAGGTGTATACATGTTTGTGGTGTGTTTAAAAGGTTAGTAAATCAACCCCTTTGTCTTTCTGGGAAGGCCGTATGACAGCACAGGAGCACGATAGGACGACCAGCATTGTTATCCAATAACAGTCAACACTTTCCAGGACCTTCATGGCGACATCGCCAAGTGCTCTTTTAATGAAAGCTGGAGATTTAAATGACAAATTACATTATCACGTTGAAGCTTATATTAGTTCATTACAACTGCAAAAAAACACATTTCTATTGCAGTAGGGAAGCTGTATAACCTCTTCTAGGTTTTTATTTCCATAATGGGGTGAATCCCTCTCACTTCCTGTCCAGGTGATGGGTGTTTGACAGAACAGGATGTGAGGGAATATCTCCTCAATGGGACTTCTGACAGTTGTTCTATTACTTCCTCAGTCTATTCAAAACGGAATGGGAGGAATTTATAAAAACTGGAGCTGACAAAATCTGGAGCAGCTGTGCATGGCAACCAATTAGCTTCTCTCTTCAGTTTGTTCATTTAAAGCTGGCCATACACTTTACAACCATCGCACGACTTGCGTCGTGCGATGGTTGTAAGCTAATTAAAAGCTCGTACAATCTGCCCATCTTGGACAGGCAGATCGTTCTTGCGATCATCCGTCTTCCGATGACTGCAATGCTGAGCAGGCAGTGTGCGCTTGCGCACATCGGCCCGTGCGGCATTTGTCTTACGAGCACGCCACAAACCCGCCAATAATCTTACGATTTTCGGCTGGTTTCCCAACGTGCTCGTAAGACAAAAGATGTGTGAACGTACAGTAGAAACGGTCGCACACCTTCCATACACCTGCCGATTATCGTACGATCGTGAAAATGAAAGAGAGGCTGATTGGTTGCCATGCACAGCTGCTGTGTATATATTCCCTTCAATTAGTTTTGTCTGGAGATAGGCTTTATTTTGCAGAGTTCAAATACTAGCATATAGCACTTGCTCAAACACATATTGCAACCTGCTCACAGCCCTCTTATGTGACTAGCGTAAAGCTGGCCATACACCTATAGATTATCTATGGTCAGATGGAAAAAGTGCAACAGATTCCTCCATTTACGCTAAACTGTGTGGATGGAGGAATCTTCCACTGGGCCAAACTTCATGACTGATGGATTCGTCAATTTTTGTCCCTTCGTTCAAAAACCCCAATAAACACTCGGACTGCGCGACATGGATTTTAACAGCCACAGCAGCCCTTTTATTAAACCAAACAACTTTAACAATAAACAAAGTAAAATAATACTGTAAACGATGGTTGACCTGAGAAGGGGTGCCCAACAGCCGAAAAAGGCCTCTCCTAACACTCCACCCATGTCCCCAGCTGCACCACAACCAGCTCGAGGACACTTACTCCTTCTGGGTTTCCAAGGGACCAGGCCCCACACTTTGCAGATCCGGACACCAACAGGGGCAAGCACCCATACCAGCTGAGGACCCCCCATTTTTGTAATCAACTCCGATTTTGTAGACCCCCCAAAGACCCCCTAACACGCCAAGCTGCCGTGACTTGCAAGTCGGCCCTGCTGGCTGTCAAAATACCAGAACAATCTGATTGGATGCAGGCATTGTTCAGGTATTTTGAGAGTCGGGGCTAACTAGCAAGATACTGAAGCTTGGCCCAGTGAGAGATTCCTCCATCTACACAGTTTAGCGTAGATGGAGGAATCTGTTGCACTTTTTCCATTCGACCATAGGAACTCTGCAGATAATCTATAGGTGTGTGGCCAGCTTTAGGGCTCCAGTATTAACAGAAACACTATGAAAAACACATTTATATTTGCTTAACTAGGTATTTTTGAGTTTATGCTTTTATTATTGTAGGCGATGGTGCTGTCGGACAGACTGGCAATGCCGGGCTCTTATTTCTAGTCATTTCATGTCATTCTTATTTGTGCTTTTCCCATGAACTGACAATTAAAATAAATCCCTTTTTCCCCATTTTCTAATCACATTTGGTCTTATGCGACTAGTAATAAATTATTTTCTTTATCTTTTTTAGTGCTTCAATGTCTCTATTACCAATGATTTTGCAGAGCAGGAAATAAAAAATCAGTAATTACAAAAATAAAGTTGATTTTATGCAGTTTTGCAACGCTTCAGTGTTATCATTTCAAGAAGAAATCCAAACTAATGAAAAATTAGAGGAATCTTTTCAAATAAAAAGCTTTTGAAACCAGTGGTTATAACCGATGCTCACTATCCTCTGGCACACAGACCCGGGCATTTTGTGGCCCGCGGGCCGTATCTGGTCCTTGGTCTGTGGCTCTCTGGCCCACCAAACTGTGTTCCATTATGGCTGGCTGACAGTGGATACATGGATGGGCGGTCCTAGCAACCAGTCATCTCCTCTCCTTCAGCTCCTGTCCATGGACTTTAAAAAAAACGCAACTTAAAACGAAAAAAGATCGGCACAGAAAGCGGTTTGTCGGGGGGGGGGGGGGGGGGTGCAGGAGGTTGTAATTTGGCATGTGTAGTTTCCTGCCAAGCAGCAGCGAATGCATGGTACTATGCAATGCAGCTGCAATGCATTACAGTGCGGCAGGTGCGTTGCATGCACTACTTTTTTCAACCACCCCGCAATTGTATTACAGTACCGCGTGTTGCGCCGCAGTCAATCACATTGCGTCCAGGAGGTGCATTTGAGGTAGCATTCAAATGAATGGCTAGGCAATGAACCTGCAGTACTGTAAAGTATTGTCATTGCATTGTTAAGTGCCATGCGTTAATCAGTTCGGCCCTGCACAGGTGGCCCACTGTCCTATGTGGCCTCCTGAGTAAATGAATTGCTTACTCCTGCTTTAGCATCTTGGGCAGCTGAAAGCAAGCATTTCTGGCCATGACATCCTCAAAAACTATGTGTTGTGCCCAGCTCCTCGGCCACATGCAAAAAATCAGCACAGCGAATACAGTTTGACATAGTGGAAGGTCCTATTACATTATAACCAGGGCCAGATTTCCCACAAGGCCAACTGAGGCCCGGCCTTGGGGCAGCAGCGAGTAGAGGGGCAGCAGGCGTGTGGAATTCCTATCTCCCAACGCACGGGACATGAAGTTCCAGGCATCGGGCGCGTAGTTGTTTTCTACATTTAACTCTGTTTTGGCCAAGCAGGGCTAAATGTACAGTGCTTGTTTTGTACAAGTGATCTTGGCGATGTTGCAGAGATCACTTGTATGCAGCCTGCATACAGGGGGCGCATTGAGGAACCTGGCCTTGAGGCGCCAGAGAGAGTAAATCCGGCCATGATTATAACAGGTGGATAGTACAACAGGTCAAAGCTGTGCAGCTGTCTGTCACTTCATATGGGAGGATGCATTTGTAGGCAGTTGGAGTCTGATGGGGCCATGACAGTACAAGCAGTGCAAATGCTGTTTCTGTTGCAACCCCTTTTAATGTAAATAAAAAACGATAGGGGGGACCAACGGTGTTACTTTCCCTAGGTCCCCATATAGCGTTAATCCTTTATTGCTAGGAAAGAGCTTTGGATTTGCCGCTTCCATGGATTCACTTTGAATCCTGTAGGTTAGAAATGTACAGTGACGGTGAATTTATGTCTGAGCCTGCAGGCTTAAGGTGGCCATACACTGTACAACCATCGCAAGACCTTAGTCTTGCGATGGTTTTAAAGTGATTAAAAAAACGTACGATCTGTCCATCTTGGACAGGCAGATCGCACTCTCGATCATCGCAAGGCCGCCCCCCTGAGGGGCGGGCTTCCGATGACCGCAATCTTGAAGGGCAGTGAGCGCGTGTGATTCTCGGCTGGTTTTCTAACATGCTCCTTAGACAAAAGACGTGCGACCGTACAGTAGAAACGGTCGCACGTCTTCGTTCACACTGTTCGATTCTCGTACGATCGCAGGATTTCCAGCAGCGAGCCGTGACAGGATCGAGAGGCGAGCGAACCCGGTATGTGTTCGCTCACCTCCCGATCTACTGAGCCGACCTGTGACAGTCTCATTGTCACAGGTCGGCTAGAACTATGAGGTGAGTGAAAAGCATTCACCTCATAGTTCTCCTTTAAAGCTAGGTTAGGGAAAGCTACCAAACCACACAGGAAGAGATTAGAGTCTGTTAGGAACCCTTGCTTTCTTTCTAATTGCTAGCTCTTTGGGCAATCATCCCCTTTGCTGCCTTCTTGTGTTCTTATAACGGGGGCATTTTGGTCTTTTATTTTAGTTTGTGGTCATTTTAAAGGTAGTAGTCATTTTTAGTTCTCGTCCCATCCATTGCAAACTGCTTTTTACTTTGCTGCGCAGATTTCCTTCTTAAAAAGTGGGTGTTTGAGTCAGAGGAAT